>NW_024412423.1:15781017-16145699 GCF_014898765.1 Herpailurus yagouaroundi | reverse complement strand
AAAAAAAAAAAAAAAGAAAAGAAAATGAGTAAGGAAATGAACAAATGTCATAGAAAGCAAAAGAACAAATAGGTATAATAGAGGTTAAGTAAGATTACCTTCACTTAGCCTCTTCTAATATGTAAAGTAATGGATGTAAGAACCTGAAATAATTCTTCCACGCCTTCTCTTTTGTTTCCACATGTTCAGATCAGAGAACAGGCACATGTTTCTCGGGCCTGGTGAATGGTCGCTGTGCACAAGAGCTCCCGGGCAGAATGACAAAAATGCAATGCTGCTGTGAGCCCGGCCGCTGCTGGGGTGTCGGAACCATTCCTGAGGCCTGTCCTGTCAGAGGCTCCGGTGAGCAGCTGCCTGCTTTGCTTGTCTCCTCAGGATGGGCAGTGTTAGGAAAATCAGCAACAGTAATGTACTTTGCTCTTCTGAAAGTCCAGTCATATGTGTATTCCTCTCTCTGTCTTCAGTATGACGAGGGTATTTTGGGGAGGGATAGGGCAGCATTGTTTATTTGGGATCAGTTTTTATTATATCCACTTTATTAATACCAGAAAAATTCCTGAAAGCTGATTATGACTGGTCTTTGTGTGAGTAGTTTTAAAAATTACTCTGAACATCAATATTTCAATTCATTTTAGAAATCTGCTTATCTTTCATTTCAGAGCTATGACTGTCTTTGAGTAACCTCCATTTATATTTTATTTCATAAGTGCCCCTGTTTTCTAGTAACCCAATCCTTGGAGATATTTCCTCATTTCTAATGACCTGAATATTAAGAATACAAGGGTAGAAGGACACCTGTCATTCATTTTGCTGTATTAACTAACCATATAATTGAGGTTGTATGTGGAAATTACTTTAGGTTAAATTGGAAGTAACTCCTCTTGTTAATGTGATATGAATGGTAAATTATAATTAATGTTTATCAGTTACATACAGGCATTCAGTATGTCTTATTATGTAGCCTTTATGTTAAACTATAGTATTATGAAAACAACTAAACTATGTGAGCTATTCTTCTAAAGATAGGTGTCTATATGTACTGTTATGGAGAAAAATACTAAGGCCTATTCCTTCAAAATCTCTAAGCTATCCAACATCAAAATTGAGTAGTAAAAAGTGTTTAAAAAAGTACCAATAATGCATAGTATATAATTTTGGAAACTAATGGTCTCACTAGTACTATTAACCCTGAGACAATTGCTTCAGTGAAATAATCTTCATTTCTACTGACACAGTGCCCTAATTCTGAGAACAGATAAGAAAATAAGGAGATGACTTATAGGCTTGCTTCTTTTCTCTCAGTTTTAATACTTGGGAAAATAAGGCGAAGATTGAAAAGCTGACTAAACACTGTCTTCTGTTAAAATCCATATTAGAAAAAAAAGTATTTTCTGAAGCCACCTTAATCACGTAAAGAAAAGAAAGGAGATAGGAACAATGTGTAGGTGCAATGCTGATGAAGTTTTCATTAAAACCAAATATAAATAATGAATCACTTAAAGCTTTCATTTTCATCCATTTAACAAAATTTCTTGCATTCATAGTTATATCTGGAATTTTACAAGTTGCACTTGGGGAGATAGAATCAAAATGCACATATAGACAATTCTTTGGTTATACAACCCAGCTAAAATATGGCAAATAGGTTTTAATTTTTTTTCTGAAACATCTCTACCATTTCCTGCTACTGCTAGCATTGAAAACATTTATCAAGATAATATCTTACTTGTTCAGACCAAATAATAGAGATAATCTAAAATAATCTTACAGTAGAGAGATGGTTTTTATCGTGCAGAAGGTCATCCATCCATGTTTAACTCATGTTTTTTTCTTCTAGAGGAATATCGTAGACTTTGCATGGATGGACTTCCAATAGGAGGGATTCCAGGGAGTGCTGGTTCCAGACCTGGAGGCACTGGGGGGAATGGCTTTGCCCCAAGTGGCAATGGCAATGGCTATGGCCCAGGAGGGACAGGCTTCATCCCCATCCCTGGAGGCAATGGCTTTTCTCCTGGAGTTGGGGGAGCTGGTGTAGGAGCCGGAGGACAGGGGCCCATCATCACTGGACTAAGTGAGTGTTCACTCTTTGTGTAGACACTTCAGTTTTCTGCCTTAAATGATACTTTAATACCTAACATCTTTTTCAGAAGGGGTGTGTGTGTGTGTGTGGGTGTGTGTGTGTGTGTGCGCGCGTGCGCATGTGCATGTGTGTAAAACTTATTTCAAGATCTAAAATAATGTAGTAGTAAAAAATTCTTAGGAAAATGCTGTTTTTCTCTTCCATAAGCTTTCTAAATTGGAGACAGGAAGAGTGACCCAAGTTCGCTTTGAAAATAAAGACAAGAGCATGGTAACACTCCAGTCCAGATGACGCCATTAAAGAACATGTTTTTGGTTCCAGTATATTTCATTTGGCCGTTTGGAGCTGCCCTCTTCATACACCCCTTGAATTATTTTCCAGGACCATTTTTCAACTGAGATAAACTGAATAAGTCTTGCTCTTGCTCTGTGCCTATCCAAATATTTTAATGAAATATCTTTCTTTTCCTCACCCTTTTTTGTTGAATAACTTGGGCTTCCAGCCAGAACTGGCATTGGCATACTTGACATTTAAGTCCATTCTTTTTATAAGAACTGCTCTTGCTAATAATATTTAATGATGTCCTACAGTGTTCTGTTTATTCTTTTTGGCATGTGGCCTATTTACTATATCTGAATATTCAGCACAGTTACAAAAAAAAGGGGGGGGGAAATGGAAAGCATTCAAATGTACAGTAGAACATTCCTGAAATTTTGAAAAGACATCATTATGGGCAGGGTTTCCAGATGTCTAACTTAACAAATGCAAGTTACTACCATGTGTCTCAGGAATATCTTTTAGATTTTCAACATTCAAGTTTTAATGTAGAATAATGTGAGCCTTTGATATGTGCACCTGAGTGGACTATGAAATAGCCTTTTAAAAATCAGCTTTAATAAAAGCAGTGCATGTTGTAATGATAAAACACCACTTGTGCTTTCTTTCTGTGTAGCTATATTGAACCAGACAATAGATATCTGTAAGCACCATGCTAATCTGTGTTTAAATGGACGCTGCATACCTACCGTGTCTAGCTACCGATGTGAATGCAACATGGGGTACAAGCAGGATTCAAATGGGGACTGCATAGGTAAGCTCATGATTCTTTAACCCTTCTGTGTTTTTTCATAGCTTTAGGAACAAATTGGACTGGGTATCGTTAAAACAAGAGTCTTTTGAAGCAAAGCTAATTTCCAGCGTGTCTCTGCTGTGTGCATGGTCTTCCATAGGCTCTTTCAAAAATCTGCCACTTTTTCACATGCTAAATATTGAGATTTCTGTCTCTGCCTCTCTCTTCCCTTCCTTCATAGCTGAACAGCACTGGATATATGGTAGTGTCGTCACCATGCAGAAGAAGGTGCAGATTGGGAGGTTACAGTTGATGAGTCACTTTTGGATATATGGAGTATTAGGTATCTGGGACATTGAGTTAGAAGGGTCTAAAGCTAATGGGAGTATTCAGAGCTAGAGTTACAGATCGAGGCATCAGTGAAATTCAGGTGACTGTGAGAACCGTGACGGTGAGTATTGTCACCCAGGCTGAACGAACCCCAGCAGGAGTAGAAAGATAACAGTAGCACTGTGGCTGGAACCCTGTGCAATAGCAGCATGGTCCCATAAACAAAACCCAGTAATAGCATTGGTGAGATAGCCAGATAATCCAAAAGTATTACGTCACTGAAGCTCCACAGGAGTACCCTTTGAAGAGAAAAGTATCGGCAAGTGAGAAGTACGGCAGAAACATCAAGAGGACCGAAAAATCTTTTGGATTTTATGATGAAGAGGGTTTTGATGATCTCTTGAGAATAGTTTTAGTTTAGGAGTAGTTTAGGGCATGGTTGTGTGTATGTTTCATGATTAGTATAACCCTAAATATACCCTATTTGGGTTCACATCTTCTGTTATAGCATACAGATGACAAGACCAGGAACAGATAGTATCATAATTTTGCCAGGGCAAACTGAAAAGTTTTAAGTGCACTATGATTATGAGGGAAGATGTGAGCCAAATGTGATGTTTTGGAAAAACCAATTATTGTAAACTAATACAGAGCTCTAAGATCAGAATGATTCAGTGAGGCTTACCTCAGGATCCTCATGTACAGTTGCACAAGTTTTGCGCTGCACAAGTCTAGAGGGGCCATTCACATAATCTATATAAATGTCTTACCCTAGGGTTTTACAGGAGCCCTGGCTTAGCTGATACTCCCAGACACTGGTTTAAAGGATAGACCAGGTGATTATTTTTGGATCACTGTGAAATACTGATATATTTATTATTATATGACTTGTAAGTGACTTTCCTCTTAGAAAACATGATTATAAGCATACAATATATAAAATCTTATACATACATACAAAATCACTGAAACATGATTGACTTGTGTTTAATGTATATTTATTTTTGAGACAGAGAGAGACAGAATATGAGTGGGAAAGGGGCAATGAGAGAGGGAGACACAGAATCCAAAGCAGGTTCCAGGCTCTGAGCTGTCAGCACAGTGCCCGACATGGGGCTTGAACTCACGAACCATGAGATCCTGATCTGAACTGAAGTCAGGTGGCCAACCGACTGAACCACCCAGGAGTCCCATGATTGACTTTTTTTTTTTTTTTTTTTTTGCTACTAATGTTTGTGATTCATATGTCACTGCATGATTCACTAACCAACAAATAAAAATAGGCCAAAAGTTAAATATTTTGTTTCAGTTAGCCACAGACCACCGTTTAGTTCATATTAGCACCCAGTTGTACTTCATTCTACCTAGGAAAACACCTGTACTCTGGGGGATTCTGTGAACCATTGGCATAAAGAATTATCTTTAAGGATCAAAAGTTTTTTTCTGTAGTCATGTGTGCAATCCAGCATCTCCTTAACCAGGGTTTGTGTAGAGAATTAAGTCCTACAGAAAGTGATTTCAGTAGCTATTTTCATGAATCCCCCCAAGGGTGATGCCCAGGTAGTATAACTCCAGATGCAAAGGATGGGAGCTAATCACATACAATGGGTGTCCTAAATAGGTCCTTCCTTTTCTGGAACCCACATGAGAAGGGCTGCTACCACCCTTTTTAAAAACTCTGTCTATGGTAGCATTGGGATTGCACGTCTGTACAGTTAAGGTGTTAATATACCTCTCACTTTTGTATTTTACCCAAACGTTGTTACAAACAGTTCCATTCTAGATTGGTCTCGTCCTCTGGTCCTGCAAAGTTAAAACCTAAGCAAGATTATCTTTCTAACCATAGTAATTCATAGAGACAAAGATAAGTATCAGGGAATATTTTCAGAAAGTAAATTTTTAAATTTTTATTTCAGTATTTTTTGTAGGGTCAGCTTCTCATCAGTTTGAGTTTGTAAATAGGTCAGGATATCAGAAAAAGTTCAGAGGATATGAGTTAAGTAGTGTTTGAAATTATAGGAGCCCAAGGGGCGCCTGGGTGGCGCAGTCGGTTAAGCTTCCGACTTCAGCCAGGTCACAGTCTCACGGTCCGGGAGTTCGAGCCCCGCGTCGGGCTCTGGGCTGATGGCTCCAAGCCTGGAGCCTGTTTCCGATTCTGTGTCTCCCTCTCTCTCTGCCCCTCCCCTGTTCATGCTCTGTCTCTCTCTGTCCCAAAAATAAAAATAAAAACGTTGAAAAAAAAAAATTATAGGAGCCCAAGATAGGATTGGTAACTACTTTAATTATGCTGTGTTTTGAGGAATAACAAACAGCCATTATTATTTGGGAATTTGTGGTAGATACTGATGAAGTGTCGTAACATGAAAGGTGGTAACTCTTTTAAAGGATCACAGAAAAGGAAAATAGAATTGGGTCCATTGCTGTTCTAAGAATTACTCCTAAGACCTGTAAAGCTTTATTTACTCACCACATTTTTCTCTCCTTTTCCTGAGAGCTCTTCTCTCAAATGTAATTCTGCACTCGTTTATGTCCATATAAGAAAAACTGCTGTTAGCAGTAGGTGTTAATTCCATTCAAATAATTTTATTTTGGAATAATAAGAAATACTTTCTGTTTCTGTTGGGCCACAGGTAATCTTAGAACCCTTGCCAATTAAGTGATTACTAATTTGGAATATAAAATACTTTTCAAGGCTAAATATTTCTCACCCTGATAGCATCCGAGAATGTAACCATTTTGATAATCAGCAGCTGTCTCAGTGACTTCATTGATTTCAGGAGTTTAAAATCCTGTGAATTTTTCTGAAAAGTACTCAGTCCCCAATGCAAACACAGGAAGAAACCAAAGTGCACAGTGCCCCTATTCCCCTACACCAGGAGAAACAGAGGTGATCACTTGGAAGGTAGGCCGTGAGACCTCAGAATCAAGAGCCATGAAAATGTACATTTCACAACATGGCAGTGGTCATTTCTGATGAGACTAAAACTTAAAATCTTACAGCAATCCCAAAAAACAAGTGGGGTTTTAAAGGCATGGATTTTAAACGCACTAATAGTTTTTGGTAGATGTTTTCACTTCTAAAGAAGAAATAAGTAAGTGAACTATTGTATCTTTCTGTGTACTGATCCCTTGGTGTGGTCTCTCAGAGGCTCAGGGCTATAATGGCAAAATAACTGCCCAGAGCTGTCATAGCCATTGGCGGGGGCGGGGGCTTGGGAACAGGTTTTCAAGAAAGCAAAAGGTCTTGAGAAGTGGCCTGGCTTCCCAGGGCTTGGGTGCATGGTCTTATGTTCCTCACTAGAACAGAGCTTTACAGTGAGTCTTCTGAAAAGGAGCATCTACAACACATTTTTAAATGTTGCATTTGAGTATTGCGTATGCTAGAGAATTTAAGCTATCTTCCACACTGCAAACTCAGGGTGATAGTTCATACTGGAAAGTCCATTAAGTATACTTTATATGCTTGCTAATGCTCTAAACTCTGTCTTTTCTCATTTTGCCTCATTCCTTTGGCCCAGTAGAATTGATGTTATCAACCCAAAGTTGAAATGTAAGTGAATCTTAATGGGCTGAAGGCACCCTTGGATGAATTGAAAAAGCATTTAATCCTGTTACTCTCTGTTGTTTTTATTTAATTTGCTATGAGATTTTTTTTCTTTTGTTCTCCTTCTGTACCAGAGAGGGCTTAATTGCATTTACTCTGAGTGTTTATATAAATGAGATTGGTGAGTTTGATAGATTACAGTTTCTTTTTAAAGACCATCTGTGAAAGGAGTAATCTGTTTATGAAAATAGTAAACCTGTGAATTCATTGGATTGTTGTGCTCTCCAGTATAGCTGAAATTGTATATGTTAATGGCCTCTACATGTACATGAAATGGCAGGTCATTATGCCCATACCAGCCAGCGAGGTTTTTAATTTGCTAGCATCCAAAATTATATTTTGTGGGCGTTGCTGAAAGAAAATGAATTTAACGTTTTCTGACTCTGGCACATGTGGTTTTTCTGGGCTTTGGGTAATACAGACTGTTCCATCTGCCATTTTGTCTTGCAGCCTCTGAGTTCTGTGATGGGGTTTCCATTTAATCAAGCCTTAGGAGAACTAAATGAAAAGCAGTAATGTTTGTCACATTCAGGATCAGAACGCATATTTGCATTGAACTTAGTTTATGCAAAAAATTCCTGTGCCCATTTAAGGTCCTAAAGAAATCTGAGGTTGCTGAATATGATAGACTTTGTTTTAATTAATCTCCATTTTCTGTCCCACCCTATGTTACTTGAAATAACCAAGCCTTGGTGCCTACGTAGTTACATATCTAATTGAGGGCGACAAATAATAACACAGAAATTCCACAATCTGTCATTTTCTTTTTTTAAAACTAGTAAAATTGACAGTGTGAAGATATACATACATATCTTACAACATCTTTCATTGGGTTTCTAATACTCTATGAGGTTGTGTAGAGGCTATTAACTTGCCTGGATTACTGTAAGTGTGATAGCCTTTTGGAACTCAACGGCTATTATTTTGCAGTCAGCTTTAAAAAAAAAAAGGCTTCTCAGAGCTTTTAATCATTGTGCATTTTTCAAATTGAAAAATCATTATTTCTTGATTAAAGCAAATTCCCTTGTAGTTTCCAATAGGCAATATTTTTGTAAATCTCTAGACTGGCCTCTCTGTATTTGAAGAAAGGAATTTTCATTCATTTATAAATACTCCGCTATTTAGACTATTACCACTGACTGGCCTTCTCTCAAATTTGGGGGGCCTCAATGTACTTTAAACAAACATTTCTAGAAATGGAGTGAAGTCTGTAATGGTTTCTTTTGCCGCTCACAGATGTTGATGAATGCACATCAAATCCCTGCACTAATGGAGATTGTGTTAACACACCTGGATCCTATTATTGTAAATGTCATGCTGGATTCCAGAGGACTCCTACTAAGCAAGCATGCATTGGTAAGGCAGTTTGCTTTCACATGTGAAAATGTTCCATGAAATATAGTGACCCAGGCTGTTGAGGTTAAAAGTAAATTTATATTAAAATAAGACATGGAATGAAGTAGGTGCTGTTACATTACTACAGGTTTATTTTATGCTCCCCTCAGAAGTGCTTCCTTTAAATATAAACACTATTTGCATATATAACCCTCACAACATGCTATCTGGCTTTGCAAATTCAGTTTCTCTCCCTTCCCTAGATCACAACTTCCTTTCTCCAGATAACATCAGTAGCCTTACTGCTGTCTGAATAATGGAGCTCAAGATTTGTGGTTGTTCTCAACTACTGTCTCCTTTGATGCTCACACATAGTCCGATACGAAGTCAGGCCTTGTCTTGAATCACAGTTTTGTTGCTACACTCAGTACCCTCTTCCAAACTGACTCATCTCAGAATTCTTTTAGCAGATGACTCTGCTTGTCTTCTTTTTCATTTCCTCTTCATCCACGAGTAGTTGCTCAGATAAGCTTACCTGGCAGGTTGCATCATTTTGCTCTTAACCCAGATAGTTTGACGGTCCTGTCTTCTTAGTCAACAGTCTGCTCTGAATTTGGGGGTCTTTGACCATTGTGTCCAAAAGAGCTACACCAGCCATTCCATTGCACTGCCCACCCGCACCTAGCTTCCCTCCACACACCAACCCATTTTTCTCTTTCTTTCCCTCTTCACCTATAGTTAAGTCAGGACTTAAAAAAAAAAAAAAAAAGCTGGTGAGAGATGGAAATTTTGCTGAAGAAGCAACACGATCTTAGGTATAATGTGTAAGACACACAGACTGGATACTGAACATCACATTTATTACCTTACTGTTTTTATCTGTGGTTACTGTAAAAGAGTAATGTTTGGCCATTCTTCATTATCCCAGATATCGATGAATGCATCCAGAATGGGGTCCTTTGTAAAAATGGTCGATGTGTGAACACAGATGGAAGTTTCCAGTGCATTTGCAATGCCGGCTTTGAATTAACTACAGATGGAAAAAACTGTGTTGGTATGGAAACTGCCTGCTTCTTTGCAAAAGATTCTTAAGGGATATACATTTTTATTTAGAACCATATATGCTGTTTCCATATAAGCTCACACAACACACATGTGGGAATTCTTCAGATGACTTAGGTAAAATATAAATGCATTTAGAATGAGACCCTTAAAGTCAAAGGAAAGATTGTTTGGAAATGTTATAACAATGAATAATGTACTGCTTCTGGGAATTTTCTGTGCGGTATATGTTTGATTAAAAGTAACAGTTTTTCTTCTGCCGTAGGTAATTATTAGTACCTACAGTATTTCACATTTTGCCATTACAATACTCAGAGGTTAGAAAAGGTCTCCCCTGAGCTCCAATCTGGGGGAATGTAAAACCTTTTGGCATATGTGATAATCCGATCTCTAAATTTGACGTCCTGGCAATGTCTGGCAATGCAGTAGGTATCAGTACCTCACACAAATAATCTGTTCACACAGCAACTGGTGATAGTTCACCCAATGATGAAAGTCCAGTTCATTTCACTTGTACCCCTGAAGTCATATTAACATTTTTGCTAATCAAAGTAAAAACCCTTCTCGGGTGGTTTGAGTAACAACTAAGCACAACATTTACTTAATTCTTTCCTTCTTGTCCCTTACGCTAAAGACCCTTGATATTTTCCACACTGTTTGCTCTCACTTGGTAGGCATTCAGATTAGGAAAAAAAAAATCAGTGAGCACATAGCTTATTTATGTAGTAGAATGTGATTGGTAATTATTAATGGAAGGAGTGGGAGCCAGCTCCCCCAAGGCCAGTGGCGTAAGTAACTCCGCTCTTCTCCTGCAGATCATGATGAATGTACGACTACCAACATGTGTTTGAATGGCATGTGCATTAATGAAGATGGTAGCTTCAAGTGCATCTGCAAACCAGGATTTGTCTTGGCTCCAAATGGGCGTTATTGTACTGGTATGTATGGCTCTGAGATAGGAAAGTTACCATGATTGAAACCATCTTTTTTGTGTGAATGAATCATGCAAGAATTACTTCAGTTTCTTCATGCGGATTTCATATTATTCATGTCTGCTGCTAATTCAGCGAGGCAGGTGTCTAAAGCTTCCTAGAAAAACACACATTGTGGTCTAGGAACAGTGATATCTTTACAAAAATAATAATGGTATGGGAAAAATTAAGGGAATGACAGACTGGTTCTAGCAAGTCTGGAAGAGACAATGTAGAAATAATTTCTCTGTATCCCATGCCTAAACAAAAAAGAAGAAGAAAGAAATCTTGAGAGGTTTTCATTTTTGTGTACTAAAACCAGTCATTCATTACTCATTTTGTATTACGTATTTTCCACAAACTAATCTACAGATCGTGACTATATCATTATCTAAAAATCTTACATCGACGTAGTGAAGAAATAATTTGACTGTTCCTATCAATTTTGTTTATAAAGCCATTTTGAAAGCTAAGCTCCAGTGATAATTTTAGTAAGCAAAGAAGTGCTTCATGGAAATAAATAAGACTATATTAGGTTTCTATTCACAGTATGAATTTAGTAAGATGGAATAAATTGTGCAGTTTTTTTTTTCAGTTTTCTCCTTTTAGATGAAATCAACTTTTGAATCCTTTCTGCCTTCCATTACATGCTTACCTGAATACCAAATAATTTCAGCAAAATTCCAGGGAGTGTTGAGGGAGAAAATTCAAGACTGATTCTTGTATTTTTGAATAAAAAATAGCTTCTGGACTATTCAAGAAAGGGGAGTACATTATTCAGTAGAAAGATTGTAGCTCTGCTGTTTCAAATCAAGACCGAGATGTCAGCTCAAGGTTGGTTGAATTGGATTTAACACAGGATTTGAGTTTAGTATTATTGCAGGGTGTAACATTACATTACGGCATGTAACTTTTAGTATTTCCTCAGAAACTTACATGCACATATAAATATGGCCTAAATCCCAGCAGTTTTTGCTGTCTTGCAATTTTTTAAATTTATTTTCTTATTAGAGATAGTGCCATCTGCAAATTGAAATGTTCATGATTTGGCGACCCTGTGTTTTGAAGGCTGTTTCATCTTTCAGGGAAGCCATTGATTGTTGGGTTACATGTGATAAACTTGAGCAGATTGAAAATTAAGAGATGCTCCATATTTTGTTATTATGACTTGATCAAGTTAATATTAAAAAGGCATCTTTCTTTAGTTTGAATTTTATATGTGTGTAAATAAAAGTGCCTGGGTGGCCCAGTCAGTTAAGCATCTGATTCTTGATGTCGGCTCGGGTCATGATCTCATGGTTCATGAGATTGAGCCCTGCACTCTGAGCACAGAGCTTGCTTGGGATTCTCACTCTCTCTGTATCTGCTTCTCTCCCCACCCCCCTCAAAATAAATAAACTTTTTAAAAAATAAGATAATTACAAACATTTACTTTAATTTTAAGAATTTGTTTTACTTAACTTGAATTAAATATCATTTAATAGTTAACAGAATTGGCATATAAATAAAGAAAATTGAGTGTGTAAGGCTCTTTTTTTCCTAATGGATAAAGTGAGGCAACTTTGAGTCAGTATTTCTGAAAATGCATTTGAAAGAGTTGCATTTAGACCTGAGATTTGTTATCACATCTATGTGTCCTTCCATAAATTATAAAATGGAAAACAGAAGGTTGTTAGTCTAGAGTGATGACAACAGGCATAATCTGGAATAAGGTTAAGTTTACCCAGTAATGGCCTGAGTTGTGTTTCCCCCTGGACAGATGTTGACGAATGCCAGACCCCAGGAATCTGCATGAATGGGCACTGCATCAACAATGAAGGGTCCTTCCGCTGTGACTGTCCCCCAGGCCTGGCTGTGGGCGTGGATGGACGCGTGTGTGTTGGTAAGTGAATTGTTCTCCAGTGTCCAAATGGTCTTTGAAAATCGGACAAAAATATATCCATACAGTGGAAAAGTATTCAGCCATAAAAAGGTAGGAAGTACTGCTAAATGCGAAAGTATGGATGCTCCTTGAAAACATGATGCTGAGTGAAAGGAACCGCTCACAAAAGCCCAGATAGTATATGATTCCATTCATATGAAATGTCTGAAGCAAGCAAATCTGTAGAGACAAAGCAGATTCATGTTACTTAGAACAGAGAGGGTGGGGATGCCAGGATAAGGGGGTGGTAGCTAAAGGCATTTTTAAGGTGGTGAAATGTTCTAAAATCAGTTGTAGTGATGGTTATATATATATCTTTATATCTGTATACACATCTGTATCTATATAATCTGTGACTATGCAAAACAAAAAAAAAAGTATTGTACTCTTTAAACGGGTTAATTCTTAGGTACGTGAATTATACCTCAGTAAAGTAGCCTAAAAAATGTACAGGGAGTCCACCTAGCTCCTTGAAGAAGGCTCTGATGAGATGCAAGTAAAAAAAACAAAACAAAACAAAAAAAAACCACTGTCTCTTGATTTCGGTTCAAGTCATGATCTTATGGTTCATGAAATTGAGCCCCCCACTGGGCTCTGTGATGACAGTGTGGAGCCTGCTTGGGATTCTCTCTCTCCTTCTCTATCTAGCCCTACGTGACTGTCTGTCTGTCTCTCTCAAAATAAATAAATATATATTTTTTTAAATGCAGGAGAAGAAAAAAGGAGATCATCCTTAAAAAATAAAAAGAAATCATCCTTAAATCAGAATCCTTGATAATGTTAGCTGACTCTTTAAGTACAGTGGATTTAGATGTTGTAATTCATAACAACTAAGATGAAAGGGGGATTATGGTTATATTTAAATAAGCCCTGTTTATTTAATATATTTAAATAAGCTCAAACAATTTAAAATGTAAATAACTTCTCCCTTAGAACTTGGACTTCTGTCAAAAGGTGGAAATATTTTTACATAGTTATTCCTCATCGCTATGCAGCTAACTATAGAAACAAGGTCAGAATATGAGAGAGAATAGATATTTTATTCTAAACCATGCCAAATTACCTTGGTTTTTAAAGGGGTACTTTTGCCAAATGGGTTCCATGCAAATCAGAGTTACAGGCATCAGTTTTAAAGAGGCAGGCAAATCAAAAATGTTATTGGCATTTCAGACCATATGGCATTTCAACCATATGTCCTAAAGATAACAATAGCAGAGTGAGGTCATTGTAAAAATACACTTAATGTGGTTTTCTCTTCAGCAGGCTTTCCTGAGACCCCTAGGGGGCATTAGCCATTGTGCACCTGCTGTTTCTCAGGTGACTCTGTAGAAAGCAGATACCCTTATTGGTTTAGGAGTGTAGATGACAGAAATGAAATTCTTTCTTAGACATAGGTGATAATACTTTACTCTTCCCTATGGGAATCAAAACTTTTGGATCCCGAAAAGTGGGGGAGAAAAGAAGCAAGAGCAGATGGAAATAATCTGTCCACTTAAGTTCATCTACTGTCTCCAATTTAGGATTTATTTCAGCTTACAAGATTGTTCAGCACTTCACTCAGGGCTATTTTAAATACAGCAGCCGGAAGAATGTAGCTCCTTCTTGCTTCAGGAAGCTAAAATATTTTCAGTTGCTTTAATATACTTAGTTGCCCTTTTCCTTTACCGCAATGATTCTGTTGAAATGTATGATGAGTACAAAACCAGTTTTGGAGGAAGATACTATTTTTCCTTTAAGCAACCAACGTATAAGTAGCAATGAGGAATTCAGTGTCCAAACACAAATCATCATGTATCTTTGCCACATACAGAAAAGGCATCAGACATTGTTGCACAGCCTCCAGGTTTTCACAACTGTGGTCGTTTAAACTTTTTAAAATAAAAACACCATTTGTTCTGGGTATAAAATTATGTATTGCCGTTCCTGTCACCTGCTAGACCTTCTTTCTTGGTCTCTTCCGCCTTTAGTGATGCTCTTGAGATGCAATGATTGTTGAAGTTAGGAATGAATCACTACTATTAATTCTTATTAATTACTTATTATCAATTATATATTTTTCTTCAGTTTGTTTTCTTAGACATTGAGACGTGGGTTTTTATTTTCAAAAAATTAAACTATTATTGTAATTGGTATGTTGAAGAAGCATGGCTCACAGACAGGACATAAACAAAAGACAACTATATTTTGGTCTCTTGCATCCCTTTAAAAAGTATCTTTAAATTTATTCAGTAGAAACCACTCACCCAGTAAGTAAGGAAGAGAACTCAGGCAACCCTATAACTTTACTATTCATAAATAGCAAAACTTTATGTGACTACTTTAGGTAATGAAAACAATGTTAAGTATAGAAATTAGAATGCCCAGAGATAATATTCTGAACCTGACTTGAAGTTACAGTTTCCCTTGCAAGCTCAGACCTTCATCAGCAAGAAGCTTTCTGACTCTACAAGGGTCAAAGTGCAGGAGGAGGGAAGAAGCAGGAGCAACTGGTGACCGGTTCAGGATTGCTTCAAAGTTTCTTGGCTTCCCAGATGTTTAAAGCCACCCCTTGATTTCATAGTTCCTTCAGAGGCATTTGGCTGCCCTTACTGAGAGGCGGACACTGCATTTTCTTCCTGGGGGCTTTACTCATCTGCCTTCTGGTCTTTGAGCAGTCTGTTTCAGATAGGCTCTGTCTGAGGGTGTCTCATCACCTCTCCATGCTGTTGTGTTAGGACGCCTCTTAACGTGGCCCACGTCTAGTCCGTATGACCTGCCATCCTTTTGCCGTGTTAACCTCATTATGGAGGTGGATCTCACTCACCTCCCTCCATTGTCCCTCCCATAGGAAGAGCAGCCACTCACTTTTGCCTCTAGGTATGCCAGGCAGAAGCAGGCATGAAACTCTCCCCCTGCTCCCTGTGAAGTTCTTCTCTTTGGACCAGTGGTGAGGATGGTAGTCCCCCAACTCATAATCCAGCTCTTGCAAAACACTCCTCCTCAAAAAATACTCTTCTTAATTGCTGCTCTTTAAAACTATGTCTTCGATAATTGGGAGGGTTTTCGTGACCTGGCAACTATTTTCCATGTCCACTTCCTTCAGGGTGTAGTCTCAGAATTCACCTTGTTATTTGATATTTATATTATAATATAAATTGGGATTTTGGCTTCCATTTCCTTTCCAACATCCTCCTACATGAGCTTAAGAGTATTTCAACATCAGTTAATTTTCTTTATCCTAGTTGTATTCCTTACTAGCTCTTTGGCCATAGGTAGGATACATCATCTCTCTCTGCCTCTTTTTCTCATTAGTTTTTTGAAAATTAAGTAAAATAATATGAGATTTTTTGTGTAAAGCTTTGAATGGTGTCTGGAATCTAACACATACCCAGCAAGTTAGCTATTAGTTATTCTTGTTCTCTTAGAATCATGGCATCACACCTAGGGTCTTAGAGTTGCTACTTTAAGCAATAAAGAAAAGCTGACAGTAAAAAAAAGAAGCATAAAATAGAATGAGCATTTTGCATCCACACTTTACCACTGGTGTGTAGAATCTGAGCAACTTGTTTAAAAATTCCACTTTTTGGGACGCCTGGGTGGCGCAGTCGGTTAAGCGTCCGACTTCAGCCAGGTCACGATCTCGCAGTCCGTGAGTTCGAGCCCCGCGTCGGGCTCTGTGCTGACAGCTCAGAGCCTGGAGCCTGTTTCGGATTCTGTGTCTCCCTCTCTCTCTGCCCCTCCCCCATTCATGCTCTGTCTCTCTCTGTCCCAAAAATAAATAAAAACGTTGAAAAAAAATAAAATAAAAATTCCACTTTTTAAGTAAGATAAGTCATGGAGAAAATTGATAACATGGAAAAGATACAGGTCAGGAGCATTCAGTTCCAATCTCTCTCCAGAACATGTCTTTGAGCACATCTGATATGAGCACATCTGATATGAGCACATCTGATGGTGCTGCTGGTCCTGATGCCTCTTACCCTGTCCACCTGTAAGCAGTGTCTCAGTTATATGTGAAGAGTATATGCGCTATGGTTCTGGTCTGAAACCTTTAACAGGAGAAGATTGACTGTCCTGATTAAAAATAGAAGAGAGAAATAAGGAAGTCACCATATTCTTTGAGTATTTCCTGTGTGTCTTACACACTGTGCCTACTACTTAACAAACAAGTCTCATTTATTATATAAACTCTATCCTTATTTAATGGGTGATGGGTGTGTTAAGTATTTTAAGTCAGCTCTTTCCCATAGGGACCAGACCCTAGGACAGTTCATGTCCCTAAAACCTACACATATGTTATGTTACTTTCCTTTTCATGGACCTTCTGGTATTGGGTATTCTATACAACTGCGTTAATCTGTAACCCAGGCCGCTACATAATGTGTCTGACTCTTCCTGCATGTACCATAGGCTTTTTATCGACTTCCTTCTAGAAATTGTGAAAGGATTATATTCTCAACATGAAAACAGTAATGAAATTGACCATTCTGTGATGCCCTCTGAGATAACAGATGTCATTATCACAAAAATCATATACAACTCACAAAATCCTATTGGAAATGATGCACTATGTTGTATTTGTGCATACTTGTCTTGGAATGGAGCCCTGCTCTGTTATGTCACTCTGAGCTGGCTTTGCCAGACCCCATCTCATCAGAAGCAGAAGGGGCAGCATGTCTTGTCTGTAGGGTTGTTGTGGTGAATCTCATGTCTTCTTCCATGTGAGTGTTCGCCCATCTCATTGTCTAGTGCAGCCATAAAGCTTATCGTTTTAATGAGAAACGTCACCAGATCATAAGCAGAAGGTGACTCAGGTTACTTTGTGTTATAATAAACAGATAAAACTATTTCCAACAAGTTGGGAATAACTATGCCAGTGTCTGGTTTACACACTGTACAGTTTCTCTGGCCTCTCTGGTGAGCTGAGTTTTTTTATAGTTCACCATTGAGCGTCTGAGAGAACGGTAGCATATTGTATGAGGCGTCAGAGTGAGGGCGTAAGCTGGGTATGCTTCTTTGGAACATAGCATGATGTAAAGGAAAGAGGAAGGACTTTGGAAGTCGCGCAGCCTGAGTATGAATTCCAGCATGAGCAGTGGGTGGTGTAGGACTTGGAGCTACTCAAGTAATCCTTCAGAACCTTGCCTTCCTCACTATAAAACGTGGATAATGATCGCTGTCCTGTGGAGTTGTCAATCAGAATGTTCAGTGAGATCATGTCTGCAAAGCAACAAACCCAATCCTGAGGACACAGAGCAGTGACCATTTTTTTTTTTTTTAATAACTGGGTTTTTTGAGAGTCTGAGATTAAAACATAGTCACAGTAGTAAAATGGGGGTTGACAAGAAAGGCCTCCTAACTCAGAAAGTTGAAGTAAGAAATTTCACAGCCAGGCACTTCATTGTTCCTAAGCACTTCCAAAATAGAAATAGCACGTGTCATTTTGAGTATTGCATAGCCAGTGATTAGAGCTCAAAGTCATGTTTATAAATGATGGCATTATTCCTGCTTCCACGAAAGGCCTGTGGGCTCAAGTGTGATAATGAATGCTTGCATGGTGCGTAAAACTTTGTGTAGAAAAAAAAAAGAATTTTTGACATTACAAGCATGCGTTTATTCATTTCTGAGCACCATTAAATGCTAAAGATACAAAGAAAAAGAAAAGAGGCAAATGCCTTTTAAAGGCTTCCCATCCAGTAGCCCCTTAGGTTCATAGAAACCCTCAGTTTTGAAATCTCTTTCTTTCACCATCTCCAGTTGTCACTCTGCTTCCTCCTGCAGATACTCACATGCGCAGTACATGCTACGGCGGGATCAAGAAGGGAGCTTGTGTCCGTCCTTTCCCCGGTGCGGTGACCAAGTCAGAATGCTGCTGTGCCAATCCAGACTACGGTTTTGGAGAGCCCTGCCAACCCTGCCCTGCGAAAAACTCAGGTAGTCCTGTTTGCCTGTGTCACGTCTGGTAAAGAATCTAGAAAGGTAGCGTTAGATATTTGGCCAAAGAGTACATCAGCTCTCAAGTGTTCTGTCGTTATTTTCAGTTGAAGACCTCCAAGTCTTTGTTGGTATGTGAGGCATAGAATGAGGAAATGTGTCCTGTATTATTATCTATGATCCCCGCACAGAGAGTACACACAGGGGTAGAGGAATGTGTTTGTTGACCCAATTATGGGTGTTATAACATATTTATTATATGGATACCTTACTCCTCAGTGTTTTTGATATTTAATATCATTGTGAAGATGAACAGCATAAAATCTACTTGTCACTTTCAAGGTTATAGTGAATTCACGAGAGCCTGATTTTATTTTTAATCTAGCCACAGCATGGTCTTAGGCTGTAATCTAAGTGAGTAATAATCATTTAGTAATTTTTTCACAGATAGAGTCACATTACATGGCCTAATTCTTTGACTATTCTCTGACTCTTGTTTATTAATATTTTTACATAATCTGTACTGAATTTATGTAAGTATAGTAGGGACTCAAAAATAAACACAACCTCTTTTTTTCTTTAAAGTTGAGAATAGTTGAGAGTGTAGTCAGGCAAATGTATAAACTACAGTTTAGTGTGATTGATGCCTTGCGAGGGACATAGGGACGCCCGTGTGGCTCACTCAGTTAAGTGTCCAGCTCTTGATTTTGGCTCAGGGCTTGATCTTGTGTTTCATGAGATTGAGCCCCGCATCAGGCTCTGAGCTGACAGGGTGGAACTGGCTTGGGATTGCCTCTCTCTCTCTGTCTCTCTCTCCTTCTCTCACTCCCTCTCCCTCTCTTTCTCTCTCTCTCTCTTTCAAAATAAATAAACATTTTTTAAAAAGCAAGACATAAACAGGGAACTGGGAGAGCACACAGGAAGGAGAAGTAAGTGGTCTGGAGAAGCTGGGAAGGACTTCACAGGGCTGGGGGTGGGTATCTGCTTAGTATCATCTTGAAAAAAGGAATAAGAACATTGCAGGTAGGAGATGGAAGAGATGCATTCCAGCCAAGGGAAATGGCTTGTAATTGTGTTGAAAATCTTCAAGGGATTGTTCAAATCTCAGCAAAGCATAAGCCTTCCTCTGGAATGAACTGAGCAGGACATTTTTTTAAAAAGAAGAGTTAAGGTAGGAAATCTTGCCCTAAAAGTGTTTAAGTCAATTATGCATACTATGAAAGATGTACAAAAATTGGTAACAAGGCTAGATGAAAAGGTGAGTGAGCTAATAAAATCTGGCATCTAGAAACAGTTGTGACTATAAATAGGAATGTAAGATACAATAAAGATAACGTTTAGATTGGTGAGGAAAGATTGAACTAAGTAATGAATATTGTTGAAAAATAATAGAAAAAGTATGAAGTTAGCTCCCTGCATTAAACCTTACAAAATAACCTTCTTATAGAATATATAAACTATTTGTAATCTTGTGATAGTAAAGGACTAGCAAGAACAGAAACCAAAGACTAAAATACACAGGTAAGTTGGAAAAATATTTTGCTTAATTTATAAGGAATTTACACAAATTGGTGAGGAAATTTGAAATCCTCCATAGAAAAAAGTGAAGTGTATGCAAACAAGATTTCACAAAATGCAAATGCAAACAGAGAGCCACATGAAAGGATGTGCTAAAATGAAAATTAAAATAAGACGTCATTTTTGTTCATTAGCTTGATAAAGTGCCGATGATTGCTTTTTTCCATATGGGTACTCTCTTCTGCTGATGGAAGGCTAGCCTGGGACATGTAGGGAGAGGAGGAGTATCAGAAGCCTTTAAAAGAGTCATAAATGCTGAGCAGTTTGACTTCCAAGAGATTAATGTACTGATATAATTGAATTTCCTATTATTTATGATAATTGCTGAAAGTTGGACAAACCTGATTTCATCATTATGAGACTGAATAAATGTGGTGCATCCACATAACTGAGTAAAAACAGCAAATAGTCTATTAAGTGGGATATGAACATGAAATGTCTGTGACACAGTGCTGAGAATCCAAGCCTGCTCCCCACCTTACAGCCTCTGTGATCTGGGGAGTGACCTCACATGTCTGCCTGAGTGTTCTCAGGTGTCAAAGAGGACAGCAATGGTATCTAGTTTGTGATTATTACTCAGCTGTAAAAGAGAATGAGAACTTGCCATTTGCAACAACTAAGATGGACTTAGGGATGTTATGCTAAGTGAAAGAAGTCAGAGAAAGAAAGATACCATATGATTTCACTTACACGTGGAATCTAAAACTCAGAGCAAACAAACAAACAGAAGCAGAAGGTGACCTGTAAACACAGAGCAGACACTAATGGTTGTGAGGGAGTGGTTAGGCCACATGGGTGAAGGGGAATGGAAGGTATAGGCTTCCAGCTTTGGAATGAGTACATCACGGGAATAAAAGGTACAGCAAAGGGAATACAGTCAGCAGTACTCTAACGGTGATGTGACAAACGGTAGGTACGCTTGTAAGGAGCACGGCATAACGTATCAGATTGTCCAGTCACAATGTATTATGGCTGAAACTAATGTAACATCGTGTGTTAACCATGCTTAAATAAAATGTCTGTTTCATTTGTAATATTGGGAGAATTAAATAAACTATTAGAAAATGCTGGAATACCAGGCACATGGTAAATGCTGGTATGTAAGTATTGCTGTTATTTAAGTATTCTCTATAATTATTTTGTTACTGAGAGAAAAAAAGTTAAAAAGCATTCTCTACAATCCATTTTGGATTTTTTTTTTTAAGTTTCCAAATGTGGAATATATTTGTAACATTTATCGTTATATTAACTATATTCAGGGTGATAATCACAAGTGAGTTTTATTTTTTTATGCTCATCCATGATTTTGGAATTGTCAAAGTAATTGTGTGCTGGAAAATAGTAACTATTTTTTTCATTTTAAAAATTATTACCAGTGATTTTTCTTCATGGTAGTTTTGGAGTGATGTAAGTGACTTGTATACAGAGAGATAGTGCTTAGAGTTTTTCATTTCTGTATTTTTTTTATCTTCCAGCCGAATTCCATGGTCTTTGTAGTAGTGGAGTAGGTATCACTGTGGATGGAAGAGGTAACGCTATTCTATATTCAGTCTTACAGTAATTATGAAATTCGTAGCTTTATGATTATAACATGAGTTGTGAGCATTTCATAAAACATCAGTGTAAAATATTAAAACAAATTATCAGTGTAAAAAACTCAGTGTAAAATAATAAGATAAATTATCTCCTAGAATAGTGGTTATAAGCTAGATATATTAAATGTATGTAGATGCCACATTCATAGTAGATAAATATTTAACTTTTAAATACACGTTGTTGAAAATGTCTCTAGCAAACTAGACCTGTAATTTTGTGAGTACCATTGCTTAACAAGAGGCTAAAGTTGGTATTTAGGTTTAGAAAAAGTGAGTCCGTTTAAAGAGAAAATATTAAATAGTGGTGCTGACATGATTTTAAAAAATCCTTAAGAGATACTTGATATGGATCAAGTTTGGGATTTACTACCCTAAAAATGAAGATTATTTGTGCCTAAGAATACTGAAACTTTCTAAATTTAAATAAGAAATTCATTCACATTTTCTTATTTTAAACAGCAATATGATTAACAAAATGCCACCATGAAACATTAAATATTAAATGAATTTGTTTATAACTTTAAAGTTCTTTTATACACGTATAGTATACACATACAGTTTCTTATGTGTTTTTTTTTTTTAAGAAAACTGTAGGGTATTGTTAATCTTCACTGTATGTATGTATGTATGTATTTCTTCTCCTTTTGTGTTTGAGAAGATTTTAGACACATTTTAGATCAGTTGACAGTAATACTGCATCTTTGCCATGAACACCAGAAACCACAGTAAGGAAACCAACTTGTATAAGGATGTTTGTCCCAAAAATAAAATGAAAAAGCTAACATTTCTGGGGTATGTTAAGGTCTTCCACATTCTGGAAAACAATTGTTAAGATTAAAATTTGAGCATCATGACCAAAATTTGATACTATGTCCATTTTTTTAATCCCCTCTCACTATGGTCTCTGCAACAGAGCCAGCCACTTGTTCCAAGTACTGGGTTGCTCAGACGAGCACGTCATTCTTCAAGTCTTGCCCACGGCCAACAGAGTACTCACTGTTGATGGCTTCTTATAAAACATTGGGTTCTCAAGCATCCATATTTGAACTGTCCTCTCCATTAATTTCAACTTGTCAACAATGAGAAACATTTATTAAGTATCATATTACTTAGTTGATTGTAAAAAAAAATGATAATAAAATAGAAATATTCCATGCCTTTGGGGACCATAAAATTATATAAGTCACCCTAATAAATGGTTGTCCTTTAATTAGATGGTTATAATACCTATCGAGTTAAGTTTTCCTTTGGATTTTAAGCCAACAGCCTGTAAATTTCTTTATTAATTTTATCATAAATGCAGGCACATTACGTGGTTTAGTCCTTTGAGTTTCTGCCAGTTCCCTTCATTTTTCTTTTAACTTACCAGGGAATTGTCCTGTATCCCTTAATTTCAGTCTCTTATTCCTTATTTTCATTTTCTTTCCCCTTGTGAAAGCCAGGCAAATTGTGGGTTTGCGGAGTTAAACACTTTATATGTTGAGTGATCTTTATTAGGCCTACATATGTCAACAAACAATGCAATATCTGTGAGCATTAAACTTTCAACATTTAATGCAGATATCAATGAATGTGCTTTGGATCCCGATATATGTGCCAATGGAATTTGTGAAAATTTACGTGGTAGTTACCGTTGTAATTGCAACAGTGGCTATGAGCCAGATGCGTCTGGAAGAAACTGTATTGGTAAGTTGCTGTATTTATACGAGAACTTTTTGTATAGTTTCATTTCATGGATTATAAGAGAAATTGAAATACAAATAAGTGAATAAAACTGCAGATCTTACAGTTTCTCTTTCCTTCTTATAGAGAGAAATAAAGCTATTGGAATCCACCCAATTCTGTTACAAAATAACAAGCTTTTTAGTGGCAGAACTTAGTATTTAAATCATTCTGTTCCCAAATGAATAGATATATACTCCATTACTGTCTTGTATTTCTGCATATATCTAAATCGTGCAGTTTTTTTTTTCCACTAAGAAAGGGACTTCAGAGTTAACAAGGCAGTACGTTAAGAAAATGAACTGTTACAGGTTTAGAAAACTTTGACTTACAAGGAAACAACTAGTTGCTACAACCTATCCAAACTAGGTGTTTCTTTATGTAATTTATAAAAGAAGGTTTATAAAAACTCAGGTACCTAGTTCATCTATTCGAGAATTTGTGAAGAATTTAGATTTTCTCATAGAGCACTGAGTCCATTTTTATAAAGCGAATGCTGTCAATTCATCATTATACATAATAATGGTTACACCTAATCACTGATGACTCTTAAAACCAAGTTTTGATGATTATGATTAGGAAAAAAATATTTTTCAGCCCTTATGGCACTGAATTTCATTATTGAATATATTCATTTGATCTTGAGTTGAAGATATATGTACAGATAGATGTGTAAGTCTGTATTAAATATCATATGCTTATAATGGATTTTGACCCTTATGAGGAAGGGCACCAGCCAAAGATTATTGAACATTTATAAAAACATGTAAACCTACTACCTGCTATTCACCAGAAGAAAAGTTGCTTCCAGCATAACTGCTGAACACAGTTGAGCACAGGGGCATGCTACTGGAAACAGGGAGATTCAGTGAGCATTTATACCCTAAACATGTTTCATGGCACTACTTGACTCTTTAAAGTAAGAATATGCATAATTTTGATAAAAATTAGAACTACATTTTAAAATTAAAATGAGGCCAGATTTTAGTTTTAGTTGGCTAGGGTTGCTGTAAAAAAAAAAAAAAAAAAAAAAAAAAACAAAAAAAAAACCCTACAAAGTTTGAGTTGCTTCAAGCAAGAGAAATTTATTGTCTCACAATTTGGGAAGCCAAAAATCCAAAGTCAAGGTATTCAGAGAGAGGGCTATGCTCCCTCTAATGGCTCCAGGACAGGATCTTTCCTTTCTTCTTCTAGCTTCGGGTGTTTGCCTGCAATCTTGATGTTCCTTGGCCTGCAGTTGCATCACTCTGGTCACATGTACATCTTTTCTGTGTCTTTTCACTTCATCTTCCTGCTCTGTTTCACATCATTTCCCCTTTTTTATGGACAGTGGCCATATTGGATTACATCCTACCCTAATGATCTCACTTTAGCTTAATTACTTCTATAACATTCCTTTTCCCAAATAAGGTCACATACTGGCTTCAACCAAAGTTTTTTTGAGGAACACATTTTAACCCAAAGCATGGAATAGTAGGTAAATAATTTGTGATGCAGCAAGCTGACACAATCATGGGGAAGTGTATGGAACTGCTTAAAATACAGTGTTACCAAGTCAGAATGGGAGCAAAAACATAACATCCAAACGAAAAAAGATCAGATAAGACACAAAAAATAATATTTATCAGTGCTGATAGAAGTACAGCAAATATTTTTCCAATATCTGTTTTCCAAATTTTTACAACAGTATACCGTATATATAGTTTGGTAAGATACAATTGTTATTCATGAGACTAAAAATAGGTTAAAGGAACTATGCTCCCCACACTTCATTTTTTATTTCTTTCTGTTATTAACTACATTTGCAAAAATGAGCACAGACATGAAGATAAAACTCAGTGTGAGCTTCTTAAACCTGAGCATTACATAATATTTTCTAGGCTGTTGTAGACTTCTAACAGAATATACAAAATAGATCATTAATTCCCCATAAATAATGAATTGTGTCTGAAGTCAAAACCTAATGGAAAAAGAGTAGTAAGCACCTTTTGTTTAGTGCCATTTAACGCATTTTGATTAGAATTTTAATTTAAAAAAACTTTTTAAAATCATCTGTTTTTATTATATATAAACAAGTATATAGGTGAGTGAGTAATCTTTTGATGTATTTCATTGGTGCTTTCAAATATATAGTGTGTGTGTGTGTGTGTGTGTGTGTGTGTGTGTGTGTGTTCATTCAGGGACTTAAGAACATTTTCAAAATAGGCACCAGTATAAGAATGTTCTTGTACAAGTAAAACCGAATATATTTTGCTTAGGATCAAGGAATGTACTGTGGGCACAAAGAGACTAAGTCTTTTTGGCGGGGTGGGTGCGGGGCAGTGAGATAGGCAAAGGGGATTAAATGAAGTGTCCACTTCCAGTTGTAAAATAAATAAGTCGCAGGGATAAAAAGTACAGCACAGGGAATATGGTCAATAATATTGTAAAAAATTTGTAATTACTCTTACCATGGGAAGCATTGCATGATATATATAAATATTGAATCACTATATTGTAAACCTGAAACTAATATAATATTGCATGTCAACTGTACTTCACTTAAAAATATATTAACTTTTTAAAAGGAGAGATGAAATCAAGGAGGGGATGAGGAAAAATAAAAATAAAAATAAAACTTTATTGGTCATCGGATTGTTCATTTCAACATGTGTTTCTCCTGTCTTTGAATGGCGGTTTTCAGACATTGATGAGTGCTTGGTAAACAGACTGCTCTGTGACAATGGCCTGTGCAGAAACACGCCTGGAAGTTACAGTTGCACGTGCCCACCTGGGTATGTGTTCAGAACGGAGACAGAGACATGTGAAGGTAAGAGATGTCTTGCTTGCCTAGTTGTGAAGCGTAAGTACCTAAATGGCCATCGATGTTTGTATAGTACATTGATGAAAAAAGATAGTGAACAGAGTATTGTTTGAATATTTTTAAAATTCAATGATCTCCTTCAGCCTCATCTGTCAATTTTGAGAAATCACCTGTACTGGGGTGTCTGGCTAGCTCATTTGGTAGAGCATCTGACTCTTAATCTCAGGGTCATGAATTTCAGCCCCAGGGTTGGTATAGAGATTACTTAAGTAAATAAATATACCTTAAAAAAATAAAGAAGGAGCGCCTGGGTGGCTCAGTTGGATAAATGTCTGACTTCAGCTCAGGTCATGAGATCACAGTTCTGGGTTCCAGCCCCGCATCAGGCTCTATGCTGACAGCTCATTGCCTGGAGCCTGCTTCAAATTCTGCGTCTCCTTCTTTCTATGCCCCTCCCCCACTCACGCTCTGTCTCTTTCTCTCAAGAATAAATAAAAGTAAAATTAAAAAAATTTAAAAAAAGAAGAAAAAGAAGAAGTTTTCTTTTCTCTTTTTTTTTTTTTTAATTTTTTTTCAACGTTTATTTATTTTTGGGACAGAGAGAGACAGAGCATGAACGGGGGAGGGGCAGAGAGAGAGGGAGACACAGAATCGGAAACAGGCTCCAGGCTCTGAGCCATCAGCCCAGAGCCTGACGCGGGGCTCGAACTCACGGACCGCGAGATCATGACCTGGCTGAAGTCGGACGCTTAACCGACTGCGCCACCCAGGCGCCCCTTCTTTTCTTTTTTTAAAAACTGTCATATACTAGCCTCGGGGAAACCTGGCAGGTAATGTCAGAGTCAGCCCTGAGGCACTTTCTCTTTGGATTGATTGATACACCTCAGAGATTGGCCCAGAAAATATTTGGGGCCTGAGTAAAAATGGTCACCATAAATATATAATCTAAGGAAATTGTCCTTGCCATTTGATGATTTAAAAGTTACCATTTAGGTTTATTGATAGTAAATCACTGGTTAAAAACTTCTTTCTTTTAACCACATTTTTGTGTAGTGGATGCTGTGTGAATTACTTACATGACAAAGGGCCTCATTTTCAGTGAGATACCAGCTAAGCAAGCAGGGCATTCAATTATGATTTTGTTTCTTTACCTAAGTCCTGTGTATTTCTGAATAATCCGTTGTCTGACTCCTAGTCATTGTTCTTTTTAAGTCTTCCTGGGGAGTGGGGGCGGTGGGAGGGGGCACCTATACGAGTGTCCTCTGAAGGTCTCAAATCCAGAAACTGCTGCCAGTTACTTAAAAAAAGATTCCATCTTTAATTATTTTGAATAGACCTTTCCTTTTCTGTTGAAATAGTTCTTTTTTGGTGACTCCATAGCCAAGAAAACAGCAGTAGTAATATGATGCAAAAAGATGTTACCATTCTCTTTTCTTATTGTTTCATTTCAAAGCATTCTTGTGAACTGAAACAAGTTAGGGCTTGAACAAGATGCCAGAACACAAGTGACTCAGCTGAAGTCAATGAAATGCAATTACAAAGTGCAATTCTAAGTTTGGATTGAATTGGAGGGACCACTGAAAAATACTAATAAGCCTGAAGAAAACAACAACAACAACAAAACAATAAGAAAAAACCCCTAAGTATAAAAGGCAGTTTCTCTAAACTCAGTCCTGATACCTGTCCCCCTGCTACCCCCACCTCTTGCAGGAGCTCCTCAAAGAGCAACACTTCTTTCTTTCAATCCTAGTTAACGTACTTGAAGATTCATCTTCTCCATAGTTGAGCAGAAACAATAGAAAAGCTGTCTTTTTTTTTTTTTTAATGTTTATTTCTGAGAGAGACAGAATGTGAGCAGAGGAGGGGCAGAGAGTGAGGGAGACGCTGAATCTGAAGAAGGCTCCAGGCTCTGAGCTGTTGGCAGAGAGGCTGATGGTGGGACTCGAACCCTTGAACCATGAGATCATGACCTGAACCGAAGTGGATGCTTAGCCGACTGAGCCCCCCAGATGCCGCTGAAAAGCTGTCTTTTTTAAGTAGCTCAGGTGTCACCAATATATTCAGCTAGAGTGTTTCCTATATTATCCTTCAGAATTGCTCTGAGAAACATACTCTGTAAAAAAAAAAAATACTCTAGCCATATTTCCTCTATAGGTTTTTTTTTTTTGAGGCAGCAAGAAGGGATTTCAAGAGTTGTAGTGTTTTGTTTTTTTCTTTATTCCCAAGTTTCTGCATTTCCTTCCCATTGTGCTTGATCAGTTTTATTTTTTGTGTTTGTGAGGATGAGCTTCTCTTAAGGGTCAGGAAACTCTGAAAGCATGTCAGCTTAGGATACCTTCTTGGTTTAATGGGGAAGCTGATGAACTAGTTTCCCTGCCCAGTCAAAATACCCTTTAGTCCTGTCTTGAGAGAGGCACATAATGGGGAAGGAGGTGGATGGTGTCTTTGAATCAGTTTGGGCCCAGTTGTGTTTGTACACTGAATTGTCAGTGATTTTTATAGCATTTTCCCACCATTGTAACAAGTAAGATGGAAGTGAAGGGTACTAACGCATAAATAAAAGGCAGGGTCTCACCTGCCTGCAGGAACAATTGAAGAGTAGGAGCGAATGGTGTTTAAGCAAATGGTTGGATGATTATATAAATATGAGGGACATTGGGACCAAATCAGGCAACAGTGTTAGTTAGAATGAGTGCTCTTTACTTTTGTCCAAAGGATAATTGTTCATGATAAATCTAAGCCTTTTCTTTAATATGAAATATATTTCGTATCTGTCATTCATAAGAACGAAGCTCATGTTCTGTAAAAAGAAGAGAAATGATAGAGAAATATTTTGGCTCTAGCCTGATGGCATTTGTGGAAATAAAAGTGATTTATTGTGAGAAACCTAACCAAATAGCTTATTTCTCAATTTCTTCCCACTGTTAAGTCATTTGCATTTTATTAAGTATTTAAAAAAAAAAAGATTTGAAGGCCACGATTGTCTTTTTCCCTTGAGTCTTCTCATTTCTGCCATTGCATTCACACAGTACATGTGTCTGCCTGAAGCATTTCTCCTTATTCTGTCCTTTCTAAACTAATTTCCAAAGACTAGGCTGGGAATTATTAGCAGATTCAGTGGAGACTCCAGCTTTCTCTGTATATATTTACTATAGTCACTAATTTTGCTTGTCGTTCATGTTTTCAACAGGCTATTTTAAATATATAATAAATAGCAGTAATAATAAAGTTCCGCTGATAGTTCAGACTAAAGTTTCAAAAAATTTATTTTACTTTTTTTGTTTGAGCTCCACAAGTCTGTGAAAGTTAACATTTTTACAGCAAGCACTGTGGTTTAGATTGTGTTTCCAGTGACATAACTAGTTAAATGTAAACCAGATGTGCTTTGAAGTTTATTTCCAGGAATGTACAGTGAACTGTTTCAATTCCTGGTTCCATGACATTTGTAACATAAAAACATTGTATTTAAAGAAAAATTAAACCATTGATATTTGTAGCTGTCATTGTGTGTGTTTATAGTTTGGGAGTTCATAATTGCTTAATTTAGAATAGGGATTTCAAAATATATGATAATTGACATTTTGCTTTTTTTAGGAGCTTCTTACAAATGAAATTCATAGGTGAATTATATATAGTTTGTCCTCAGATTAGTTATCTGCTTCTTTTTTTGACTATCTGGTTCCCTCTTCCTGTTGTGTTTTTACTAAAAGAATTGCAGTACTCTGGAGTAGATGCTTTCATTTTAAATCTGTGCTATATTTACAAAACCTGCTCTTGTATTTTTCTTTTAAGAGGATTTCTTGATACAAACAAAGTGATTAAAAACAAAAAAAGATGCATTCATATTTCCTCAATTTCTACTTCAAGAATTAAGTTAGTACCTAGGTACTTGCTTAGTAATTTTGAAGTAGTGAAGAGGGTATATACCTGTTTTCCACGTTGATTTTTAAATTTGTGTTTCAAGTCCATAGACTTGCAAGTCAGCAGTGAGTCCTGGCTTTTCAGGAGCAATTTAAATTTATATTTGACTTGGGCATTCAAGAGCAAGCATTGCAGTCGTTTGGTTATTTTTATGTTTTCCTCAACATAGTATTTTATATTTAATTCAAAGAGGTGTTGGGACGCCTGGGTGGCTCAGTCGGTTGGGCATCCGACTTCAGCTCAGGTCATGATCTCACGGTCGTGAGTTCAAGCCCTGCATCGGGCTCTGTGCTGACAGCTCAGAGCCTGGAGCCTGTTTCGGATTCTGTGTCTCCCTCTCTCTGCACCTCCCCTGCTCATGCTCTGTCTCTCTCTGTCTCAAAAATAAATAAAAACATTAAAAAAAAAAAAAGAAAAAAGGTGTTTAGGAAAAAAAAAAAAGTACCCTGGTGAGCTCAGAAATGCTTGTGGTCAACAACAAAAAATGCCTTGGGGTGTGCTGACCTGTTTCACATAATTAACCAAGTACAAAAAAAAAAAAAATCTGTATCCTTTCTTTAAATTGAATGGTTGAGTTTATACTGGGAGTCAGTTTTGGGTATTGTTTCTAGCATTTGGACTGAAGCTTGTATTTATTTGTAATTAACTCCCGTTAAACTAATTTTATTGGCTTGACAATTGCTTTAGTTACCACTTGAGAACATGGGTGTGCTTGTTTACTTATGACAGTCAGTAAGGATTGTGTGGATTATGCGGAGTTGATTAATGATTCAAAGCAGATTAATGACAGCAAAGGTGTGTTTTAAGCAATTAAAAGTTCTTTTTTTATCTTACCAAAATCAGTTTTGTTTTGTTTTGGTTTTGATTTTTTTAAAGTCTGTGCACCAAACGTGTAAATGTAAACAGGCTAAAGAGAGAGGCAGGTAGATGAAGTCTGGAAGAGAATACTCTACTCAGTATTAAAGTTTCATCCCTCGTTTCCTGAGTTTTTTCCAGGAGTTTGGAATGAAAGGCAGCATTGTGATATATTGTCTCTAACACAGGCTTTTTTAATTCTTCTAAAACCTCCCAGAGCCACAAATGACAGAAACAGTCAACCTTTGTTTGTGCCCAGCATATTGTACCCAGGAATATGGTTGTTTTCCATCCATTCAGAATAGAGATTTCCCACAGGACAGTTCTGTCTTATTGTGGGGGAAATCAATCCCAATTTGTGCAAAGCGGTAGTGAAAGAGTGACAAGTAACGTACTAAATCCTTTCACAATACTGGGCTGATTCCTGTAGTCCTACTGAGCCCCTAGTCCTGTCTGCGTGTATCCATGCTATAAAATTCATGTCTCCGTTCCCCATTCACTTTATGCCTCCTAGATCCATATTAAAATTGCAACAGCCAAGTTTACCAGACATTCTGGCATAGCATGGCTTGTTGGAATAATATTTTCCAGAAACACATGGCAGTTCTAACAGAATCTTTTCCTCCTGGATTGTAGATATAAATGAATGTGAAAGCAACCCATGTGTCAATGGGGCCTGCAGGAACAACCTTGGATCTTTCAATTGTGAATGTTCTCCTGGCAGCAAACTCAGCTCAACAGGATTGATCTGTATTGGTAAGATTCATACACAGGGCTGGTGTTTCAGCTTCACTGCCAACATAAGTAGAGACCGCAGGCTTTACTGTGGATGAAAACGGAACCTGATTACAGGAAGCTAGTAATTAGGAGTTTCTTGAGTTGTTTGCTCTCGTTATCAGGATTGGAGTAAAACGTGATAGCCTAAGCGGGCGGGCTTCTGAATTTTGTTAGCTTCTAAGAAGTGTTCCTGTCACATGAGTAGGTACATTATGCTGTAGATCATGAGCATTTGCATACCACACACAGATTTATGTTTGCTACCCTAGAATGCCTTAGGAACCGAGGCAATCAAATCCCTGCTGCATACTTTTTATAACACGATTCAGAACAATAATGTGATAGAATTTGGTCTCAGTTAATAGGACAAGAATTGGAGGCCTTTAAACAAACAGAGGGAAGTTACTATTTTTTCATTTCCCCCATCAATCGTAAATGTGTAGGCCCAAGGAAGGAAAGATAACGTTTCCTGCCGTTGGAAATTTAAGGAGAAAGATGCTGAAACTTCCAAACTGGTATCTTTTTATGGGTCTCCAAACATTTAAGGTCAGTTTGTGATAATGATGGTAGGATATACTTAAAACAGGATAGTCTGATCTGTTACTACAAGAAGCAATTCAGCACATGTAATAGGGAAAACTATCTCACTGTCGGTGGCCCCGTCGGCCAGACATAGGACAGTTCACAGGGTTAGCTAGTATTCACTTTGAAAGTAAACTAAATATATATATTTCCAGATCGGAAGGTATTTCAGTGTTACACAGTGTCAAGTAATTTGTCAGTTTTTGTTATCTAGCCAGCATGAATTTTCAGTTGAATGTTTGTGAAAGACAATAGTATTTTCAGTATTATGTCTGATGCTTATACCATTGAGCTGGATGTTAGAATACCTGTTTGTTACATGAAGAAAAAAGACCTAGTCCAAAATTATCAATGAAAACCTTCCCTTTGGAAACGCCAGCTCTTCAGCTCCCCGTGAGGTACAGCTGGTGAAATTTGAGCCTTGCTCGCTTTCCATATTAGGAAACAGACTGCCATCTGCCTGGGGCACTACTTTTTTTCTTATAGAATTCCTTTGGGGGAGGGGTGGAGTCGGATCCCGGAAAGGCAGAAATATTTTTGCTAGGCCACAGTTGCCAGCTGAAATGGAGTCATTTTATTGTGCAAAGGAAATGAAGTCTGCATTAATTAATGTCAATTAATTGTCAGTTAATGTGAATTAATTAATGTCACAGAAAACTAAACCTGTATGCCACTTGGGCATCAAAAGTACCTTAGTTTTTGCTTCATCTTAAAGACTTCTCTTATTTTGGCCTTTTCCCTTTCTATTTATTAATGAAAAAGGAACAAAGACTTTTTACTCCCGAGTCATTATTTGGACACTAAACACCACCATATTTTTCTCAGCTGGTGTGTTGGGAGTTTTTACAGGACGTGATCAAACTTGAATATCCCAGCCTAGAGCTGCTCGCAAAGAAATTTACTTAATATTTTAAAATTTTAGACATAATTTTATCTGGTTTTTTTTTTTCATTGAAAACAGAATTCTAGCTTTAAAATGGAAATAGGTTGTAAAACATACATAGAAAAAAATAGGAAAATTTGTAATAGGACTGACAGTGTCTCTAATCAGTGCTCAGTCTGCAAACCGCTTTTTCATTACAGCCAAATGTCTCTGTTTAGAATTGAATAAAAATTCCCTGATATGATTACTAATTTAAAATTAAGTTAGAGCATATAGAAACTGGTGAGATACTTAGAATGTTGAGAGATTTAGAGTATATTCTGCAGACTCCCTAAGTGTAAATTAATCGTAAACTGTTCTGTAAACTGCTTGAAAAGCCCATCCATTGTATTCTGGTTGAAAATGATTCAGTGTAATAGAACAATACATTTGATTAATCTTTCCTGGATGACACTGCTCAGCCATGGGATGACTCTTTGTGATCCAGACCAATTTCTCTCATCGTTGGCTTATGTCTGTGTGCTGTCCTCAGTGACATGGACATGACAATGACAAGAGCAGTGGTCTCCCTGGTGACAAGCGATCCTTGCTTCTTTCTTATCTTTACTTGTTAGCAGTGCTCTTCTCTCACCGCTTCTCAAGAAGTTTTCGATTTTTGGCCTTCTCTTCTTTCACTTTTCTGACCCCTTTTTCTCAGTTCCCTGTGTCTTCTGTGTCCTCCTGGCCTCCAGCTTAAAGTGTCACCCTGGTCAGTCCTTGGACCTCCTGGCTTCTCTGTCTACACTCACACTTAAATGGCTTCTACATTGACCCTCACATGTTCGTCTCCTTCCTCAACCTCCCCACTAATTCCAGACTTATATTTCCAACTGTCTGCACGCTGTCTCCATTTGGATGTCCAGTAGATGCTTCAAACTTAACATGGCCAAAACGTAATTGCTGTCTTTTGGCTTGGACCTGTGTCTCCCAGAATGACCTCTGTCTCGGCAAATGGCAGTTCCATTTTGCCAATCAGCAGCCCGCAAAACCTTGGAGTCATCTTTATGCCTTTCTTTGAAACACCCATTGAATCCATCAGCAAATCCTGTTGATTATATTTGACATTTATCCATATTCCAACCTTTTCTCAGCACTGCCTACCACCAGCAACCCACCCATCCAAGCCCATATTATTTCTCTTCTTGATTATTACTGTAGCCTCTGTCTTATCTTTGTCTTCTCATTATCTGCCACCCTACAGTCTTTCCTTAGAGTTGACATTGTAGGTCAGGTCTTCCCTCACAACCTTTGTTAATATAACAGTCTTCTTCCAACGTACACCCTCAAGACTGCTTATCCTGCTTTATTTTTTTCAGAGTTCTCACCCAGCCCCTAACCACACAACTACATAACTACATCTGATGTGTGTATGTGTGTGTGTCTATACACACACACACAAAAACAATCAGAGCAAGAGAGATGCATCTGTATGTATGGATATGTTTATCAGTGGATTTTGTGACTTTTGAGTGCTGATACCATGCCAGCCAAAAGAAACATGGTGTTACAAAGTGAAGGCTTTGAAATCAGACTGTGTGCGGCTTTGAGTTGTGATGTGGACACTGTACCACCCGGGTGACCTTGTGGTAAACTAGCTGACCTCTGCGGGCCTCAGTTTTCTCCTCTGCAAATTGTAGCTACCTTAGAGGCTATTTTCACGTGTAAATAAATGAAGATGGGAAAAGCCCTATGAAAAGCCGTTCATTTGAGACCTGATACAGTCTGATGAGAAAGTCTTTTTTCATTTGCACACAGTTTTCCACCCAAACTGAATCTTGCAACAAAGAAAGGCACCCCATCCCTTTTTATGTTACTTATTTTGTTTTCACTTCTTGCCCTGAAGCCTTGGGCAACAGGGCACTTATTCCTACCTTGCTTGCATTCAGTCGGGACTCAGAAACCACAGTGGCTTCCAAACCTGCAATTTTACTGTAATTCTCTTTCGCTGTTTCCCATTATGCTTTATTTTTATTGTTGTATTTAACAGTAAAGCTTTACCCGAATTATTAAATGAATTTTAAGGTACATACCATGGGAATATGCTTTTTTCTTTATTGTTCTCCGAGGCTGTGTGCCGCAGTAGGCTGTTAAGTTTCTGTCAGACTGTAGTACTCACCTAAGGAGTTTGTCAACTCCTCAGGCTCTTAGGCCACACACCTGCAGACTTGTGAATCCACATTTGAACAAGAGCCTTGGCAGTGTCACGCACCCTGAACTGAGAGCCACAGTGCTGTAAGGAAGGCTTCGTGTAGGATTTATTTTACCCAACTCCTATTTGCCCCATCAACTTTGCTGGATTCCTTGTCACCATTACAAAATAAGGTATTCAGCAGTCACGTAAGGAAGATCCTCATTTACATGTGATATGGAGACAGACTAAAAAGTAAGAGTAGTTACCGCTAGACGGTTGGGTACACGTCCTTTTTATATGGTCCCTTCTCTTTCTTCAGATAGTTGGCCATCAGCATGCATTCTTCTTTGAAGGAGAGTTAAAGCTACATATATGGTATGTCTAGACAAATGCCTGAAAGAAAAATCCATCAGGTATTAGCCCTGATGTGTCTTAGTGGTAGTGTCCTGGGTGATGTTTCTTTTCTTCTTTATCTTGTAATTTTTAAATAAATTATTCATCAAATAATTATCTTCAGTTAGAGAAATACTGGTGTTTCTGATCTAGAACGTAAATTGTGTGTGGTTTGTTTGGTGGGGGATTACAAGAGAAGGAAATCATTTAAGGAATTTTATTTGGTAAAATCTTAAATATCAGAGCATTTATCATAAGAGATAAATCTTGTGAGTGTTTTTCACACAAGTAATGATCTTAGCGTGGTAATGCACTGTGTTTGTAAATACCAGCATAAAATCTTAGACAACAGTGGCCGCTTGTGGAGTATCACTAGATTTCATTATAAAAATTATCATACCTTATGAGATGTACATGGTATAATACTGGGCTTACGTGTAATATAGTATATTTAAAATACATGTATACATAAATAGGTTCGAAACATACGCAGTGAAACGTTTTTAAAATAATGCTCTTGTTAAATACTGTAAAAATTGCCTATGTCGTTTATAACTGCATTGCATTGTCTTCAGAGATGAGAGCTCCCCATTCCTTCCTGTTCCTTTTCAGACAGCCTGAAAGGGACGTGTTGGCTCAACATCCAAGACAACCGCTGTGAGGTGAACATTAATGGAGCCACTCTGAAATCCGAATGCTGTGCCACGCTTGGAGCTGCCTGGGGCAGCCCCTGTGAACGGTGTGAACTAGGTAAGAGGCCGTCCAGGGCTCTTTCTGGGCTTGTCACAGGAGCTTCTCCTTCACATAGCCAGATACCTGTCTCACTATGTATTTCCATAGTGAGGAAGACCGTAAGATCACGACCCTTTTCTGTTATATCTTTTCTGTTGAAATTCATTCACTTGTTGAAATAGGTACTTGGCTTATCCCTTGACTGTAAGCAGACCTTCTGAGCACCCTCGACAAGGAAGGGAACTAGCTGGAATCTAGCTGCTCAGTGACTGTCCGTATCCTTCAGGATCCGGGTCTGCATGTGCCCAAGTAGAAGATGGCGTCTCTTTGCCTTACATCTTTTTACTTGTCTATTTGTAATTTAGCTGAGGATGTAAAAGCAAGACTGAACTGTAGGAAAACTGTCAGAATCTCAGTGTGGCTCAGCACTGATGGGAATTACCACCGTATGTCACGCACGCTACTGAATTGATCGGAGGGCATCTGGAGCCTTGGCCTCTAAAACCCCAGCTTCTGGTTTTTAGTCAATTCAACTTAGATTCCGTTATACTGTTTCTTGAACTTAAAACACTTAAGTTTCCTTTTGTAATGAGGTTCTGTTGTTCTCACAGATACAGCTTGCCCAAGAGGCTTTGCCAGGATTAAAGGTGTTTCTTGTGAAGGTGAGTGTATACTTGGACGATACTGTAAGTGTTTAGGGCAGTATATCACGTTGACGTTCACTTCAGAGATTTATCCTTCTTAAAAACCTCAGTACAATAAAAACAATGAATCAACAAATGCTTTGTAATAATACTCTTGGAAAACAGCTGAGAGTTCCCCCATTTCTCCTCTTTTATGCTGGTGGGTAAATTTTCATAGGGACACCGTTAGGTGTCAAGGCACAAAACAGCTGGGAAGGGAGTGTGTCTGGGCTGTTTTATGGATGGGCAAGGCCGTGGTCATTTTCACAGCTGGTGCCTAGGAAACCCAGTGGTTGCACTGTGAAATATTTCTGTTCAGGCCAAGTAATAATCCACATTGTGTTGCAGATTGAATCTGCTCTATGGGAAGACTACACCTGCTTTTTCTATTTCTAACATCTTTTATCCCTCTGCTTGCTTCATTTCCCTGCAGACGTTAACGAGTGTGAGGTATTTCCTGGCGTTTGTCCAAATGGACGCTGTGTCAATAGCAAAGGATCTTTTCATTGTGAGTGCCCTGAAGGCCTTACGTTGGATGGAACTGGCCGTGTGTGTCTGGGTAAGACTCACATCCTCATGGATTTGATGCATGAAACCAGCAATGAATTTTTCTTATTTCTTGGGCATTGACCAATTCAAAACCATTGAGTCTATAGCTGGAAACAGGACTTAAGTGGGATATTTGGAAGGAAAATCACTAGACGTTATTTTTAAAGTGACTGTGTTTAAGTGACATGGTTCCTTTATAATACAGAAAGTTGGAACTTCTCAACAATTATCTCAAAAGTCAGTTTCTTTAATCAGGTATTTCGGGCAGGGTCAGTCTTTCACATTGGCCAGTGGAGTAAGAAAACTATCTATGTTTTCAACATAAAAGAAAAATTGGAGACTAGTGTTTGGAGTCAACGTTTATCAGGTCATTGACGTTACACTCTTAGAAAAGACAGTGAGGAAGTCCTGGGTAAGGTTATTGTTTCTTTTTAAAAACATTGCCAGATAGGGCACCTGGGTGGTACAGTTGGTTGAGTAACTGACCCTTGATCTTGGCTCAGCTCATAATCTTACGGTTTGTGAGTTCGTCCCACGTCGGGCTCCGCAGGGACTCTCGGAGCATGCTTGGGATTCTCTCTTCCTGTCTCTTTGCCGCTCCCCCACTTATGCTCACTCTCTCTCTCTCTCTCAAAATAAATAAACTTAATCAAAAAAAATTGCCTGATCCTAGTCCTTCCTTTACCACCTGAGAGTTTAAATTTTTCTAATGCTTTATTTTCTAAAAGTCTAAAATGGGAAGCTCTTTCTTTCAACATCATTAGTACAGAAATACGTAATTGACCTTATCATTATCAATGTCATTTTGCCTGAATCAGAGTTTGATTAATGAAAAAGAAACTTTTCGGGGCCCCTGGGTGGCGCAGTCGGTTAAGCGTCCGACTTCAGCCAGGTCACGATCTTGCGGTCCATGAGTTCGAGCCCCGCGTCAGGCTCTGGGCTGATGGCTCGGAGCCTGGAGCCTGTTTCCGATTCTGTGTCTCCCTCTCTCTGCCCCTCCCCCGTTCATGCTCTGTCTCTCTCTGTCCCAAAAATAAAATAAACGTTGAAAAAAAAATTTATTTTTAAAAAGATCGTTACTGCCGTGGCTACAGTATTAGATGGGGTTGGCTGTGAGTGAGAACAGCTCCTGGATGCCTGGAGGTCATGAGACTCTATGGATTACTGTTGTACCTCACACTACCAGAGAGCATGGCTTTGGAATTGGTGTTGGTGCGGATATAGAAGTCAGAATCTCCTATTCTGAATACCTATAGTCAGTCTACCAAGTCAAAATGAACATTTACCACAGTGATTTATTTCTTTAAAAATAGGACTTTGTAATTACCATCCTTGGAAATGTTTGTAACTATAAGCTAAAGGAGGTTGCTAAAGTTTATGGTGCCTTTGCTTGAGCACTTGAAAGACCCAGTATTGACAGGAACTAAAATAGTAAACATATTTATTTCTTTATATTTATATTTCCATTAGGGATCTCTTATTCTCTGTTAAACAGTTGTGAGGTTTAGGAAAGGATTTGATACCTTGAAATGCCAATATCAAATAAAACATACTATGTGATTAAGGAAAACCTTTTGATCTCATTATCCATATTTAGCCAAGTATCCATTATCCGTATAGCCAAATGTTTGACTGTAGTTTGACCAACAACTCTGTTGACTAATAGATAAATGTGTGATTTACACACCATGCTAATTTATCTTATCTTGTGACTCTTGATTGATCTAAGGTCCTGGTATGTTTCAAGATTAAAGGGAAAATTTGACATTTAAGCAAATAATTTGGCCCCTTACTAGGGCAGATTTACATAATGCAGGACAAAAACCATGATGCAAAAGGTAAATTTGACCAGGAAAAAGAAAAAGTAACTTGAAATGCAAAAATACTTTTTTTCCTTTGTAAAGCTGTTATAGTACTTGTCCAAAATTGGCACATAGATAACGGTTGATCATTTATTGTTTCTGATTAGGACATGACAGCTGGTCACAAGCCACTGTAAGCAATTTAGTGAACAAGAAGAATCTGTCATTCAAATTATCTTATTCTTTCTCAAATGAGCAATACAAAAAAGGGATCATGGGTGATGATATGAAGAAGTCATGTCACAAGGGAACCTTTTCTTCCTGAAAAACCCACCTTTGTTCTCTTTAAATGACTATGCATTATGAAGTCCATTCCAGGAGGTCAGGGACCCTGTCTCTCATCCATGATTGTATCTCCAGAGCTTGGCATCATGCCAGGTGCCAAGCAAAAACTCACTTTATGAACCATCGATGAATGTGACACCTTAGTCTCAAACTGTGATTTCATTTGCCATGTAGACATCCGCATGGAGCAGTGTTACTTGAAGTGGGATGAAGATGAGTGTGTCCATCCTGTTCCTGGAAAGTTCCGCATGGATGCCTGCTGCTGTGCAGTTGGCGCAGCTTGGGGCACCGAGTGTGAGGAATGCCCCAAACCTGGCACCAAGGAGTATGAGACCCTGTGCCCCCGGGGGCCCGGCTTTGCCAACAGAGGGGACGTTCTTACGGGGCGGCCATTTTACAAAGGTAACCGTCAGGGTCATGTTGATTTCCCTACACTTCAAGCTCACCCCCCGTATTCTCTCAGAATTGGTTTTGCTTTAAGCATATGATTTGCCACTTCATTTTCTTTGTTAAACGTGACCTGTGGCCTGCCTTATGGCCCCAGAATATAAATTACCTATATAGGCTGGTATTGAAGTAAAGATGTAAAACATGCCACTAATCTCACATTTCCTACATCTTTGCACACGCACCTCTGCTGTCCTTAGCAGAGCCTGACTAGATGGGGCCCTGGTGTAGTGAAATGTTCCCTATCCCCCCCTAAACCTTACCAGACAATTGGTCAGAAAGGAAGAGGTCAGAACTCTTCAAATGCAGAATCTTTTTCACTTTTGAAACGTTCTGTGTGGCATCCACGTGATCGCCAAAAATTTTGAGCCCCCTTTTTTTAGTTGGGTACGTTACTTTCCATTGTGATAGATTTTCAGCTTTAACCGGTGAACCCGTTCTTGTAGTATCAGCCGGCTCAACATTCCTGCTTTGTCCCGCTTTTAGATATCAATGAATGCAAAGCTTTTCCTGGGATGTGCACCTATGGAAAGTGCAGAAATACCATTGGGAGTTTCAAGTGCCGTTGTAACAGTGGCTTTGCTCTGGACGTGGAGGAAAGAAACTGCACAGGTGAGTCTGCTCTTGTGTTGTATTTGGCAAACACTTGCTCTCTTTCTTTTGCTCGGTTGGAAAGTCCTGCCTTCAAAAGTCCATGTTGTGTTTTTTGTTTTTTTCCCTCTGCTCTTAAGTCACTTCTCCAAACAAGGTCTTGTAAGAGCTACACAGTAAGTAGCATGAAAACGCTATTTTGTCTTACCTCAAGAAAAACATAAAAATTTGATTTTCAGAATAATGAAGACTCAAGACTGTAGCAATCAACAATTATATAAATGATATGTAGTATCTATTTAAAAATGTTAACGTTTTGAATAGAGCTGTTGTAACTTATTTTCCTCATCTTTAAAGAGTTTTCTTAGTAATTACTATCCAGTCGCCATCCATATCCCTATTGATATCTGCTCCCTTTAGTTTGAAAAGATGAGAAAATCCAAATTTTTCTATCACATTAAATAAATTATTCTGAACTTTTGAAATAGACGTCCAAAATCTTACTTTCAAAAGCCTCTTTATTCATATTCTCCTTGGAATGTTTCCTTCTCTGCTGTCCTCACCCTTGTCGCTGCTTCATGATCTCCACTGAAACGTGCTTGTGACTCCTTCCTCACTTCCTGTTGCACAAGGTACCGGAGTCCCTAAGTCCCCACCCCACCTAGACCACCCTGGCGCATTTCCCAGCTGTCTGCCTCCCCTGCTGCCCAGCTCCTCGCCCGCACGTGGTTTTCCAGCTTGGTGCTCAGGTGGCTGGTCTGTGGAGACCTGCCTGTACCTCACGCATCTGCCTTCAACAGGTCTCAGTAACGCTGTTCACCTCTCATGCCTCTGAGTCTCTGCTGTACTTCTTTTTTTTAAGTTTATTTATTTATTTTTGAGAGGGAAAGAGGGAGAGAGAAAGGTAGAGAGGAAGGGGCAGAAAGAAAAGGAGAGAGAGAATCCCAAGCTGGCTTTGTGCTGTCAGCACAGAGCCTGACATGGGGCTGGATCCCACCACCTTGAGGTCATGACCTGAGCTGAAATTAAGAGTCAGATGCTTCACGGACCACCCCCTCTCTGCTCCACTTCTGAACCTCTTCTGGTCCACACACTCTCTCAGATGCCTGCTCACTGCCTTTCTTCTCCCTGGACATCCACTCCTGTGGCCACAACCCTTCCTGCAGGCACCTCTCTGTGGAAGTGGCATTGCCTCTTCCACAGTTTTCCACTCCTCCCTGTTCCTTCCCCTCCACTGCTCCCGCTCCAGCCCTGGTCAGCAGGCTCCCCCCTGTCTCTGCAGGGAATTGCCCTCTTTCCTTTTGCTTTCCCTGGACCTGAGAACAATCACTCCGTTTCCCCTGCCATCTTTTCTCTCATGCTGCCACCCTGTGTCCCAGCGTTTATCTCTCACGTCTCTCTCCCGAAGAGCCCATGTAGTTTTGACTTTTGCTGTCCCTCATTCAGCCACATGTACGTTCTCGCACGAAACACCTTCGTGGAGTTGAAAAAAATCTCTTTCTGTTGCTGCATATTCTTCATGACTTCTCTGCTTGGCCGCATCCCTTCCTTGATTTTCTTCCGTCTTGGTCTCCATGGTACCTCCCCGTCTTGATCATCCTCCTGTGCCTATGACGATTCTCCTTGCCTTTGCTGATTTCTAGAGTCCTCTGCCTCTCACAGCTGCACGTGCACCATGCCTGTGTAGATAGGCTCTGCCGAGCTGACTCCACCTTGTGAGTGAGCACTGTCCTCTGTCCTGGCTGAGTGCCATGCCACACGTACACCTGCCTTCCTGCAGCCCCTCTTCTCTTCAGCCCCCTTTTGTCCCTCCCCCACCCCCCCCCCCTCCCTCGGGGCTTCCTCGCATGTGGCAATAGCATCACTTCACTCAGAACGGGGGCCTCAGACTTAATTTTGACCTCTCCCTATGTTGGACAAGGGAAGAAGTTACATGTAATCTTCCATCACAGGAGTTGCTTCAAGACTTTCTACAAGACTATTGCAGGCGCAGGCCCAGCTCTCGGGAAACAGAGCAGAGATTCATGTGCAGGAAGTTCACTAGGGATTGCTCTTGGGCTCAGCATCTAGGGGAGGGAGGGGAAGAACGCAGGAGTGAGAAGCAGGGGCTGCTGGGCGGCCATCAGGCCCCGCGTGGTCCTCCGCCCATCCCACAGGAAGCGCTGTACCTAGGCTGGCCCATCAGAACCGTCGTGGGTTAGGGCAGAGGGGCTAGGCGTTTATGGACCTGCGTGGTCAGTCTTTGGATACATCTGCCCAGAGAAAAGGGTGTGACTGCAAGGAAGGGTCCTCTTAGCTAAGGCATTTCCTAAAGATAGTTTACATCTCAGGACTTTGTGCCCCCTGCACCCCCAGGAGTAGAAGGGAAAAGGCAAATAGTAAGTCCTTCCTTCCTGAAGGGGGAACCGGGCAACACCTGGCAGTATCCACTGCATCGCAGATTTTTCCATCGTCTTCCATCCCATTGATTGCCCAGTCTGATCTTCCATGTTCAACAATGACCATGTGTTACTCCCCACAAAGCAACTTTCAGCGACTCCCATGATCTGAAACCTAGGTAAAGACCGTGTTTTTCCCGTTCTGACGCCCCTTCTTCTTTCTGGTGTGACATTAGCCCAGTCTTACTGAAACTCACCTTCTTTAACTGTGTGAGAAACGGGTTTGTTGGTCACACTTCAGTGTGGTGGTGTATAATGTGAAGGGACAGTGGGACATTGTTGGTTGCCATTCTTCACGGCATATAAAGCCCATCTTCTTGGGGCACCTGGGTGGCTCAGTTGGTTGAGCATCTGACTTCAGCCCAGGTCATGATCCTGCAGTTCATGGGTTCGAACCTGATGTCGGGCTCTGTGCTGATGGATCAGAGCCTGGAGCCTGCTTCACATTCTGTGTATCCCTCTCTTTCTGTCCCTCCCCAACTCTGTCTCTCTGTCTCCCAAAAAAAAAAAACAAACCATTAAAAAAAATTTTTTTAAGCCCATCTTCTTTTGGCATCCTCAGTAATCACACCTGTCCTCCCTGTCCTTGCGTTAATTTTTAACCTCTATGATCCCGCCACTCTGAAATGCATTATTTTTTTTCACCGGTGCACTTTATCTCATTTCTTTCCATTGATTCCACTTCTTTAACGTTAGAATTTCTATACAAGCTTCAAGGATGAGAATTTCTATACAAGCTTCAAAGCCACCTCCCCCAAAATACCAATTTTTAGCAGAGAACGTAGATACAGTGCTCTGTATAATTCTTATGAGACAGGCCCTGTTCTCAGCACTTAGCAAATAGTGATTCACTTAATCCTCCCAGGTGGGTTGTGCTCTACTCCCCATTTTACAGCGATGGAGATTGAGGCACAGAGAAATGAAATGATTTTCCCAAGCCTCTTCATCTGGTAGGTGATAAAACTAGCACTGGCACCTAGGTATCTGGTTCTGGAGTCCACACTCTACACCACTGTCCAGCTCTTATCACATCACAGCTGCCAAAACATGTCCCTCCTCTGCCAACAAGTTTATTCCATGTTCTTCATGTGGTTCTAGCTGTCAGTTTCTAGATCCTGATAGATTGTAAGAGAATTAAGATGCACATCTTTAACTGTCTAATTGAATCACTGAATTTTGTGAAGAATTTTGTTTAAGGAGCATCTGGGTGGCTCAGTCAGTTAGGCTTCTGACTCCTTGATTTCGGCTCAGGTCATGATCTCACCGTTCCTGAGTTGGAGCCCCACATAGGGCTCTGCACTGAACCTCCCTCTCTTTCTGCCCCTCCCCTGCTTTCATTCTGTCCCTCTCTCTCTCTCTCTCTCTCTCAAAATAAAACTTAAAAAAAAAGAATTTTGTTTACAAGGAAGTACTTATATATATATATTTTTTCAGTATTGCCTGCAATTAGGGAAATAGAGAAAGCCCCAGTGCCGAGAGAAAGCATCTGACTTTCTGAGACTGAGACACCCCCGAGAGAGCATGTACAAGTTATCACTGGTAAATCTTGTGATAGAAAAGCTTCAGAATTAAAATTCCTCCAAGTAGATGCCAGCAAAAGCACTTTTTCCTAAAAACATACTTGTGACTAAAAAATTTTTAAGTACGTCATGTTTTCTCAATTATATTTTATAGACATGACTTCTCTATTAAAAAATGTCAGTGATAGGCATGGGATATTTCTCAGAAAATCTTTTTGATCATGTAAACACCGCTGTTGAAGATTCTTATTTACTGTAGTACGTAAAGAGCAACAAACACAAATATATTTTATTTTTATTTTGAAAAGTGTATCAGTTGCCTCTTCACATCTGAATGTGACCAAAAAAACATATGCTGGGGCATAGTTCACGGCCCTGCTATGTGTGTGCGCTCTCTGGCCCAAGGTTCGTTGGCCACGTCTGCCTCGGAGGCCGGCTGGGTGCTCTGTGGTCGCCAGCCACCCCTGCTCACAGGCAGCAGCCCCAACATACTCCCACCGCGGTGGGCGAGGGCTAGTGTCTCAGCACCGTCACACTGTCACTTGGCACCCGGGACTTCAGTCCAGGTGCCCACTGCTTCCTCACGTGCCGCCTGCCTTCTCTGGCTCATACTGCTCGTACTGTTAACCGCATCCAAGCCACAAAGAGAAATCCACAATTCCAGAGTTCTCACAGGCAAAGAGGCACCACCTGCCTGTTGGCTGTGACAGTTTTGACAGTTGGGGAAAGGAATGTGCCTAAGACCCTGTTGGCTGCTAGCCGACCTCCTGCAAACATACCCAGCGTACTGCCGGCCCCTGACTTCTCCAGCCTCTCCAATGTGCCACACCTTCCCTGGGAAGGCTGCACCTGTCTCCCTGTTCTTGAATACCTGCTCATCTCCTGCAATTATTTTTTAATTTCTTTTAACCCCTGTGCATTAGACATTGATGAGTGCAGGATTTCTCCCGACCTCTGTGGAAGTGGAATCTGTGTCAACACGCCTGGCAGCTTTGAGTGTGAGTGTTTCGAAGGCTACGAAAGTGGGTTCATGATGATGAAGAACTGCATGGGTAAGTGTGCCTAAGTTCTTCGCCCTGTAGCCTTGAAACCAGATAGCTCGACCTTGGCTGGGCTCAGAGCTGCTAACAGCACGCTTGGCAAGGGGCTGTGGTGAGAGAGAGAACAGATTTAAATGTCAGACAGGAAATCTGCTCCTAGATAACTCTTGGGGAGCCCCAACCTCTTGGCGCCTTAGCGGCAGTGAGACTGGGTTCTGTTTATTCATAGAATCTAAAACCAACACAGACTAACTGCTCACAAGGGATTCATTTAACACACATGACGCTGTGTGGTGACCCCAGGTTTATATTCAGCCACGCAAATCCCGTGTTATTTTCTTTATTTGTGTGTTATTACAAACTCCCTTGGTACCGCCTACCTTTTGGTCTGCTGTTTAATATTGCGTGACTCACGGGACTCCCCGACACGGGACGCAGAAGGTGATCAGCCTATGATTTTTCTTTTAGTTTTATTACTGATAATGGATGGCGACGTACGGTATCTGGAGTTTAGGGTGATATGAAACAAATTGTTTATCTTTTATGAGCATGCTTGCTTCATACAAGTAAGTTCGTTGATAACTCGCTCTTTAAGAATAAAACTTAACCATTTACTTACTGGTAGTAGAAAAAGTGAGGGGAGCATTACCGCATCTCCTCTTAAAGCCGTGTCTTATTACATTTGAGTCACACTTAACTCGAATAATAATTCTTTTTCTCCCATGCTGTGTGCGCGACTGTTTTTCCCTCAGAGTTCTTTAATGGATCTCACGTTTTTACTTTTCAGACATTGACGAATGTGAACGTAACCCTCTCCTTTGTAGGGGTGGCACCTGTGTGAACACGGAGGGCAGCTTTCAGTGTGACTGCCCACTGGGACACGAGCTGTCACCGTCACGTGAGGATTGTGTGGGTGAGTCTGTCTCGACAAGCATATAAGCCATCCCAGCTCACTTGGTACTAAGATAGTAAAGATCAGGGGTCAAGTCTAACGTGTTGTCTGCGGCACGTGAAATCTTAGCTGGTTAAAAGTTGAAACTTCAGAGCCCCTCCATTGTATCCTTAGAGAGCGCCTCAGTGACATAGTCAAAGAGGCCAGCGTTGTCCTGGTTACCCCCGTTTTCATTGTAAGTGCACTTGAAAGTATCTTGCGCGAGGGACCCCGTGGAAGGCCACGTGATTGCCTCCTCCAGGGAGGACAAAATAGCAAAGCGGTTGTCGGAAGGGCCTCTCCCTGGTTGTTCACCTGTGCATCCACCTGTCGTCCAGTCAGCAGAGTCCGCCCCCCATGTCTGTCGTCATGGCGTCTGCTCCTGTGTGTGTGTGTGAACACAAGAGCTCTCTCCTCCCCGTCTTCTCACAGAAAGCTGAGGGGCAGGGGTGATGTGAGAATGCCAGTGGCTGGTCTTGGAGCTTTGCAGCCTACTGTTTTTTTTGAGTATACAGAGGCCTCTGGGCTTACCGGGCTATAGATACTGGCTTTAAAACCTTCATGTAGCCAGGAAGCATTTTCTTCACCAAAAATCTTTCTTGCAAGTATAAGCAAATAAAATGGTTTAAAACAGACCAGACTGCACAGCCCCATTTCAAAACGTAATTTGAGCACATCTTTCCTCTACACATTTATTTATTTATAAATCATATATGTATCGCTTTGCTAATATGTTCGGTGAATCTTAAATCATACACTAAACAGACATTTTTATAGGTGAATGTAAAAAGTTTAAAAAAAATTTTTTTAATGTTTATTTTTGAGAGAGACATAGAATGTGAGTGAGTTAGGGGCAGAGAGAGAGGGAGACACAGAATCCAAAGCGGGCTCCAGGCCCTTAGCTGTCGGCACGGAGCCCGATGCGGGGCTGGAACTCACAGTGTGAGATCATGACCCGAGCTGAAGTCGGACACTTAACCGACTAAGCCACCCAGGAGCCCCAAGAATTTAAAAAGTTTTAAATATTTTTATTTCATTTTAATGGTGGTACTAAAGTTTTTTAAAACATGATTACGGGAATATTTGTTCATCATTGTGATGCAGTGAATCAGATCTGTTTCTGTGTTCAGTTTATTTTGTTAGTTTTTGTGGATCCTATAGCTGGAAAAAGTACCCCTCAAGGGAATATTGTATAATATAAGATGCATATTTTTGCACACATAATAAAACATGCATTTAATGATCATAGATTTAAATCCATATGTCACATAGTCTTCTTGATGATTTTGAGGATTTGGAATGAAGGTCTTGTTTTACCTCATTGTATTGTCATTATTTTTACCTTATATTGTGTGTCACAAGCAGTTTGTATGAGGAAATCTTCCATTCTATCATTTTTCTTGCTGTTCTCTTACAACTGCATTAATAGTAATACTTTATTCCACAGACTTTTGCAGAAGTTTTTATTAGGCGCCTGTGTTTCCTATAGGGTTAGTTTATTTTAAAGTAGGTGATACAGATCCACCTATGAAGGCACACTAAACACAGAAACTAGTGAGGGCCCTGGTATCAGCCTCTGTGACTTGTGGTATCAGCCGTCTTCCCTCGGGATACTTGACGTCATTGAGGCTCCTCTTGGCCATCTAATAAAGAGCAGGTGAGCATGCCAGTGTAAATTCGTATATTAAATATTAGTAACTTTTATGTCTGGCATGTGCTAAATGTACATGGTCCAACATTCACTATCCACATGTGGCCACTTAAATTTAATTAAAATTTGGTAACATGAAAAATTCAATTCCTGGTGCACCCGGCTGGCTCAATCAGTTTTGATCTTGGGGTCGTGAGTTCAAGCCCCACAGGGGGCGAAGAGCTTACTTTTAAAAAATTAAATTAAAATTAAATTGAAAAAATGAATTTCATTCATTCTGTTCGTGTTTGAAATGCTCTATAGCAGATACATATTGGGATAGCAGAGATACAGAGTTTTACTTACAGTACAGTTTTAGATAGAAATAATAGAAATGTAGATTCCAGCATCTTCTTTGAACACCCCTGGAAATCATCTTACTTCCCCCTGAAGAACACAAACCCCATGGGGTGCCTGGGTGGTTCATTCGGTTGGGCGTTTGACTTCGGCTCAGGTCATGATCTCACAGTTTGTGAGTTCGAACCCTGAATCAGGCTCTGTGCTGACAGCTCAGAGCCTGGAGCCTGCTTCAGATCCTCTGCCTCCTCTCTCTGCCCTTCCCCCACTCATTCTCCCTCCCTCTCTCTCTCTCTCTCTCTCTCTCTCTCTCTACCTCTCTCTCTCTCTCTCTTTTTCTCTCCCTCTCTCAAAAATAAAAAAACATTGGAGCACCTGGGTGCCTCACCCGGTTGAGCATCTGACTTTGGCACAGATCACAATTTCACAGCTGATGGGTTCGAGCCCAGCCTCGGGCTCTGGGCTGACAGCTCAGAGCCTGGAGCCTGCTTCAGATTCTGTGTCCTTCTCTTGCTCTGCCCCTCCCCCACTCACACAGACTCTCTCTCTCTCTCTCTCTCTCTCTCTCTCTCTCTCAAGAATAAACATTAAGAAAAATTAAAAAAATAAATAAACATTAAAAAGTTTTTAAATAAAAATTACAACAACAAAAAAAGAACACACACCCCTTTGGAGACCGATGCTTCCATGCAACATTTCTTGATACTTTTAAGTGATGTGGTTATTGCAAAAACATTAATTCTGTGTATCTTTTTACAGATATAAATGAATGCTCCCTGAGTGACAATCTCTGTAGAAATGGAAAGTGTGTGAACATGATTGGAACCTATCAGTGTTCCTGTAACCCCGGATACCAGGCCACACCAGACCGACAGGGCTGTACAGGTGCGGGTCAGCCAAGTGGGTCTGGAACTTGTATTTTCCAAATCAGCCTAGGACACCTTCTGGCACTGAATATATTGTAATGAAGCCAGTGGAAGTTCTATGTCCTAAACGTGAATCTAAGCATGGGGACCGGTCTGTAAGATGCCATTGTCTTTATGGCTTTGCAGAGGAGTCCCTGGTTTTATCACAGAAAACACCGTAAATTCCATAGCTACAATACTTCTGAGTTCTTTAATCTTAGGCTACTGGGGCTAAAGGCCAAATGGAATGATGTCCGAAAGGAAGTAGAAAGAGCTAAGAAAGACCAATGGTAAAACAATAAACCCAACACAGTAATGGGAAGAAAACTCCAAAGCCATTTAAGCATTATCTGTTTAAAGAGAAGAAGAATTCCCTGTCTTTTTCTTTCTTTCTTTTTTTTTGTTTAAGGAAGTAGACTTGACAGAGTAATGTGGTTGCAATGTTGTTTTCACAGATATTGACGAATGTATGATCATGAATGGAGGCTGTGACACCCGGTGCACTAATTCAGAAGGCAGCTATGAGTGCAGCTGCAGCGAGGGGTATGCCCTGATGCCAGATGGGAGGTCCTGCGCAGGTACAGAAAGGAAAATATGCAGGCTTTGTGCAGCTCATTGATTTTATCTTACAAATCTCACTCCAGGCACTTTGACTGGATCTGGATGGGGAAAAAAATATATACGCGAGCTTAATAAAAGTCTTTCTTGTTTTTATTTAATGCCAATTTTCTGTCGTCAGATATTGACGAATGTGAAAATAATCCTGATATCTGTGATGGGGGGCAGTGTACCAACATTCCTGGAGAGTATCGCTGTCTCTGCTATGATGGCTTCATGGCTTCAATGGACATGAAAACATGCATTGGTGGGTACCATAAAAATGGGATAAATCCCATGCACACATTTGCACGCACACACGTGCACATTTGTGCACACACAAACATGTGAGGGAACAGTTTTTTCAGTTATTTTAAAATTCAAGCCACCATATTTACAAGATGCGAAAGCTGAAATGGAAGAATTATTTGGACATAATTTTAGAAAATAATACTGTGTCTTGCACATAGATTACATTTTAGCTTTTATCTCTTTATTTCAATATTACACTCTTCGGTATAAAAGAGAGCTTTTGAATTCCTCGGATGAACAAATACTAACCGAAGTACTGAAAATACGTTTTCTAGATGTGAATGAGTGTGAGTTGAACTCAAACATCTGCATGTTTGGGGAGTGTGAGAACACCAAGGGATCCTTCATTTGCCACTGTCAGCTGGGTTATTCCGTGAAGAAGGGGACCACAGGATGCACAGGTGGGTCTCAAACTTATACCCTCTTGTGCTCTGGCTCCTCCTGTTTCAGAGGCCAACTTGACCATCATTTGTCCCTTTGCCTCTGTTGGACCATGACGGCACCAGGTCATGACTGGGTCATGAGCACCTGCCCCAGGGCTTGTGTGATGATGGGTTTGTGTCCTCTCTGGTCACACACGAAGTGGGGGTGTGGGCCTGCATTCTAGTCCCGAGCGTCGCCCACATGGCTGTTTGCTCTTGCAGCATCATTCAGTTTTGTAGGAGGAGTGTGGCCCAGACACTTGTCAGGACATAGCACCACGGACCATCCCAGTCGCTTGTTTTTGCAATTCTTCTAACTGGACAAAAATTCATGTGGATTTCTGGTTACACCCTTTTCCTTCCTTCCTTCTGCACCATCCTTTCCTCTCTTTTTACCTCTTCTCTTTCTGTTTGCTTTTGCCCTCTCTTCCCTTAGCCCCAGTTGACTTTCCCTCTTCTCTTTTCACTTTCTGTCTTTGCTCACCTCATGCACTTTATCTCTTGCTTCCTTTCTCTGTTAAATATGTTTTGGCCTTCTGCATAAAATGGGCGAGGAAGTACCAAGTCAGTGCTTTGGACTAGGCCTTCCTCATTGTTCAGTTTAAGACCCTCGTCAGGCATTTTGCTCAAGGCAGGTGGTGGGTGGCTTGGACTGCAGCCTGGCTCTTAAGCTGACACCTCCAGGAACAGGTGAGCGAGGAAGACGGGGTGCTCTGGGTGTTCAGTGCTATGAAGGTCGATGCAAAGCCAATAGTTCTGTGTGTGTGTATGTGTGTGTGTGTGTATTTACATGTGTGATTTCAGCATCTACAACATGTAATCATTGAGCTGGATAGAAAAGATTATTCTTTCTATTCTAGAAAGCTCTGAAGAACCAAAGCTACAGAGTTTATACACACAAATATGTGTGTACACATGCATAATATGTATACATTTATTTGTATGTATACATGTGTATGCGTGTGTATATACATACTGTTTATTTTCCGGATGGAATCTCCAGTGAATATTTTCACATATTTGCAAATAAATAGATGAATACACACTAAAATGATAATTTTCAAAAACTCTATACTATACTGTATTGATTCTAAAAATGACAGGAATGCACTATTATTTTAAAAGTCAGGCTTCTTTTAATCTTTATGAAACACACGTAACAAATATGAATAGGAAACAGTAGGAGAGTCTCACTTTGGAAATACGATTTCTCCTGACATCTGTAACCATGCCTTCTGCATGGACTTTTGTCTGGGCCCAGGCAGCGACGTGGGGAGGGCCTGACACACATATCTGCCTGGGGGCAGTATCCCTGTCTTACCAGAAAATGGCTCTAGGAAAAGACCTCTTTGACTTGGACCATGAACTTCCGAATCTTGTTGGAGGCTACAAAAATTAAAAGTAAAAATGATGTTAATGTTTATTTTTTTTCTGTATCGTTTTAGCTATTTCCATATTGACTTTAAAATGTTACCTGTGCAGAATTATACTTGGAAGTAGAATTAATTAGCCTTGTGTGTAATCTTCATCGTATTAACTGTCGCTTCTCAGATGTGGACGAGTGTGAAATTGGTGCCCACAACTGTGACATGCATGCCTCCTGTCTCAACGTCCCGGGAAGCTTCAGGTGTAGCTGCAGAGAAGGCTGGGTTGGAAATGGCATCAAATGTATTGGTGAGTTTGCAAACGTGAACATGCTTTGCTAAGGCACGCAATTCTTAGAGGCTCTTCTTTGCATGGTTGTTAGCCCACGTACTGGTATAGGGGCATACTCTTCCTTTCCTGTGTTCTCTTGAAAATTCAAAGACTATCTTCAGTTGTAAGGTAATTCCTGCCTCAGAGTTTCTTTTATCCTTGGAATAAATTATCAAGCCACAGCAGTCTGCCTTGGCACTCTGCTTTTTAATGTGTTGTTGTTCGGTAAAAATTCTGTGACGTGTAGCCAGAAATCCAAACAGATGGATGATGAAAAACGACTAATATGTTTTTCCAGTCTCAGAGAGCAATCAGTGAGACTTAGAACCCAGGGAAATACATGAAGGAAAGGAAAAGGTTTTATCAGATAACCTAAGTCTCCCTCTGCTGAATACCACCTTCTTAACAGAAAAGAGAATTCTTCTTCCAGAGAAAGCAAAAAGGTTTGCTGGATTCTCGGAGATCTGATTCAAAGAATCAGAGGAGATTGGAGAAGCATTTGCTGTTCTCTAGGTTTTATCAGGGCTGAACTGGAGTCTGATAAGCCTTTTGTAGCTGTGAGGCAGGGGGCTGGATGTCACCCTTGGTGTCACACAAAGGACAGCTTCACATGCCCGGAGTTTGACATGCCTTCAGAACAAGGCATTTTTCCAACCGGTTAGAATTACCCAGGTCGACTTAAGATAGAAAATAAAACAAGCTGAACTGACCTCCCCAGGATTACTCCTTAAAACCTTAGAATTCCACAGTAAGCCTTAGATCTGTTAACAGTAACATCCACTAATTTGAATATACTGTCTTAGCCATTCAGTTGTTTTATACTTGCCAAATGTTTATGAACTGACTATGGAGGTAAATGATCACACCTTCCGAATAACTGTGGTAAGTAACATTCTGTGATGGCATCATTCACTTCACTTGCTACCCACTCCTAGTCCAGCCATCACTCTGTCATTATTTGGACAGTCTTTCAGCCCTATCCCCATGCCTGTTTTCTAGCCCCATTGGCTACTGGCTCTCTCTCTTGTAGCCTCCATATTTTGTGCTTGTCCGTCCATCACTCTGGCCAACTATTGCAAAATACAGAAGATTTAACTGCTACTTCTACTCCAGAATATCATCCAAATTCATTATCTTCTTTCCATCTCCATCTCAGTCATCCCCTTACCCTCCCTTCCTCTGTCTCTGTCTGTCTGTCTGTCTCTCTCCTGGATGCCAAAAGAACCTGTTCTTATGTCTGCTCATTCATTCGCTTGCTGGGCCCGTAATCCATTCTCCACATAGTAGCCAGAAAGACCTTATAAACCATGGATATGATCTCTTTAAAATTGTCATTTTTTTTTTAATTTTTTTTTCAACGTTTTTATTTATTTATGGGACAGACAGAGACAGAGCATGAACGGGGGAGGGGCAGAGAGAGAGGGAGACACAGAATCGGAAACAGTCTCCAGGCTCCGAGCCATCAGCCCAGAGCCTGACGCGGGGCTCGAACTCACGGACCGTGAGATCGTGACCTGGCTGAAGTCGGACGCTCAACCGACTGCGCCACCCAGGCGCCCCTAAAATTGTCAATTTTTTAAACGTTTTTATTTATTTATTTTGAGAGAAAGAGAAAGAGAGAGAGAGAAAGAGGGAGGTAGAGCATCCCAGGCAGGTTCCACGCTGTCAGCACAGAGCCTGACACAGGGCTTAAACCCACGAACTGAGAGATCATGACCTGAGCCCAAACCAAGAGTCAGACACTCAATTGACTGAGCCACCCGCCTCTCCAATTGTCATTTTAATCATTGAATTTAGGACAAACTCTGGCTTCCTTCCCATGGTTTACAGGACCCTACAGCATCTTCCCTGTACCTCTCGAGCTTCATCTTCCATCAGCCTAGCTCCTGCCTTGTGCTTTGTCACTCTGGCTTCCTTTCTCTAATTTTTTTTTTTTTAATCACATTAAGTTCTTTTCCTCCTCAGCATCTTTATAAGTCCTGTTCCCTTTGTAAGGAATACTTTTCCCTACTTCTGTGCAGCAGGCTGACTCTGACTCATCATTCAGGCCTGAAGTTAACCAAAAACTCTTCAATGGGACCTTCTTTGTACCTACAATCCAAATCAGATGCCCCTTTTATTTTCTCCTTGCACTTTGTAACATTTCTTCGTGTCACCTAGAACATATTTAATGTAATTAAATTTCCTGTGTCTATTGTTTCTTAATGTTTATGTATTTTGAGAGGGAAGGAGAGAATGTGTGCACACGTGAGTGGGGGAGGGGCGGAGAGCGAGGGAGAGAGAGAGAATCCCAAGTAAGTAGGCTCTGCACTGTCAGCACAGAGCTCAGTGCAGGGTTCAGTCTCACAAACTGTGAGATGGTGACCTAGCCGAAATGGAGAGTCGGATGATTAACTGTAGCATTTGTCATTTCTACTAGACTAGGCTCCATGAGATCAAGAATCTGACCTTCGTTTCCTCATCTGTAAAAGGAACTGGAAAACTCTATGCTAATTTTCCCACTCGAAATTCAGTAATTGAGTTTAGAAATTGATCTGTTTTTCGTGATAAAGAAGCCAGCGATCACGTCTGTCCCCAGTGGAGTCCAAGAGAAATCTAGCACTGGTTTTCCTTTTAGCCATTAAAATTCTAGCTTATTGGGTATCTCACAAATGCTTTTATTAGTCATTTTAGCCTCTGTTTGTAGAACAAACATTTTGGATTGTGGGTCTGAGCTCTTAGAGAATTAGAACTGTGACCTTCCAGGTAAGCAGAAACAAATCACATGTGTCCACTTTACATTTAAATTAAGACGAGTGAAAATCGTTCCACGTGTTTAGACGTTTCAGTTGCATTTCTGAACTCTGTTGCTCTGTTCCCTCGGCACACGCAGATCTGGACGAATGTTCGAACGGAACCCACCAGTGTAGCATCAATGCGCAGTGTGTTAACACCCCAGGCTCCTACCGATGTGCCTGCTCTGAAGGGTTCACTGGAGACGGCTTTACCTGTTCAGGTGGGTAAGAATCCTGAGGTGGGTCCTGGCAGAATTTTCATGGAACGTTCCATAAGCTTGCCATATTTGAAGGAAAGTATAGTTAAAGGGGGCCGAAATTCCCTGTCTGTTTTTACATCTGACATACAGGTGAATGTGTATCTTTGTCTTACACTTGACACCAAGGCCAGAACAGTTTTTCGATAATTCCATTTATTACTATCATATACTATTAATGACTATTAATTTATTGTAGTCGTCAGTTTACACAGTAGTCAGAAATCCAAGCTGTCTCTGAATCCGACCCCTTGGAATCAGATTTCACCTGTGCTGCTTACTGTTTTTGTCGCCGTAAGTAACTCATGGAACCTTTGTGGCCTTAATTTCCCCATTTTCAAACAGCCGCAGTAACCATAACAGGACCCTTGTTTTTTGTTTTTTGTTTTCGCTAAATGAATGACATGTGGGAAAACTGTTCAGCATCTTAAGATACAGCATTATGTCCAGCCAATGACGGCTATTTCACGTGCTTGTCAGAATCTCCGATCGCCACATGGTATTGAAAGGAAGAAATGAAGTTAACACAAGTCAAGGATTTAGAAAAACACCTCATAAGAGCTCAGTAAACATTACCTGCTGTTTAGCTGCTGTTCATTATGGATCCCTTGAGAATATAGCACCCACTTAAACTCCTGTGAATGACTGCTTTGTCTTGATGGACATAAAGTAGGACACAGGTTTGCGGACATCAGTGTTCCTCAGCTGAATGTCAGTGCACACTTTAAGCCCCACGTTAAAAGACTTCTAGCTTTTTTCTTGTTTCTAATTATCGACATTGAGAACACAGACTTATCATTTTCCGTTGCTTTAAGAAAACACACTTATGTCATCTTTAAGGCTTTAATCCTTTAAACCTTGGCTTATTGCATCTTTCTGAACATTTCTCTGCACCGGGGGATGAAGGAAAGGGCCTGGCTTTGGTGTCAGGGTCAGGGACAGATTGGCTCCCCTGGGCTCCCACCCTGTGGCTGGCCTCTCCTAGTCTCAGGTTATTCCTCTTCTGACCTGCACAGAATTGGCGTACTGAAGGAAAGCATGTGAGGCAGGCAGCCAGCAGCTACCTGCCAGATATGAGGCCCTCGGTCAACATTGCTTTCTGCCCTGCCCCCCTTTTTCCATTTTATAGAATTAAATAAATTGGCTTTCGGGTCTATGAATAATGTCCATTTGCATAATTAAGACAGAAGTATTGAATATAATCGTGGTGACAAGAAAGACACTGTCCTCGTGCTACTTGAACAGCCCTTCTGTGCTTGAAACATACTTGATCTAGTAGAAAAACCAAGTTCATTTACTTGAAAACATAATGTTAGAATAGATACCACTTCAGGGTTCACTTCAATGTTCTTGGTCATCTGTCAGTGATGTCGGTGTCATACTGATGCATCACGTTGGCATTAGAGGGAACTGAGACAGATCTGGGCGACACCTGCCTCCTTCCTGTTAAAGATGGGGTGATTGAATGTTAGAGTGTAGGTGCAGCAGCTCTGTTATCAAGTCTTAGCCTTGTTTAGGTGAATGTGATTAAGTGTCCTCTCCTGTTAACGAGCACCTGCTGAAGCCAGCAAAACGGACTTAGCCGGGAAAAACCATGTCAAGACCTCGGGAACCTAATAGAGATGTAATTTGCTTCTCCCACAGATGTCGATGAGTGCGCAGAAAACATAAATCTCTGTGAAAATGGACAGTGCCTCAACGTCCCGGGTGCATATCGCTGCGAGTGTGAGATGGGCTTCACTCCAGCCTCCGACAGCAGGTCCTGCCAAGGTGGGTCACTGCGATTCCAACTCATTTCCAAGTTGGATCAACTACAGCACATGAAACCGCAGAAAGGGCTGGAGCGGGCCCCACCTGGAAGCAGAATACACAGCACATGCTGCACATATAAAAGTCATTCGTTTAAGCGTGGATTATTTTGCCGAATGAATAATGATGAAGGCGGCTTTCATCTCTTATGAAGTTTTCCTGGCCGAGAGCCAACACTTGGAAGTTTGGCTAGTTCCTTTTTTTTTTTTTTTTTTTTTTAAACTTTTTTTTTTTTTTTTATTACTAAATGAATGACATGTGGAAAAACTATTCAGCTTTTTAAAAATATGATCTATCTACCCCAGTCACTGCTATTTAATGTTTGTCAAAACCGCAGTAGCTCCTTTTGGGCATTTACCTTCATGTTTCGGTCTGCTGTCTGTATGTCTGGGACTGGAAGGTCTCCTCAGGGATGCCTCAAGGCCTGTACCTTTTGCCTGAGAGCAATGTGTCCTTCCCCTCAGTGATGACATCATCCCCCTTTCCTAGAAATGAGACTGGGGACTAGTGTGATCGCTCTCCAAGAAAAAGAATTTGGATTTTCTCTTAAATTAGAGGCTTAAATTAGTTCACTGTATGTATAGTTTTGGGCTGTCACTGTGTTCTTTTGGAGTACATGAAAATACACGTGAGAAGAGGAAGAAGATGAAAAACAATGAGTGAATCAGAAGGCTTAGGAAAATTAGTGACTGGTAGAAAACGCTTAACAAAGTAACTCAGGCTAAGCGCTGGGCAAAGATTATAAAAGGAAACCAGATTACAGTTTTTCACTACACTCGTGTCTAATCAAATGACCAGAAATAAGAAATAGCAAATACACACACACACACACACACACACACACACACACACACACACCCTCACCAGTAGCAACCAAACAAAACCCAATTATACCATCTAGAAATGGCTCAATTAGAGCCTGTCTCTGCCTCACTACCCGGAGTGGTGCTAAGGAAAGAAGGTGTGCCTAAAAGGTCACTGCATTTTCCATAAGTGTCCACCAATTTTCAGAGACTCGGAACAAGAGAACGAAGACTACCCCCTGGGGAAGATCGTACAAACTGAAAGCATTCATGCTTCCGTGTTGACCTGTTAGATTGAGCAGAGTCTAATGCATTTCATACAAGGCCACTGTAGATTGAGTCCCCCCCCCCCCAGTCCTGGTTTCTTGTAAGTACCAAAGCCAATTAGTAGAAAATGTGAGTCAGTGTGGTTCTGGGATTACATGATTTATTACTCACCTCCACTTGACAAGAGTTGGTGGGAAAAGGAACAAGTGAGCAGTAGCCAGATACTTTGCTAACAGAAAATTTCAAAAATTAATTCTTTGTGTGTAATAATTTCCTCCTTCATAATTCTTGTCCTTTATCTGTGGCCTTCGCCCTTTCAGACCTTCCCTGAGGTGAGGCTGGACACTGTGTATTTACTGCCCTTCCCTCACGTGTTGGTTTTTCACAGTCTATCATTGCCAGGGAGGGAAATGCCAGCTGCCAGGGCAAGGAGAGTGGCTCACAAGGAGTTCATCTTTGGTGACACCCTGCTCCTCTTTGCTAAACGCCAGGTTTTGAGATCCCAAAAACGTTATTCCATGGTTCTGCCTGTTTCTCCTTGAAGTTGTCTTATCCCTGTCTCTAACATCTGTCTCATCTGCACAGTTTCTCCTGAATTCAGTAATTTAATTTATTCAGGTCTTCTTATTTGATTATAAATATATGCCGCTCTGAAGTGACCCTCTGATCACTATTTTCTCCTCAGCATCTACTTCTCACCACAGAACAATTCCCAGTCTCAGAATTTCTGTAGAGTCCAAGCACTTGGGACAGTTGGCCCTTTCTCAATATTCTCCACCAAAATGGGAGAATATAAAACCTGGAGAAAGCTCCTCAGGAACAGCTTAGGATTCTGTCAGTGGAGTAAACATGGATGCGCACCATTTGGTATCCTGTGTGAAGACAGAGCAGAGGCCAGGTTCATTAGCAGAGGGCACATAGAGCCCAGGGCAGCTCTTCTCATTTTTGTCCCCACTCCTGTTCCGCCTTAGGAAAGTTTGGGCTAACAGAATAGCAGCTCTAATGAAACTTGTGCCCCAGCCTGTCTTCCAAATAATGCCCAGATAAAGATGGGGAGGGGATATCAAAATACTCCATCTAAAGTGTATTAGTATATAAAACTCCTAGAAGAGCTGACCAAGCAGTGCATACACAGTTTGAAAATACGTGATATGAACTACGCAGGCATCCTGTGGAAGAACAGTGAAAGAACACACAAAAGGTAAAGAACCAACCCAGAGTCGAAGAACACTACCCGGGGAAAGAAAGCACATTTCCCACAGGTGCCTTGTGCCACGGACGACCTTGATACGAGCACAAATATGTGTGAACACGTTTGAAGAGATTATGAATTTTTTTAAATGTTTATTTATTTTTGAGAGAGACAGAGTGTGAGCGGGGCGGTGGCGGGTGGGCAGAGGGAAAGGGGGGGACAGAATCTGAAGCAGGCTCCAGGCTCTGAGCTGTCAGCACAGGGCCCAACGTGGGGCTCGAACTCACAAACCGTGAGATCATGACCTGAGCCAAAGTCAGATGCTCAACCAACTGAGCCACCCAGGCGCCCGACATTTGAAGAGATTATAAAAATAAGAGAAGACAAAAGGAAAGGGCAGAAGTATGGGAAACAAAAGAAGCGGGTACCACCACAGCAAAATTGGAGAACTATCGAATAGAGATGTCAGAGAACAGAAAAGGTTGAGATGAAAGCATAATTACTACTAGCATAGAGAATGGGCAAAAATAGGCGAACAAAAACATAGGAACATGAAAGGAGGAAGACGTTAATGTGATTCGAGGAAAGACCAGGGCCATAAACAAGTATAATTGGTGTCCAGGAGGTAGAGAGCTCAAAATAAATAGAGAACAGTACCAAACAGCCACACATTTTCTTGAGATGGAAGAAAGGACTTAGCCTTATTACTTTGGTTGACTTAAGTTTTAGAGAAGGATAAGGAACCTTCAGGCTCTAGACAGAAAAGGAAAGTCAGGAACAAAACAGAATCTTTTGATACTGAAAGACGTGAGAACAATGTCCACAGAGTTCTGAGGTCACATGTGACTGGAGGATATTCCACGTCAGCAGTCAGTCAGTTATAAAGTCACGGGGCATATTGTCACATAGGAAATTAATGTAGAGAGAAAACACCTGTGGGCCCTCCCTTCTTGGGGGGGAAAACCTTATCAGCAATGCAACACCATCAATTGAGAAATAAATGTAAGAGTTGCAGTGAAAACCTTACTCCATTAAGAATCAATACTAATTACTTCAGAGATTATGGTAAATGCCATAAACATTTAAAAAGTGAAAGTTACAGAAATAACAAAAATGAGTTGGAAGCGAATGCAGATGCTCATTTTCTTACCATTCCTAGCACAGAATCCATTAATACTGTTTAGAAACTATATTTGAAATTTAACATAAAGGGAAAAGAGGATCAATTTTTAGTGTGTTTCAACAGTTCTTAACATTGGAAAGTATTTGAGGAACTGTCGAGATACGTACAAATTGATCTTATGCATAGAAACTCAACTTCAGTCTGTGAATATGCATAGAGAAGTATTTGGAATAATATTGATCAATCATAATTCTGGGTGGATGGATTTCTGAGTGATTTTCTGCTTTTGCTGCTTTATTTTCTGTGTTGTTTCTGTCCTCCCGATTTGCTACTAGAACTTTTCTGTATTGTTGACATTTGAGTATGCTTTAATTTTAAAAAAGGCAGTTTTCTAAAATACCTTATTTTTCACTTGGATAAATGTAAGTATCACACAATTAGTACATTAGTTAAATGGAAGTTATTTCTAATAAAGGTCATTTAAAAGTCAAATGAATCTGAAGAGGGCTGACAATACAATTCCATTTTCATTTCTAGAGGAACACAGTTCAGTTATCAACTAGTTAAATGAGTCTTTTTTATTCATTTGTGTAAAGAGAGTAACTTTGTTTATAGCCTCAACACAAGAAAAGACACATTTATATGCCATTTGGTCTTTACAAATTTTTTAACGTGTATTTTGAGACGGTACACACACCGGAGAGCATGAGTGCACAGGTGGGGGAGGGGCAGAGAAAGGGAGACAGGATTCAAAGCAGGCTCCATTCCTTGTGCACAGAGCCCAGTGTGGGGCTCCAACTCACGAACTGTGAGATCACGAACTGAGCCGACACCAAGAGTCGGCTGCTTAAGCAGCTGAGCCACCCAGGTGCCCCCATATGTCAGTTGATCTTTTAAACACAGTTTGAACAAAACTTGAAATCTAATATAGTTAAAACTTACCATTTTTTAACTATCAGGAATGACCAGCAGACCTTTTTTAACTTAAGGTCTGTCTCTCCACCTCATGTTAGCATGACTGGTCTAGTCTAGCCTAGAATGACACACCTGCTTTACATTCTCAGAATATGAGGTCATTTGTGTACAAAAATGTCCAGCCTTTTCCTAGGAGTAGAAATACAGAATATTTCTACACCTGTACACACACATACATGCCTTCATTTTCATATGAATGAGGAAGGGTGACTTCTTTTTTGACTTGGCGTTAAAGCTTCATGGAAGAGTTTCATAAATTTATGACTTCAATGGAGACATTTTAATGAAATTTGTGAGAATGTAGGACAATGGGTGATCTTAATACAGTCTATTAGAAAAAAAAATATTTCCCTGGCTAACACTGAGTTTATGATAACAGATTAGATGACAGGATAATAGAAGTTTTTAAGAAGTTAAACTTGAATACTTTAAATGATATCTTTAAATTTAAAATATTATGTTATATACTTTGTATGTTGTGGATGTTTATAAAACATCTCTGTATTAAATTATTAAAATGTTGGAATTTGTTTTTATGTTTGATTTTTTACAATCCTTTGACATGTTTGTATGTAGTTTATTTTTATGACTCAGGCCAACTTTTCTTTTTTAAGTATATTATAACCCAAGATAGCTAAAATGCTCAGTAAAATAAAATATTTCTTTTTGGTCTTGGTTCCATAGATAAACATTAGTCGTTGGCCATTTATGTGGTCTACCGAGTCAAAAAACAGAAAATTTTTTACTGCAAAACAACATCTGGGGAGACAGAAGAATTTATTAACGTTATGTACATTAAATCAAAATGTCTTTGTAAATGAGAGACTACTGTTTTTTTTATCTTCAGATATTGATGAATGCTCCTTCCAAAATATTTGTGTGTTTGGAACATGTAATAATTTGCCTGGAATGTTTCATTGTATCTGTGATGATGGTTATGAATTGGACAGAACGGGAGGAAACTGTACAGGTACTGCAAGCTAAGGCTTGATTGTGTTCGGGTTAGTTGAGATGAATGTTTTGTGCTAAGTATACGAATTCCTGAAGTTTCTGCTTAGCTTTCTATATACCTTGGGTTACGCAGCTTTTGGAAAAAGAAATTTACATCATGACACATTTATTTTTAACTATGGAATTGATACATTTTTAATATGAGCAACTTAATATTAAATATTTGACGTGAAACTAGGAAACTTTCTTTGTATAAATGTGTGTATGTATATACATATACATACGTAATTTTAGTTAAGCAGATGGTAATGTGTTTTTTTCTTCTTCAGAATTCCAACATTTAATTATTATTCAAGATATTAAGATATTAAATGATACTGTTATGAATATCGTGTGGTTGGTATTACATGTTGTAGGTATATACAAGGATTTGGTCTGTATTTCATTGTGCTGAGGCTTTCCCAAAGATCTTTAATAATTTGCAATGATTCCACCAAATTCTTTGAAATAGAAGCATGCACAGAGAAAGTAAAGATGCTAATGTGGACATTTTAAATGCTTTTCCTAGATATTGATGAATGTGCAGATCCCATAAACTGTGTCAACGGCCTGTGTGTCAACACTCCTGGTCGCTACGAGTGTAACTGCCCCCCTGATTTCCAGCTGAACCCCACTGGTGTGGGTTGTGTTGGTAAGTGAAGGAGATACGAAACAAACAGAATTATACAGAGTTAAATACTCAGAGTTTCTTGGTAGTGCACTGTGATGAGTACTTGCTACAATTAGTTTGAAAACAAAAGAGTCCATTAAGAAACTCCAGGTTACCAATAGATAAGGTCACTTTTGTCGTGTTTATCTTCCAATAGTATTTTTGAAACAGGAATTTTTGAGCTACCTGCTCCAACCTCCTTCTGCTTTCACAGACTTGAGAACCAGGACCCCAGGAGGTGCAATAACTTCCTTGGGATCTCAGGGCTTGGAAGGGCAGAGCTGAGGCAGTGTTGAGAGTTGCCTGGCTCCCTGTCCAGTGCATTAGCCAGGACAAAGGGCAGAGTCATTGGAATCTCTGTTTCTCCTTCCCATGAGAAGGGCCATGAAAGGAAATAAATGAAGTGAAGAGAAGAGAGGAGTTGGAGCTGGATGTCATGAGCACCACCACTGGAGTAAAGCAGGTTGAAGGGAAGGAAGGAAGGCAGTCACGAAGGTTTCTGAGTCTCTCATCAACTTTCCTGACGTCTCTGATCAGAAGATAATTGTCCACCTTTTGTTGCCTGCTCTGTTTCAGCATCTCAGTGAACATTTACCTAGAGGAGTAAATGATCTGGGGAATTGCCTGAGAGAATACCAAAGAAAAAGGCGAAGTCCTTGCTTTAGTAGAAGTCTGACTGCTGTTTTCAGTGTCAAATGATTATACATAATCATTTAGTTATGATTTATGGATACCCCAAGTTCTGATGTTTTAATTCAAAGTCATTCATTTAATAAATATTGAGTGCCTCTATTCCAGCTGCTAGAACTACAACACGAACAGAGTGAGCATGTTCTCTGCTCTTGTGTTAATGTCCTTGTGCCAGGGAGACAGATAAAAGCAGAAGCACTTCTGACACTGGTGGCTGTTGGAGAAGAAGGGTTGTGTTATGTTGGGATGGGGCAGATCCATGAAGGAAGGAGCAAGCCAGTTGCAGCTTGGAGAGGAGAAGCCTCCGAAGGACAGGAACAGCCGGTGCACAGGGCTGTGGGAGGGCAGTGCTGGCATTGGAGACATAGCAGCAGGGTGTATATAGTAAGAGGAGGGTGAGTGGGGATGAGCGTGGGCACAGTTTGAGGACAGGAGTCAGAGAAGGAGCAATAGCCCAGATCACAAAGTGGCTCTCATCCCTAGCTGCAGAGTAACATCCCATTTGGAACCTTAAAAATATGATGATGGTGCTTCATGCCCAGAAATTGAGTCACTGGGGACTCAGTATTGCTTAAAAGCTTTGTTGGAACAAAGGCTATGAACAGGCAACTGATAAAAGGGGAACTCCAGGGGTGCCTGGGTGGCTCAGTGGGTCAGGTGTCTGACTCTTGATTTCAGCTTAGATCATGATCTCACAGTTCATGGGTTCGAGCCCTGCTTTGGACTCCACACTGACAGCACAGAGCATGCCTGGGATTCTCTCTCTCCCTCTCTCCCTCCCTCCATCCTCTCTTTGCCCCCTCCTCTCTCTCTCTCTCTCTCTCTCTCTCTCTCTCAAAAATAAATAAACTTAAAAAGAGAGGGCTTCAAAAGTGAACAAACATAAGCAAATGCCCAAAACCATTAGTAATAAGAAAAAAATCAAAACAATTATATAACTCTAACTTGGTAAGACTGGCAAAACTTTGGAAACTTGGATAATATAAAGTGTTGGCAGGAACATGGACCTTAAGGAGCCTTCTGTTCTACTGTTAGAAGTGGAGACCAAGGTATCCTTGCAGAGAATTTTTTTGAATAATGGCATCCAGATTAACCCTCCAGATAGAATCAACTTAGATTTTAATTTTGTTTTTAGAGCAGTTTCTAACTCTTTGTATGGATTGATGCTTCATGGCCTTATTTTTTTTCTTAGAGGTCTTCCAAAGAACAGAGACTCATTCTGTCTCACAAGTACCATAATGGTCCATTGGACCCTCTTGTAAGTCTAAGATACATTATGAGATATTAGTGATCTTATTTTTCCTTTGTCTTAAAATGTTTTGCCATTTTATTATTTTAGGTTTTATTTCATCATTACTCATCAGTTAGGTGCAGTGATGTTCAAAACAAAGATGAATTTACACTAAAGTGATAACCATGCCATTACCTAGAAGAATTGACACAATAGTGAAATAAAACGTCAGACACTCCTCCAATTTTCTTACTGTGTTGCCCAGGGGATGGCATTATCTTTTGAGAAGGTATAAAAGAAAGCTAGAGACACTCTATTTGGAATCTTCTTGAAGCATGTATTGAACACAGTTGAGAGTTGATAAGTGTTTCACTTTATGACAAAGAGAAGAAAATTGAATGTGGAAAATGTTTCCCAACTGTCAGGTGGATCAGTTATGAATACAACACAGATTACAGTCTAGATTCCAAAGGTGATGGTGAAATTGATCATAGAAGCAAAATGCTAGGCTGTGAGTCTTCAGAGGCTCGTATCCTAGATGAGATTTTTTTCCAGTTCAGGAATCAAAAGAGTGAGTAATAGATTTTTTTAGATAGAGGAAATATACTATTCTCATGTCTTAGTCAATAGGGAAAACTTCAACATGCCACATTTTACAGGTACTTGAATCATCCAAGGTCCCTATATTCTTTTAGACACCAAGTTTAATTGATTTGGTTCTTAAGGGGACTAACAGTGAAGGCAGGTGTTTCGACAAAGGATATTGAAATACAGTATGTAGAAATAAAAATCATTGGATTGACTACTCTAGCTGGTGTTAATAAATCTGAAAATGAAAATGTTTTTATTTGTGGAGCAAAGAAATGAGCTGTCCTTTCCTCATCAGAAAAAGGAGCTGTCCCAGTTTTCAAAAGTGTCTTCAGGCATTGTGTTTTAAATGATGCAAGGAAAAGAAGAACAAGAAGTAATGATAAGCTAGAAGCTATTACAGATGTGTTTGAAATGTGGAATCAGTTTTTACAAAATGGATTTGTTACAGGTTCGTGCATGGCAGCCAGTGGGCAGTTAGTTGCATTCACAGGACCGTTTCAGGCATACATCTTTCCAAAACCGAGAAAATATGGAATAAAAATTTGAGTTAGAGAGGATTAAATTCTTATTAGAATTTCTGGTCAAGTTGTTCCACTGTGCCTTTTTTTCTGTACATTATTTTCAAAGTTACTTGTAGAAAGTTGAAAGATGCTTGGGGCAGCTGGTGGCTCAGTCGGTTGGGTGTCCGACTTCAGCTCAGGTCATGATCTCACAGTCTGTGAGTTTGAGCCCCGCATCGGCTCTGTGCTGGCTGCTCGGAGCCTGGAGCCTGCTTCGGATTCTGTGTTTCCCTCTCTCTCTGCCCCTCCCCTGCCTCTGTCTCTGGCTCAAAAATAAATAAAAACATTAAAAAAGTTTAAAAAAAATTGAAAGATACAGATGGCAAATGACAGTGACTCTGTTCCTGATACTGAAGGCTTAGAATATGGAAACACTGTGAACCAGCAATTTGTCTCCTGGTGCTAGACAGCAATGAAAGTAACTCAGAGGCCCATCGAGAGACCTGGGTAAACATGTTCACTGCCACAGTACTTGTGGTAGCAGGGACCTAGAAACCATTTCTGAAGAGTAGATAGATTTTTTTAAAATGACACTTGAACACTCTAGAGTTGACAGATGGAATGTAATAAAAATGGAATGAAATCTGTGACAAAATACCATTTGTGTAAATTTAAGATGTGCTCAAGGAAACAAAAGTACTCCCTTTGCAAGAACTCAGACAAAGAGATACCATTAAACACAGTCAGATGGCTGAGTAGGGGATGTGGAAGGGGAGTGGAAAAGAAGGATAAAAGACAATGGGAGGGATGAATGAATGCAAACCTAGTAAGAGCAGAACCATGAGTTAGCTGGTATCTCCGCACCTGATTCAGCAACAACAAAATGAGAAAAATAAAAATAAATGATATGAGGCTGCCCAAGTAACTCTCGTGTGCAGCCAGGGATGAAATCTACATCGTAGACCATGGTAAGGACGTGAGATTATGCTGATTGAGAAGGGGAGCCATCGGAAGTCCTTCTGAAGGGTTACTCTGGGTATGGTGGGGAAAGTGGACCGTCGTTGGGTCAAGGACTGAAATCAAGAGATGACATTGACATAGGACACCTTTGCAGTGGTCGGGGAGCGGCGGTGGTGGCTTGGTTCAAGTTGTAGAGATGGAGGCAGTGGTGAGTAGTCAGACTCCAGACAGATTTTGAAGGTAGAAGTGACAGACTTTAGGGGCGCCTGGGTGGCTCAGTCAGTTGGGCATCTGACTTCAGCTCAGGTCGTGATCTCACACTCTGTGAATTCGAGCCCCACATCGGACTCTGTGCTGACAGCTCAGAGCCTGGAGCCTGCTTCGGATTCTGTGTCTCCCTCTCTCTCTCTGCCCCTCCCCTGCTCATGCTCTGTGTCTCAAAAATAAATAAAAAACATGAAAAAATTGAAAAGAAGTGACAGACTTTATTACTGGGTTGAATAAGAGATGAGTAAGAGTCAAAGACTGACTCCAAGGTTTAGGGCTTGAGCAACTGAAAAAAATGAGGGACCTGGTGTTTATTGGGGAAGATATGGAGAGGAATGGAGTCGATTTTGTCTGTGGTGGAAGGAATATCAAGAGTTTGATTTTAGATGTGTTAACTTTAACTATTAGCTATCTGAGGTTGAAAAATCAAGGTGGCAGCTGACAGAATGATGTAAGGTCCTGGGGGGGGGGGGGTGATGAAAGAACTATAAATTTGAGAGTTCTCAGCAAAAACACAGTATTTAAAGTGATGGAACTAATGATCTAGATGATAATTATGGATTAGAAAAAGAGGAAGACAGATTCTTTGATGTCTTAAGTATCCTCTCTAAAGTTGTTACTGAGTGTCTTTCCCCAAACTCTCAATGTTCTCCGTGCAAACTAAGATGAAACCAGATAATGGAGAGAAGAAGGAGATGGAGTTATCGACATTTCTTTGATCGGATACATAGGTTTTTATTGACTTCTCCAGGATTTTATTTCCATTACTGATAAACTTATGATTCATATCAATTGATTATAGCAAAATTTTCTTGCATGCAGACTAGTGAAGATCGAGAAGGTCCCAGTTGAACAATTTCTCACAATTTTGTTTGTCAGCGATGTGTATGGATTTCTGAACCTAGGAAAGTCGGTCATAATTTCATTCCTACTATGCAATCTTGGAAAGGTTTAAAGCTAGAGATTGCTTTGTGCTAGAGATTAAAATAAATGTGTGAAATTTGAACTTTGTCATTTGCGCAACCTCTCTCTGAAAAGGAATTCTTGCTAAGGCACAGACGGTTTTAAGCTCCTGTGTTGCTCCACAGACAACCGAGTAGGCAACTGCTACCTGAAGTTTGGTCCTCGAGGAGATGGGAGTCTGTCCTGCAACACCGAGATTGGGGTGGGCGTCAGTCGCTCCTCGTGCTGCTGCTCCCTGGGAAAGGCCTGGGGTAACCCCTGTGAGACGTGCCCCCCTGTCAACAGCAGTGAGTATGGAGCTGGGGAAGAGGAAGGGAACAAACTGGCGGCTGAAGACTCATTGCCATTTTATTCTTGTGCTGGGGGTGGGGTCTGTGGCAAGGGATCCGAGTTTGACTTTGGACTGATTTCAGTGATTATGCTGAAAGCAGCCAAGAATGTTTTATATAAAAGGAATTACAGTTTTTCTTTTTTCATTTTCCATGATATGATAAAAAAAAGTTTTTTAACCACAATCCATTGTGAATGGTGATGTTATCAGTCCTCTGTGGTAATCACAAAGAAAGCCCATTTCTGAGACTATCTCAGAGTTGGTGGTAGTTTGGGTTCCTAGACATGGTGTATTCCTGAGGTCAGTCAAATGATGTCTGACGTTGAAATGCCTGTTCTGATAGGGCCACAGATGAAACTTTCGAATTGTTGAGTCTTTCTGGGTTTTGTTTTGTTTTTGTTTTTGTTTTTACTAGCAAAAAAAGTTATGATATAAATGGTCTGTGCTGAAGTTTTTTTTTTCTTTAATCAAAAACAAAGGGATTTAGTTATTCTGTGTATGTAATTTTTGAAGCAGTGACTGTAATTCAAGTAAAATGTAATATACTTTTAAAATATATTTGCAAAGGCACTAAGGAAAATACAGCTTACCCCTCTTTGGATGTGCATTTTGAGCCCAGCAACTGAAAGATGCCTCTTCATTGTCTCAGCCACTTGAACCATCGATCTCACCTCTCTTCTCTTCTGTGTTTTATAGCTGAATATTACACCCTGTGTCCCGGAGGAGAGGGCTTCAGACCTAACCCCATCACAATCATCTTAGAAGGTGAGTTCACCTCTCATTGTCACCCAGATTTAAACAAGGTAAAGAGTTTAGAGAAAAGCTGGTAGAAAGGTCAGTGTGGAGCAATCTGAATGAGAATATTTTACAAAATTACAGATGTGCAGTCAGTTACCAAGATGCCGAATTAGCACTTGTCACTCAGAAAGATAGGAGCCATGGCAGTGATCTGCCTGCTCTGCAGAGAAGCTGTCTGTCCAGTCATCCCCAGCTTGCTTTGCTCACTCTTCTCAGATTTTAGTACATTTGCACAACAAAGCCGAAAAAAAAACCACTCCCGGTCACAAGAATCCTATCCTCTAAGTATGAATTCACACAGACACATGGAAGTCTGCAGGTCTTACAGTAACACGCATTTGAGAGTTCTAAAAGTGACTCTTGTTCTCGATGGTGGTATTTGTTGTGAGTGAGCTGTCTCTCCTTCCACAGATATTGATGAGTGCCAGGAGTTACCAGGTCTCTGCCAAGGTGGAAACTGCATCAACACTTTTGGGAGCTTCCAGTGCGAGTGCCCGCAGGGTTACTACCTCAGCGAGGAAACCCGCATCTGTGAAGGTGAGCTGCACGGACCCTTAAACGTTAATAGCGCTCTTTAGAATAAAATTACCAGTCAGGCTTGGAGACAAGGGCCCATCCTCAGATTCTGTCAAAGGATCTGTTAGCCTGGTCCATAGCTATTATCTTTTCACATCATTGGTGCTCAGTTGGATGATGATAGATAAATTAATTTACAGCTCATTTGCTATAATTTACTATTATTTTTCTCTGAGTGCATGAGTTGAGTATAAATGGCAAAAGCTGGATCAGTATGAAAGCATTCCGTATCAAGTAAGTTATTAGTTCAAATGATGGTAAGAGTTATATTTTATACACAGAAAATAGGTAAGCTTGAAGGCAACTATTAAGTTATTATTTTGCATTAATTTTTAAATGTTAAAAGGCATAGAAGACATTCAAAGATGATGCTGATGCCTTTCTTGCTTCGATCTCATCCCTTCTCACATGGCACAGTAATCTTCCTCTCAGGGGCCTGGCTTCTCCCCACGGGACTAGGAGCTTCTTGGTCAGAGGCCCACATCTTGGTTCTCTTGGTAGCTACGAGCTCTGACTTAAGATAGAATCTCCATGTTTATTTGCAGAATGAATGAATGAGCGCTTCTAAAAATGAACATTAAACATGTAATATAAGTGTTTCCATTATAACCTTTCTTTTTTTCCTGGTGATTACATTTACTGAAAGGGTTGGAAAAAAATAAAAATTTCTTAATGTCAGAAATTAGGGGAGTTTCTCTTCTGAATGCCTTTTACATTTAAGGAGGCAGTCCTACAACATCTCCTATATTCCATACACAATAAGTGCTTTGTTTCAGCCAACTGTTAATGGAGAGTCAACTAGTGCGACTCCCCGGACCAAGAGCGTTGGAATACTCCGTTTTGTTGACTTATATATCTTGTATGTTTCCTTATCAATTTCTGTAGTAGTCATAGTTTCTTCCACATCTCCCAATATCATTTTTAAGTGCTGATCATGAGCATGTAATCTGGGTGGGAGTTCTCTTTGGTTTCTCATTTTCATATAAATTCGCTCATCCAGGCTGGGCCTGATGAGACCCAGGAGTTCTTCTACGGTGTTGGTAGTTCATTGCTGGTCCACGTCGTCTGCCATGTTTCAAACCACGTTCCCTCTCCCCCCTCTCACCAGAGTATACGAGTCTCTCCCCATCTCCAGAAATATGAAAATGCTGTAACCTTTGTTTTAGAACGTGTTAGGTGAATGCTTCTGGAAGAAGGATGATTTAATAAAGAGAATAACTAGCATCTGTGATACTTCTGGAATCCGTGAATGGGGTACTCACTTGAAAGGAGCTATAAAGATAAAGGCTCTCCTCAGAATCAGACCTGTAAACCCAGAGAACAAGCTGATGTTTTCCAGAAGGCAGGGGAGTGGGAAGATGGGCAAAATTAGGTAAAGAGGAGAAGGAGATACAGGCTTCCAGTTTCAGGATGAAGAGGTCAAGGGAGTTAAAGCCACAGCATAAGGAATACAGTCACTGATACCGTAATAACAGTGTAATGGGACAGATGGTAGCAGTGAACATAGCATAATGTATAAACTTGTCAGATCACTCAGTTGTACAGCTGAAACTGATGTGACACTGTGGGTCACCTATTAAAAAAAAAAAGATAAAGGCTTTCCTAACTGCATTCATTTTACAGTTGGTCCTAGTTTAAATGACGTAAGTGAACAGTAAGCTTTAAAGCAGTTCCATTTGAAGAATATGGAATTTCACTTAAAACTTTCACTTAAGGGGTGCCTGGGTGGCTGAGTCAGTTAAGCGTCCGACTTCGGCTCAGGTCTTGATCTCACGGTCCGTGAGTTCGAGCCCCGCATCAGGCTCTGTGCTGACAGCTTAGAGCCTGGAGCCTGCTTCAGATCGTGTGTCTCCCTCTCTCTCTGACACTCCCCCATTCATGCTCTGTCTCTGTCTCAAAAATAAATAAACATTAAAAAAAATTCACTTAAAATTTTATTTGAAAAAATAGGAGCATTCACATTATTTTTACCAGTTTAGAAAAATGTCTGTTGATCGTCTTTGTTTTTTAACACTGGCGTTTTTTTTTTTTTTTTTTTCTTTGAAAAAGACACACTTTTTGCCATGTAAATACGTATTTGGGGGGTATTTTCAGTATAATTGCTTTAAATTATAATTTTTTAAAAAATATGGATTTGGGGAATTGGCAATATACTTTGCTTAGTAGTTTAAATAATATAAATTCATGGAAAAATAACTTCATCAATTAATGGATATTCTTGCCCACTCTAGATATTGATGAGTGTTTTGCACATCCTGGTGTGTGTGGGCCTGGGACCTGCTACAACACGCTGGGCAATTACACCTGCATTTGCCCGCCTGAATACATGCAGGTCAATGGAGGCCACAACTGCATGGGTAGGTAATGGTCTCAGAGAATAATTAGGTCACGGTTGTTAGCTTCCCAGCCAGCACTTGTATTTCAGGCACTTGTGTCTCAGAATTATTGTTCAGAAAGGTTGGAAGGTGTTTATGAATTATGAAGTATCTCAAAGTCTTATACACTTCTGACTCTGTATTATGTGTTTGAACTTGGACTATATAGTTACCTTTTAAAAAGCTTAAGTCTGATATACAACGTGTCATCAAATGTTTGGATTTTCTGTTCCTAAATAATTTTTGTTTTCCATTCATGTAAAGTAAACATTATTTTACAAATAATAGATTGTTTAAAATAAAATATGTATTTAATATATGTTACTTTTAAAATTAAATAAATGCCTTTGAGTAGAGAAACAAATACCTGTTAATTTTTTTCCTAAGAAAATTGTAAATGAAATCCCCTGTTTGAAAACAGGAGACGTAGCTGTTAACCTAGAAGTGATTTAGATTCAACTTAAAGAATTATTTTAAGATACCTCCAAATGACCGAGGAATATTCTGGAGTTATTAATCAAGAAGGTTTGGTGTCTCCAGGTATGTGGACTCCACTATTAGCTGCCTCCTGCTATGATTGTGACTGGTTGGCTTGTTTTTCTGCTCATAGACATGAGAAAAAGCTTTTGCTACCGGAGCTATAACGGAACCACTTGTGAGAATGAATTGCCTTTTAATGTGACAAAGAGAATGTGCTGCTGCACGTACAATGTGGGCAAAGCGTGGAACAAACCCTGTGAGCCGTGCCCAACACCAGGAACAGGTGAGCACATAGCTCATGCTTCTGCCAGAGGCCAGGCCGGTGACACATACACCTATGTGACCACGTAGTAAAGAGCAAATGTGAACTAAAACCACACGTGTTTAGTTCTGAGAACGTCCAGGAACATCATACAGCCAGTCTCCCAAGCGGCCCTTCTTGGGGTTCAGATACTGATTCCTGGCATATCTTTTGAGGGGAAGTCTGGGATGTTGAAAACAGGCTCTACTGCTAAACAGCTAAAATTTACAGCCCCGGTCCACTTAAATTCATTATTTTACACTGTACTAGTTGATTATTCATTTATTCATCAAGCAGATATTTATTGAGCAACTATTTGTCATTGTGCTCAACCCGGAAGGTATTATATTTTGATTTAAAAACTTGCAGTAACTTCAAGTCCATCAAATTCATTAAGTATTGTTTTAGTTTCAGTCTTGAAAATATGCAAAAAAAAAAAAAAAAAGGATTTGACAAGCAAACTGTACATGAAAGCAACCTATTGCCAACATGTTTCTTATGTGTTTTTTTCCCCAAATGTATCTGAAATTTTTAGGCAGAAAATAAAACTTGTCTTCATGTGGTAAAACTTTTCTCAGAAGCTCAGATTCTTTTGAAAGAAAAACTAAAAGAGAATAGCTACAAGAACCAAAAAAATATCCTAAAACTGTTGCCCATTCAGGCTCTTTCGTGATGTAGGAAGTGGTTACTTTTAATAGTTGTATACTGTTTAGTTTAATAGTTGATACTAAACTTTGGACCAATAGGACAAATAAGAAACAGTGATTTTGCGTTTGTGGCCAGGTATTGCTTAGGGTATGTATATATTTAAATGTTCCATTTAATATAATGATATAATTAATGTGGGGATGAAATGAAAGGTAAGGAGAAAAATGATGAAGAGTGACCTGTGGAGTCTTTCTCAGCGGCTCTAAATCAGTGGGCAAATGGATGTTCATAACTCGCTTGCCATAGATTTCCTCCAAAAAACAAAAACAAAAACAAAAAAAAACAAATGGAAACATTTTTACAATTCTCTAATTTAAAAACTCCCATCACGAGGTTGAAGATCACTGATTTGGGAAATTAAATACCACTTTTTGTAAGAGGAAGTATAGGGTGAGGCTTAGGTGTAAGAGGACAGGTCTGTATTTATATTGAAGCTCTGCTATTATCTGACCTTCGGCAGATCCTTTTCTCCTTTGCGAAATGGATTCCTCATATATAGAATAGAGATAATAATTTAAAAATGACAGTAACTCACTCATGTGGTTATAGGAAATGAGAGGATGCATATAAATTATAATTGGTGCATTGGCAGGCAGTTAGACACCATTGAATTGAGCATCTATTTATTGTGTGCCCCTGTATGTGATGTGGATACTCAGTGAGTTTTGGTGGATGAAACCTAGAGTTCCTCCTTTGATAGCGCTTGGTAGGTAGTATACAGTATGTGTTTTACCTAGTATGGTTTTCAGGAGGTTTACTCACATGTGTCACCATGGGCATCAGAAGCAATCTGATCAGAGTAGAAATTAGAAAATTAAAATTGGGGGGGTGCCAGGGTGGCTCAGTTGGTTAGGCACCCAACTCTTGATTTCGGCTCAGGTCATGATCTCATGGTTTGTAGGTTCCAGGCCCACTAGCAGTGCAGAGCCTGCTTGGGATATTCTCTCTCTCTGCCCCTCCATCTCTGTGTCTCTGTCTCTCTTAAATAAATAAATTAAAAAAAAACATTTAAAAAGATTAGGATTTTATATTTCTATTAGTTTGACGGATTATGTGTAGAAATAACTGTTATAGTCTCTGTTTTATTCTATGATGCGTTGTTTCTGATGCCTCAAATTTCTTATTTTAACAAGACATTTATGTTTAAAAAAATAAGATAAAATTCATGTCTCATTCATTTCTCATTGTTTGTTTCACACTGTGAGACTGTTTTTTGCACACTTCTTCCTATGTGCAATTTTTAATTCCTTTTTAAATTCCTAACCTAACCTGGTTTTCCAGTGTGAATAAACTGGACCATTATTAAAGATCTGCATTTCCAAAGAACAGAAGAATTTAAATGCCTAAAGTAGATATTTTGAATCTTGTAATGATTTCCTTGTAACACAAGAGCAGTAAAAAGTTAATGATGAAAATAATGGTAAAGAATGCCTAGATCTACTTCTCGCAGAAGCTGGTACTGTTAGTGAGTAAATATAACTGAAATTAAAATGTATGCTTGTGAGTAATATAAATATATCTGTCATTGCAAGCAAGAGTATGTAAAATGTTACCTGAAATGAGTTTGAGAATTTTAAGAGTGCATTTGTTTCATTTATATTTTAAAGCTGACTTCAAGACCATATGTGGAAATATCCCTGGATTCACCTTTGACATTCACACTGGAAAAGCTGTTGGTAAGTTCTTCCAGATTATGTTTATTTTAAGACCTACAGGTAGCATTATTTGAAAGTCTGTTCAGTGTTTTTAAAGTTTAAAGTGCCTTGAAATATAATAATCTGGATTCTGATCTAATATAGTTAGGCAAGAAAGACCTAACATGTTTACAGACTCGACCCAAGTGTTAATAATGGTTTTATCCCGTCCGCATAGCCTGGTGATTGAGTTAGAATAGTTCCAGGACTATCTCAAGATTTCATACATTTCAAGCTGAAACCTTAATTTTCCTTTCCACGAAGACTCTAAACAATCCACTATATTGTAACCTTCAGTTTCTCTTTTCCTTAAGTATATGTTTATGTTTTTGGTGTATTTTTGCAGTGTCCCTTTCTACTGATGTACCTTGGAATTTGCAGAATTATTAATTATCCACATTAATTTTTTCTGAATGTACTTTCTGTTCATTCTGCTTTCCTTCCTCAAAGACTAAGTAAGCAATATAATTTTAAGTCTCCATTATGAATACGTCTGTAACAAGGTACAGATAATTAAGGACACATAGCTTTCATCATTACATGAGTAGCAGCAGTTAGGGGAGCCCGGAACGTAACTTGAAGTTTGATTCTCTAGGAAGTTTATTTACTACATTGACAGTAAAATCACCTGATACATTGGTCAGCTACTTATTTTACCAACACTGTTTAAAGGGAAATAGGCTGTTATACTTATATGCTTTTGTAAATTCAGATATCATTCATATCAGTGTTAAAATTTATTTTTGTGACAGTGTGTGTTCTCATTCCAGCATACCCATAACATTATCAGAGGTTTTTATGATAAATACATTAAGCAGAGCCGTGTATATTTGACCGAATCTGTTCATTTTCAGACATTGATGAATGTAAAGAGATTCCAGGCATTTGTGCCAACGGCGTGTGCATCAACCAGATTGGCAGTTTCCGCTGTGAATGCCCTACGGGCTTCAGTTACAATGACCTGCTCCTGGTCTGTGAAGGTAATCTGAATGATGCATGACCCCCTAGCCAGGAAAGTTTGGTAGACATAAATGATTTTTGGACGGTTTTCCGATTTTTATGGTTTCTTCTACAGTACTGAAGAGCGGGTCACCAAACTAGTGAAGCGAATGTCATAGTAATGGAGTGAGGAAGTTCTTTAAATGGAACTGTTGCTCTTTCAGATATCGACGAGTGCAGCAACGGTGATAATCTGTGCCAGCGGAACGCAGACTGCCTCAACAGCCCCGGGAGTTACCGCTGCGAATGTGCCGCGGGCTTCAAACTGTCCCCCAACGGAGCCTGCGTAGGTGAGAGAGAGACCGACTCCTTGCCCAGCATTCTGTGTTCCCTGCACTAAGCAGTCGTCCGTGCTTTCCTACCAAAAAATATTTCCGGAGATAACTTTGAAATGATTTTCTAAGTAAATCTTTTCATTCATATTGAACTATTTTGCCATGTATTTTAGTTTTTAGTTTGTTTGTTTGTTTTTGGTTAGGTAAAAGAAATCTCTTCAATTGGATTTTCTAAAGATTAGACCTAAAATGAAATAGTAACCCTGAGATACCCATCACCGTGTAAGAATTGCCTAATTTTTTTTTAAGTCTTGGAGAGTTTAAAGCCTTGCTTTTTTTTGATTCAGCTGTTGTTATGGTTCATTCTCAGCCTGTCTGTAATAATTAGTAGCAGGTTGTAGAAACATGCCTGTGAAAAAATGAAGGAATCTTAATAAAAATCAGATATGTCTAACATGTGTTTTATTTTTTGTTTTAGATCGCAACGAATGTTTAGAAATTCCTAATGTTTGCAGTCATGGCCTGTGTGTGGATTTGCAAGGAAGTTACCAGTGCATCTGCCACAATGGCTTTAAAGCTTCCCAGGACCAGACCATGTGCATGGGTAAGAGGGAGGACCTGAGTTCCAGGAGAGAAGCGACCTGAGACTCCAGAAGAGACTATGGGTCGGCCACTTGCTGTGACTGACTACCACGTCTCTGTCAGAAACCGTCTTGGCCAAAAGTTAGCTTTGTTAAACCGTTTATGCCTTCGTTGAATGTAAAATTTGCGAGCAGGGACACACCACAGTTGGTTCTCTGGCTCACTGTTCACAGCCTTTTTGCCCAGATGCCTTTCACACACTTTACCACGTACTCTGGGACACTCCAGGTTATGTGGACATCCCCACAGTACCCAGTGGCCCTTTGCCCTTCTCTGGTCCCATTTAAGAAAACCTTTCCAGCTGCAAGAATGCAAGGGAGTGGTAATAGTAGTAGGAGCAAGAGGGTTGAGATGAATATATAGACACACACATACACACATCTTATACACCTTTTCCCAAAATCATTGAGTACATGGGACTTACCTGCTTCTTTTGTGTTTTAACTCTTAAAAAAATATTTTTAGGAGGAAATGTACCAAAACTCTCTAAAATGTCCCCATAGCTAATGTAATGGGTAACTGAGCAGTAATAATGTTCAGTAAGTACTTGCTGAGCTGACAGGTGATGAGATTGCAAAGGCAGGTAGGCTGGCTGGCCCTTAGGGAGCCCACCCTTGGAACTCAGTGTAACTCCTTTAATCTGATGTCGACAATGGGCTCTATCTCGGCCAAAACAGTTCTCCCTGCTTTGCACTTGAAGGAGGAAAATTACATTAAAAACTTGGCTATGTATAATTAGCACATTCTGAGTTTAGGAAAAGCTGAAGTTATGCATCTTCTATTTTGGTATTGAAGATACTACCTATCTGAAAAGTAATGTCAGATTTCAGCACCATAGAACTGCTTTCCTTTATGACATATCCATACAACAAGGACTGCCCGGAAAACGTTGCCTCCTATGACCTCCCCTGTGGACTTGGGCCGTGGTGGTGGAAAAAACGGTCTAGGAGATGCTGTGCAAAAGACAAATAGAGGATCTAGCCCTATTTGCATGAACTTTCTGAGAATGATTGCTCATGCATGCTTCTCCTGGCTGTACTCTGTAAGAGAGATAACATGATTTGCTAAAAAATACATGAGATTTGATTCAGAGATTTATATGGAGAAAATAGGCCCTCGATTCTAATAATTCATTCATGATGAAAGTCAGTGAGACTCCTTCATAATACTACTCTTCAACAAAGCTTTCTTCCTAAGAAACATTACTTTTTTTTTTTTTTTTTTTTTTTTTTTTTTTTGCATAGAAGAAGAGTTCGCACAGCCTGGAATTCATTGTGTAGGGAATCTGTTCTCTTCTAGGAAGAGTCCTTTCTAAACGTTTTTTTTAAATTCCATTTCTTGAAGGCTAATACTAATGAGTTATAATAGACATCTTCAGTGTGGGTTCTGTTAACTCATAAAATTTAGGAAACTAAAATTTGTCTGTGTTGTGCTCATCAAATTAATGTATGTAAATTTCTGGGGGAGTGGTGTTGATAATGCTTAATAGAACAAATTGTTTAGGGTTTCAGAAGACTGGTTTCCTTACAGAGTTGACAAGCAAACCCATTCGTTAAAACATCTGCACTCAGGGGATGCTTGCTTAGCTATATGAGCCTAGAAATCACTCAACAGCACCGCATCTTATAATTTTATAATTTAGAGTTTTCTCCACCTCATGCTAATTTTCCCAAAATAAATAGGGGTTCCTAAGTATTGAATGAGGAAAATATAAGTGACTCTGTACTTTTTAAAAATGTAAATCTTTAACAGGCTGTGTTTTTCTAGTTAAAAAATTGAATTCCTTGGAGCCAATGTTTCTTTGTAGATGTTGACGAGTGTGAGCGACATCCGTGTGGAAATGGGACTTGTAAAAACACGGTTGGATCCTATAACTGTCTCTGCTACCCAGGGTTTGAACTCACTCATAATAATGATTGCCTGGGTAAGTTCTCAGTCCTTTATTGCTTCTATTTATGTCCATATAATATACTGGAATAAGGAATAAAACCAGAGTAAATCAGATGTTTTTATCCCTGAAGTTGCAGATTGGTGCCGAAAAGTATTGTAATAACATTGACTCATTTCTACTGAACTGAAGTCACAGTATTGGCTTAAATAATCACAGGACAATCTGCTGTGTTCAGCACTTCTGTCAATCAATCCATCGATACAGGGGGGAAGCCATGAAGACGATAGTAAATCTACTGGGATTACTCTATGGTTTGAAGTTATTTTTACCCCTTAAATGGGATCGAAGATAGACCTGTCATTGCTCCAGTGTTATTCCAAGTATTTCAAACAACGCATTCTTGATTTATATTCAAATACTGACAGAGTCTCCAACTTAAAAACATGTTGTGTCTTGAAACTTTTTTAATTTTCTGTCAGCTTTTGAAGCCACAGATGCCTTTTCCCACAGAAATGGTGAGCCAGTGGCTAGGTGTCCAGGTCAGCCCTCAGAAACCTATTTGATTTCAGTTGTTGAACAACTGTAAATTTTCAGTGGAAACTTAAAAAGTATTGGCTCTGCGTGGTACAGGATTGTATCGTTTACCCCTAAATGACAACGATTAAAACAAGGGTTGGCAGTGAGTAGGGGAGGTTCCTGAAGTTGGTGGAGGACACAGCAAGAGAAAGGACAAATAAATGTTGACCACGTGTCAGGCACTGCGCTGGTGCGTCCCAACTAATGTGTCTTTGTTCACCTGGTCCTATAATGTCTCCGGCTTTCTACTATGATGGGATCAGCACAGCTCAAATGCACCTCTGATTTACCCCAAAACACGCTCTTCTCAATTTTGTTTTGGTTTGTTTTTTCTTTTTCAAAATTCTGCCGTTGTGAACAAAATTTAGAGCTAATTGGACATTGTTTCAAGTACCACCTTCTTGTCTCTAGTTTCTCAGATCCTTTGTACAACCAGGGAGAGCTGAAGACACATTGCTATGCCTCTGATCAGAGTGCACAGCCTTCAGACAACTGAGAAAAGTACTCAAATGCAGTCAGCCCTAAGCTGAACTGAAACTTAAGATGTTTTTTCTTTCAGATTCTGCATTTTTTCAGCAAAACACATGTCAGCAGTCCTAGAGTATTTTTATTATAATGTATTTTTCTGTATTTAATATGCCCCATTATTTGTCCTTTGAATATACTCAGCTTATCTCCAGGTAAAGTCATCTGCAAACTAGGCTGTCAGGTTAAATCTGTATACGTTCTTGTCTCCAGGAAAAGAAATAGTTTTCATTTGAAAAGAATGGAAGTCTTCACTACATGTAAACCTTCAGTTTTTATCTGGTTATAAATTTGTTATATTAATATCAAAAAGTATGGTTGAGATATAGTAGGGATCTACATGGTCTTAGTCACATGATCCTTATAATATGAGCCGTTTTTCTCTGTGTTGATGAGGAATTGTAATGAAGCATGTTTGTAAATGCATACCAATGAGTATGCTTTGACATTGCAACGTGTAACATCATATGCATGTAAGAGCTCTCTCTGAAAGCTAATTCTCATTTGCTTACAGACGTAGATGAGTGCAGTTCCTTTTTTGGTCAGGTGTGCAGAAATGGACGGTGTTTTAATGAAATTGGCTCCTTCAAGTGTTTATGTAATGAAGGTTATGAACTTACTCCAGATGGCAAGAACTGTATAGGTAAGTAGCTACACAATAAAAAGTCTTTGTATTTTGTTAAATAAGGATGTGACTCCCCCAGCCCTACACACACACCTGGAAAGTCCGTTCACATGTCATGGGATCATCTGATCACTTGGCGAAAATAAGATACCATGGGAAATTTTGGTGTAAGGACAACGCCAACAATTGGGAATGACTTGTCTGCAATGCTTTTATTGGAAGAGAGCTTGGGGCTATCCATGTCTCCATAAAAGGAGACGAAGGAAACAAATCAGGAAAATTAGCCTCTTGCCGAATGAGTAATACTCAAGATGTCAAAAGAGGATCTCAGGGCAAATTTGTCCATAGTGACCTGACAGATCAGAGAGAGCAAGTTGAATTCATGTTAGTATCGTTTGGCAGCAGTCATCTCATAGTTAAATCATTTTTTTTTTCTCCTTTCTCTTTAAAGATACTAATGAGTGTGTTGCCCTTCCTGGCTCTTGTTCTCCTGGTACCTGTCAGAATTTGGAAGGGTCCTTCAGGTGCATCTGTCCGCCAGGGTATGAAGTGAAAAGCGAGAACTGCATCGGTAAGGTTAACATTTGTTCCGAGGTCCATGAGCTGTTTGGTGTAAGACAGGCTGGGTAAAGACCCTTTGGAAGTATCCTAAATCCAAACCAGTGCAAGCAGGCTGACCTAGGGGATGCAACGTGTAGCAGACTACATCTGCATTGTGAAACCATCAGAATCCTTTTGAACGTAAGGATAAAGAATTTAGGGATGTGGGGCTGGTCATGAACAGAAATGCTATACTAGTGAGAGAATTTTCAGTGCACTCTGATCTTTTTTCCAAATGTCAAAAGAGACTTTCTCCTGAATTTAAAGAGAGTCTACAAAAATTGTAATCTTTGGCAACCAATTTTAAAACAGCTATTAAAGGTGTCTGGAGTCCTAGAAATGTGGAGCAGAAAATCTTGACCATGCCGTTGAGACATTTTTTTCCTTGGGAAGGCCTCATGTCAAAACAGAAAATATTAATCCATTTGTCATAACAGATGTTTTTATGCTGAAACTCCTCCAGCATACAAGAACACTGTAACCACATCAAAAGTGGGTTCCAGAACTGCCTGGTGAACATGATGAAGGCCGACCTTTTTACAGTTACTTAATTTCACTTTTATACAAATTATTTTTTACAGTCTTGTTGAAATTCAGAAGCACCATCTTGGTGTGGTTCTTCTAACATGAAGTGATCGCTGAGGGTTTTTTGCTTTTGTTTTGTTTTGTTTTGCCTTGTAGTTGTCCAATTAAACAAAAATTCTTTGTAGCTCTACTGTTCACTTTCAAGGGACCTATATGGACAGAACTGAAGGAAACCGTTTACTTGATCAAATTTAATTATTTTTCAGTCCATGTGATTTCATATAGTGGAGATATCATCCCTAGTCTTACCAGTTTGGCCTTAGTATCTTTTCCCTTTCTTGATCTGTGTAGTGCGCTGTAAAATTGCCTAGTGTTTTTAATACTTAAAAGATAATAAATCCTAGAAGCATCTTAATAAAAACCTTCTTGAAAAGCTTAAGATCCTTTCATTTTCTTTATTCCGTATTTAATCTCAGTTCTTCATTTTTCCTATAACACATCCCTTTGTGGAACAATGATGGCAGTGGTATGTCCACCATTAGGAGGGAAAAGATACATACGCTTCTTTGTGTCAGAAAGACTCAGCTGCTTTTTCTTTTTGTTGAAAAATAGAAATCTCTGACTCAGTAACATTTTATTAAACTGCAGAACCATTTTTTTCTTACTGTTAGCAACGCTCCTATTTTGCATTTCTGAAAAGTACATTTTTAATTAACTGCACTGCAAGACTATTCCCTTCAGGCTAGAATCTCTTCTACCAGTTTTTCCAAATGAAATGTTTCTAATGTGACCATATATACACTTCACATGAACATATACTTACTACACCTGTATACGCATACAAGTTGATGACAACTTTCACTGTACGTAACAGTGAACACCTTGCACCTCTTAGGTGCTGGGGTTACAAAAAGATACAGCCCTTGCCTTTGGTAACCTACTGCAGAAGAGAAAAGATCTGTTTTGTAAGTAAACCCACCGTGTAAAGATACCCTTGCAATCCACTCGGTCAGACACTGCACTGGAGGTACATTAAGGCAGAGGGAGCTCAGGGTGAGGATGTGAACGTTGGTGGTGGGGGCAAAAAGAAAGTCAGGGAAGCCCATCACAATGGATTGGTGACACTTGGGGTGGTTCTTAACTGTTGTATAGGAATTTACAACCAAAAAAAGGAACAGAACAGAGAAGGCTATTGGCAAACACAGCCAACTCGAGTGTGGTAAGGGGCATCAAGTGGCCAACCCAGAAGACTGAATGCAAATGGAGAATGTAGTATGTGCCTGACACCGTGCTAGACTAAGCTGTGATGCAGTGACCCAGACAGACCCATAGGTCATGTCCCCATGGAACTTACAGTCTCACGTGGCTGGAATTATGTAATGTCTATTCACTTACGTAAAACAACTCAGTAAGCACTTCCAATGAAACAAAGGCCAAATGTCACTGCTAAGGAATCCTTATTTGAAGGAACCGTTCTGGGATGAGTGGGAATGATGAAATTCTCAGACCCACGTCCGAGTCATCCTGGTTCCAGCAGGCACAGATTTTCAAGCAGATGTGTGGTTTAGAAAGACAACCTGGTGGCCCTGTGAAGGGACTAGACGGAGATGCGGCAGGCTATTAGGAGATTTACGGTAATCCTGGCTGGTGAGGTTGAGTTGAATTCACAGAGGAGGCTGAAGGAACAGGTCACATGCTGCCTGCATAAGGTTAAAAGGTCAGGGGGAAGAAGAAAGATGACTCGGGGATCTTAATTTGGATGGCGGATGGCAGAGAGGAGCATGAGAGAAGGAGACCGACCATCTGAGGCTGTGACACTTGGAGGATATTGAACAGTTGGTCATGTCAGGTGGCCACACACACACCCCTAGGGATCCACTGCAAGGAGCTAGAATTCTGTTTGGCTGTCTGGGCCATATGGTTGGTTGAATCTGGATACAATCTTTGACTTTTGAAGCAATAATCGTCTACTTTTAAAGAGCAAGTTATAGATACACATTATGTATTCGTGTTTCGTATTAAATAATCAATGGCTAGTGGGTTATTGTAGTATGGACAAACTGTTTATTTTCAAAGACTGAACAGTGTATTGATTTGCCTGAATTCATACATTCTCCTGCTGTCGTCCAGACATAAACGAATGCGACGAAGATCCCAACATCTGTCTGTTTGGTTCCTGCACCAATACTCCTGGGGGCTTCCAGTGCATCTGCCCGCCTGGCTTTGTATTGTCTGATAATGGACGGAGATGCTTTGGTAAGCTTTGGAATGACTTCTGTGTCATAATTTGACCTTAGGAACTTCACAGATAGACAGTAAACCATCATGCTAGTGTTTGTCACTACAAAGAACGTGTCTGTGGCAACTACGTCTGCGTTAAAAATCTAGGTCTCAACACTAAATGTACTGGACGCCTTTTAAGGTACTGTGAATTTTCAACCCTGTTTGCACAGTTTTTTAAATTTCATATTGAAAAATTATTTTCATTCATTTGCTTATCATTATTATTACTGTTTTTGCTTCACTGTTCCATTTGTCGTTGGACCAAATTTTTTGTACTCTGCTGTATGAGTTGCTTTTAATGTGATATGACTTCCTGAAACTTACATGAATTTTTTTTTTGTGAGGCTACAACATAACAGTAGAAGAGATACAGAAATAATTTTAATACTGAGCGTAATTTCTCAGATTTCCTAGGGACGTTATAAAAACACTTTTAACATTTCAGATAAGTATGTAAAATTTTATAGACAGGTCAATTTAAATTGGCATGTGAAATCAGCATTGGGGGATTTCCAGACCTGTCTTTTCACTGATGACCTCATCTGCATCCAGTGTTCGGCCCGTGAGAAATGTTCCGTCAGAAAGTTATACACGAAGTATTCCATCTTTTTAAATGACCAAGAAGGAGGTCTGTGATGTTTGCTTTCTCTTGACTAGATACCCGCCAGAGCTTCTGCTTCACCAACTTCGAAAACGGAAAGTGTTCTGTACCCAAAGCCTTCAACACCACTAAGGCAAAATGCTGCTGTAGTAAAATGCCAGGAGAGGGCTGGGGCGACCCCTGTGAGCTGTGCCCCAAAGACGACGAAGGTAAGAGCAGGCGTGTAAGACTCCACTTTGTGCTGGTTTGGGAATGTGTTTGTCGGTCACCATGGAACTCAGGAATATTGTGAAGGTGAAATGGCTCCCTCACGTCTAAACTGGTCACCTTAGTGTGAGGGGTTTCTTTCCAGCATGTGTATTCAACACATGTGAGTGCAGGGTAGAGTTACTGTTAGTTCATTTCTCCCCCCGAGGTCCGTATTACTTGCTTTCAGAGGAATGAATTTGGGAGGTACAGTGCAGAGGATGCGGGGGGGGGGGGGATCTCATGCTTAGTCAGCATGAGGGCCATTTGCAGGGTGAGACCGAGAGCTTCCCAGGTCTCCTGTTGTTAGTGTAGTCGAGTTGTAGGTGCCTCCCAGCAACCTGGGAACTAGCCTGACCTCTAGGTCGGAGGTGGCTTCTGTGTGTCATGGGCTCCTCGGCACTGAACGAGCAGATAGATAAGGGATGCCTGGGTGGCTCAGTCAGTTAAGCGAGCAACTCTTGATCTCAGCTCAGGTCATGATCCCAGGCTTCTGGTTCGTGGGTTTGAGCTCCATGTCGGGCTCTGTGCTGATAGCAAGGAACCTGCTTGGGATTCTCTGATTTTCTCTCTCTCTCTCTCGCTCTCTCGCTCTCTCGCTCTCGCTCTGTCCCTCCCCCACACGCTCTCTCTCAAAATAATTAACATTTAAAAAAACAAAAACAAAAAAACTAGCAAACAGAACGGGAAGCCCTTAGTAGGCAGCACTCTGGGAGGAGCTGGGCAAGCCCAGGTGACCTTCTCTAAAAAGGCTCAGGGTTGCTTTTGAAGTAAATCATAAAAATAAAATAAGACTCTTGTCAAAAGCAACTTGTAGATGGAAATTAAGTCTAATTTCATGTACACCCTCCATCAGTTCTTAAGTTGTCCCACAACTGAGGCTCTTCAGTCAATGGGGAATTTGTGTTTTTCTCTGTAGTTGCATTCCAGGACCTGTGTCCGTACGGCCACGGAACTGTCCCGAGTCTTCATGACACACGTGAAGGTGTGGTTTGATGTATTTTATTCCTGTAGTCTTTTTTTGTGTAAATACATTTTTGTGTATTTGTTCTATAAATCACGTTTATTTTACTGTATCACATATAGTATATTTTAACATATGTACACAATGTTCTATATCACATGTGTTATCGTCAGCATTGTAAAACTGCACTGTATATTGCATACAATCTGTTTATCTGGTGAAAAGAAATGTTTACGTGTTTTATAAATTTTAAGTCTGTGTTGAATAAATACACATGGTTGTGATGTCTCCTTTTATACGGAGGAAGTTTATGGACGATTCTTTATTTTAGATGTCAACGAATGCCTTGAGAGCCCAGGCATTTGTTCAAATGGTCAGTGTATCAATACAGATGGCTCTTTCCGCTGTGAATGTCCGATGGGCTACAACCTTGATTACACTGGAGTACGCTGCGTGGGTGAGTGCTGACTCCACATTACATATTTGGAAGCTTCCATTCCATTTCTCATGTTCAGCAGAAGGTCTCCCAGGTGCCCTGGGTGGTGGGAGGATTTACAGAGCCAGTATCGGCAGCTAGTAATAACTGCTTTTTCTTCTCCCTTTTTACATTTACTAGTAGATCTGGTTTATGTGAACATGGAGAGAGTTGCCCAACCTCTGCCTTCCACCAGATATACAAACTCTGATGTGCCTAGAGATTTACACTTGGCAGAGCAACTAACTGGGAGAGAAGTCCCTTTTACTTTGTGACTTTCTGCACCTGCTCCTATAGCAGAAGACCACATCCCTCTCTGGGTTTGTGATTTTTAGGGAAAGCATGGCTATCTTAGGACTCAGAGCTTTGCACACTTGATCCTTTGGGGTCCTCTGTACTGAATAAAGGCAAGCCAGCCAGCTAATGGCAGGGAGGGTGCAGAGTCAGGTGTGGCCTGTACAGATCCTGGCAGTTTGTGAGGGCCAGGTGGATGGATATGATTCATGGGCATGCACGTATTAAGCTAAAACTTCCCTAAATTTGGGGGCACTTTTTTATTCCTTTTTTTTCCCAGATACTGATGAATGTTCCATTGGCAATCCGTGTGGGAATGGGACATGCACCAACGTTATTGGGAGTTTTGAATGCAATTGCAATGAAGGCTTTGAGCCAGGGCCCATGATGAATTGTGAAGGCAAGTGATACTTCCCTTAAATACTACTTCTGATTGATCTAGAAAAGGTTTTTTCCTGTCTCTTCTTTTACTTTCATTGTTTTGATGTTCTACTGATGATTACGTTCATCACAAGTATTCTTTTCCTCTGCCTCGGTGAGAGTAGAGTCACAGCAGCTATTTTAAAGCCCTTGTCTGATAGGTCCAGCATCTCGGTCATGTCAGAGTCAGCATGTGTTGATGGTATTTTCACTTGAAGTTAGCTCCCCAGCAGGAGGTCAATTTTAGATTATTCCCTGGATATTGTGAGTGATATCTTTGCAGAATGCCGATGCTTTTGTCTTAGCAGGCCGTTAACTTGGATGAACATAAAAGCAGACTGTCAGGCCCGTGTAAGACAGAGGTTCAGATTAAGTTTTTTGCTTTTATGCAAAATAGTGTGTCTCCATCTCTAGCCCTCTCCTATCCGGGATTCCCTGTCACTCTTGAGCAGCCTTGGTTGCCCCCAGCTCCCTCCCCCGATTGCCATGCACAGAAGCTCAGAACATTTCTATTGAAGATTTAGCTGCCAGGCCCTGCTGCTGGCAGGACTATGTCCATCCACAGCGTAATTTCAGAAAAAGAAAAATATTGGGAACTTCTTTCTTGCTGGTTGTTTGCAGAGTTTCAACTTACAACTACCTGAAGTAGTCTTTAGTGGTTTCTGTTTTTGTTTTTGTTTTCATAGTTTATGGTTGTTATTTGTTGGAGGGTGAGTTTGTTAGGTGCTCACTTCTCCATACCAGGAGTGGAGGTTCTATTATATTACTGCTTTCTCGATGACTGCTAAGTAAATACAGCAGTGTTTATTTAAACAATTAACACTCTAGTCTCAGTCCCTGCTTACCTGTTTGTTTGATTAGATATCAACGAGTGTGCCCAGAACCCGCTGCTCTGTGCTTTCCGCTGCATGAACACCTTCGGGTCCTACGAATGCACCTGTCCAATTGGCTATGCCCTCAGGGAAGACCAGAAGATGTGCAAAGGTAAGGCCCTGGACAAGAGAGTAGTTAAAACTTTATTTGCCACGCTGGAAGTGTACTGCAGTGAAGTTACAGTTCTCATCTATGTTCTTCTAGAGTTTACAGCCCTGTATCTGACAGGATTTTGCTGGTAGATTTCCATACCTAGGTAACAAGACACCTGATGGTCTGCCTAAGCAAGTCAAAGATAAAAGAGACTGAAGAACTCACAATCTTGGGCTCTTATTAAAGAAAAGACTGTCCTTCCCTGAACTTCTTCTCATTGGGATCAATGCTGAAACTTTTAAAAGTCTAGAATATAGCCAACAATTGGAAAATATCGAGCTCCTCCTTCCTCTGTCACACAATAGCATTTAAGAGCCTTAAGACCGGAAATAAGACTTAAAACTCCAAAACAATAGCCTGCTCCTGAGAATTTGTTTTGATATTTTTCCTACGAAAACTGTTTTCTAGATCTGGATGAATGTGCCGAAGGTCTCCATGACTGTGAATCTAGAGGCATGATGTGCAAGAATCTGATAGGCACCTTCATGTGCATCTGCCCGCCTGGGATGACCCGACGGCCTGACGGAGAAGGCTGCGTAGGTAAGGCCTGAAGGGTCTGCTTATTTAAGACCCCTAGCTCAAGACACATTTGGAGCACTGTTTCCAAATCATCCTAACTTCAAGCCGACTACTTTTCTAGGTATTTCAAGGCTGTGCTAGAGCTGGATTTCTTCTGTGTCTGGGTCCATGCCAATATAACAGCTTCTAGATGATGCACAGGCAGTTATACCTGTCCCAGATTACATAAGCCTTCTTGTTTTTCATAATTCTGTGGGTACATATATGCAAGCAAGGAAATACAGAGGAAAAAAATTTAAAAGAGGAACCCCAAGGGGAGCCTGGGTGGCTCAGTCGGTTGAGCATCCGACTGCGGCTCAGATCCTGATCTCACCGTTCATGACTTTGAGCCCCACATGAGGCTCCGTGCTGACAGCTCAGAGCCTGGAGCCTGCTTTGGATTCTGTCTCTCCCCTTTAACTGACTGAGCCATCCAGGCAACCCGAGAATTTTGATTTTAGTCATTCGAGTAGATGTATAAGGGCATCATAGTGTAGTTTTAACTTAAATTTCTTTAATGACATTGAGCATCTTTTCATGTGCTTACCTGCCATGTATCTTTCTTTTTAAATTTTTTTGCACGTATATGTGTGTTTGAATTTCATCTAGCTAAAATACTTAGAAACATGTTTATTTTTTATGCCTAGAATTTTTTGGTAACTAGCTGAATTTGACATTGTACAGTCACTACATTTATATGTATATTTCCTGGGAGCAAGGGGATGGGCAGCATGATCATATCAGGAGCCCAGTTTTCTGGTCCTGGATATGCCATAAATGAGCTGGGTGACTTAAAAGTGGCCTCATTCTCTTTGTCTCTGTCTCCTCATCTACAGAGTGAGAAACTACGTGATTTGGGTGGGAGGAAGAGGAAGAGACGGAAAGGGCGAAGTGTTTTAGCTCTAGTATTCTATGATCCCATTTCTTCCTTTTTCAAAGAAAAGACCTAGGGCAGCATTATACGTTTGTAATTTCTTCATTGTGAAAAGACGCTAGAGAAGATACAGGTTCTAAAACATTTCTGATCCTCAGGCTTTTCATGATCGCATGCTGGAAGCTGAACCTTCTGCAGAAAGAACTCTTTTTGATCATCAGAAAACTCTTTGTAGTGAAGTTTGGTTTTATACAGACATGTTTTTATAATTAGAAATGCTGTTATAAACAGCCAAGATATTATTATAAATAAAAATTATTTACAAATGTCTGAATCAGAATGAAAGATAAAGCCACACACGCGCGCACGCACACACACACACACACACAAACATAAAAGCATAATAAAAATGCTGAGTACAGTGAGACTGAAATACAACAAAATTATCTCCAAAATGTCAAACACAACAGAAACTAAAAATATTATAAGCTAAAAAGTTGGACTTAGGTAGGAAATCTAAAATCTCTATAAAGAAAACTAAATGTAATCACAAATGAAATTTCTTTAATTTTTTAAGTATAGTTGTAATATAATGTTAAATTACTTTTGGGCATACAACGAATGCCCACAATACCTTACAATACCACGAATTATATTCCTTATGCTGTGTCTTATTTCTGTGACTTACTTCATACCTGGAAGCCTGTATTTCCCATTCTCCATCACTCATTCTTCACCCATTTCGCCCATCCCCACAGCCCTCTCCTCTCTGTCAACCATCAGTTTGTTCCCTATATTTTTATAGGTCTCATTCTAGTTTGTTTGTTTGGTTTGTTCACTTGTTTTTTAGATTCCACATATGAGTGAAATAATACGGTATCTGTCTCTCTCAGTCTGACTTATTTCACTTAGCATAATAATCTATAGATCCATCCATGTTGTCTCAGATGGCATGATCTCATCCTTTCCTATGGCCGCATAATACTCTGCTGTGTGTAGATACCGTGTCTTTCATCATCCATTCATCCATCAGTGGACACTCTGATTGCTTCCATATCTTGGCTATCATAAATAATACTTCAGTAAACAAAGGAGTGCACATATCTTTTCAAAATAGTGTTTTTATTTCCTTTGGTTAAAAACCCAGTAGGGGAATCATTGGATTACAGGGTATTTTTATTTTTAATTTTTTGAGGAAGCTCCATTACTATTTTCCATAGTGCCTGCACCAGTTTGCAGTCCCACCCACTGTGTTTGAGGGTTCCCTTTTTTCCCCACATCCTTGCCAGCAGTTGTTATTTCTTGTCTTTTTAATTTTGGCCATGTTGAAACTTTTTTTTTTATTTCTTTTTAACGTTTTATTTATTTTTGAGACAGTGAGAGACAGAGCATGAACAGGGAAGGGTCAGAGAGAGGGAGACACAGAATCTGAAACAGGCTCCAGGCTCTGAGCTGTCAGCACAGAGCCCGACGTGGGGCTCGAACTCACGAACCGTGAGATCATAAGCTGAGCTGAAATCAGAGGCTTAACCGACTGAGCCACCCAGGCACCCCTTAAAAATTATTTTTACTGTTTATTTTTGAGAGAGAGAGAGAGAGACAGAGAGACAGTGTGTGAATGGGGAGGGGCCGAGAAAGAGGGAGACACAGAATCTGAAGCAGGCTCCAGGAGCTGAGCTGTCAGCAGAGTCGGACCCAGGGCTCAAACTCATGAACTGTGAGATCATGACCTGAGCCGAAGCCGGTCACTTCACTGACTGAGCACCCAGCCGCCTATCTTGTTCTTTTCTTTTTTTTTTTTTTTAATTTTTTTTTTTTCAACGTTTATTTATTTTTGGGACAGAGAGAGACAGAGCATGAACGGGGGAGGGGCAGAGAGAGAGGGAGACACAGAATCGGAAACAGGCTCCAGGCTCTGAGCCATCAGCCCAGAGCCTGACGCGGGGCTCGAACCCACGGACCGAGAGATCATGACCTGAGCTGAAGTCGGCCGCTTAACCAACTGAGCCACCCAGGTGCCCCAAACTTTGGCCATTTTGACTAGAGTGAAGTGATAGATCACTGTGGTTGTGATTTGCATCTCTCTGCTGATTAGTGATGTCTAGCCATCTTTTGATGTGTGTGTTGCCCAACTGTGTATCTTCTTTGGGAAAATGTATACTCATGTCCTTGACCCATTTTTTAGTCAGATTGTTTTTTTGGTGTTGAGTTGTATGAGTTACTTATATATTTGGGATATTTACCCCTTACCAGATACAACAGATGAAATTCGACTATATGATCTACTATGCCCCAGTAATTCGTTTTAAGTAAGCAAATAAATGAATAGAAAAATGTAAGGAATAGAAAAACTTTACCACAATCATTAAATTTTCATGAAAGTCTTGACAGAATGCTTTTGGGGATTCATTTTGAAATGAATAAAATGTATTTCAAAATGAATTTTGAAATATTAATGAGGGGAAAGAAGGTTTTGCTTTTAAGATGATGAAATAAAAATGTGTTACCTCACTTCCATCCCCTGAAGATTTAGAAATGCAGCAGTGGAGGGAAGAGTGTTTATTTAAGTGAGGAATGGTCCCAACTACAGACTCTGAAGAGTATCTTTCAAATAATGTAAAATTTTCAATCAAAAATACGTATTTTTGAGTCTCAGTGACATACTTTTCTTTAGACTGGAGCAGAATACAGATATCTCTCCAAGTGACCAACCCTAATTTAAAGAATTCATCCAGCATCTTCGAGTAGATTAGGGACACAGGTGAATGAGAGAAACCAGTTCGACACTCGGTGTGAAGAGCCAGAGAAGTAAAAGAGAAAACAGTTGACAAGACTTAGAGGACTTTACTCAGAGCCACAGTGACCTCCTAAACTACAAAAAACACTCGGTACGCATGCCCCACGGGCAGAGAGCATAACTGATGTGGTGAGAGAATGCTCGTACAGCAGACGTGAAGTGAAGCTGGGTCACACCCTGCTCAGCACTGGTGATGTGCTTCTGCGCTGTGCTGTAGCATGTAGTAGACCTGGGAAAAGTCCATCAAAGATGAGGAGTTACACGAGACCACAACTAACGTATACGTATGAGGCGGAGGAGAAGAAAGGAAAATAAACAAGAAATGGGCCAAAACACCTCAGGAATGGAAGAGGACAAGTTTAGAAAAATAGTTTTTGTGATCTTTAAGAGACACCATTAAATACAAATTATAATAGAAGATATTGAAAATGAAGATAGAGCAGTATCAAGAGAGAATGGTCTAGCAGAGTTGAAAGAAAGTCATCACAGAGGTTAGTCACAGTAGCGTTTTTGTAATATTTTTATTTCATTTTGAGAGAGAGAGGGAAACAGAAGATCGGAAGCGGGCTCTGTGCTAAGAGCAGAGAGCCCAATGCAGGGCTTAAAGCCATGAACCGTGAGATCATGACCTGAGCCAAAGTCGGACACTTAACCAGATGAACCACCCAGGTACACCAATCACAGTAGACTTAATAAAAAGTAACCGAGGATGAAAACACAAGCAAAAATGTGGATATGGAAGTGATTCATAACAAAATGGTACAGGTGGAAGACCAAAAACCCAACATTGCATAAACGAAGTCCCCCCCCCAAAAAAAAGGAAAAATGAAAAATATTGGAACATGTTTGAGCATTTGTGGAATTAAATTTTTGTAGAAAATATTTAAGCCTGTATATGAGAACACACTGCCCCACGAAAAGCTAGTACAGAATAGTCATTTATTCAGTTACACTTCATCAAACACCTGCTGTTTGTGTGGTTCTTGGGACAGGGTGTTCAACTAGGGCAGGGTGTCCCCCGCACCCCTTGCCCCCACTCTGCTCTCGAGTCATGTGTGTTCTGCTCAGGGAGAAACAGACATGAAACAAACAACTAATCGACATACAAATTTCATATAGTGGTACGTCTTTTTAAGAAAGTAAGATTTAGTGGTTGAATGGGATCTATTTGAGAAGATCCACTGAAGGAAGGCTTCTGTGACAAGGTGACGTCTGAGCCGGGGCCTAGAAATGAAGAGGAAATAGCAGTAAGTACAGATGCCTCAAGCCAGAACAAAGGCCAGTGTAGCCGGAGTTTGTGCCAGGGGAGGAGTGTGAAGTGAGGTCCCAAGGTGGTCACGGGCACGGCAGGCCACGGTAACCAGACTGGTTTTGTGGTGTGTGCACCGTGGCAGAGGGATTGAGAGTACAGGCCTGCAGATGGACAATGAATGTGAGAAACCTAGATTCATGTCTCCTAGTTCTGGGATTTGGGGCAAGTTGGCTTCACTTTGTGCCTCAAATTCATACTCTAAACATAAATAGGAATAAGGAGAGCACTTACCTCATAGGATTGATTATTGGGGAGATCCAATAAGTTAATTCATATAAACCTTTAGGACAGTGCTTTGCATACAGTAAAATTTCGCTTGTGTTATTGTTACTGCCTGATGTACATTTTTAAAAGATCTCTGGTTGCCTAGTGGATAATGCATTACAAGGTGTTAGGAGTAGAAGCAGGGTTCACTTAGGTGGCTGTTTTCATCATCCCAGAGCTGAAGGAAGCTCAGATAAGGGCCAGAGGTGAAAGGGACTTAGATTTATAATAAACTCTGGACATAATCAACAGAACTTAATGACGGGCTGATTGGATATGGAAGAAGGAAGAGAGAGAAGACAAATCCTAGCAGTTTACTTGAATAGTTGATTGGATGGCTATTAACTGATAAGGAAAAGACTGGAAGAAGCAGGTGTGATTGGAAACACAGAAAAATTAAAAAAAAAAAATGTTTTGACCAAGTTAACTGTCAGAAATGTATGAGCCTTTCAAGCAGTAACAGCAGGTACACAGATTTGTTTATGAGCCAGGACTACAAATTATTGGCAAACAGGTAGTTACTTAAAAATCACAGGATCAGATGAGGACACCAAAAAAGAAAACACAGAGACACCAAGAAAGAGAACGCAGTGACTGAACTCGGAACACTCCAAAATCTAGTGTGGTGAAAAATACTTAGAAGACAAAAATGAGTGACCAGCAAGAGAGGAAGTTCTCCAGGTCAGTGTAGGATTCATGACAATTAAAAGGATGGACTATTCCATTAGTTTTCATTAGACCAGTTAGAGAGTGGTCAGTCACTCGTGTATAATGCTGCTGAGATGTATTGCAGGATATAGAAAGAGAAGCAGTAATTATATTTGGTGCCTTCTTCATCACTAGTCATCAGGTTTTGATTTTAATCAAAACCACAGTGAGATATCACCTCCCACCTGTTAGGATGGACAGTCATAAAAAGACAAGAGATAACAAGCATCGACAAGGATGTGGAGAGAAGGGAACCCTTGTGCACTGTGACCTTAGGCACTGTTGGTGGGAAGGGAACATAAACTACTAAGGCCACTATGTATGGATTTTGGAGGTTCCTCAGGAAATTAAATATGTGCTACCATATAATCCAGCAATCCCACTTATGGGTATATAACCAAAGGAAACAAAAACATTATCTCAAAAACTTGTCCGCTCCAGTGTTCATGGTAGCATTACTGGCAATAGCCAAGGTATGGAAACATCCTAAGTGTTTGTCAGTGGATGAATGGATCAAGAAAATGTACATGCATCCTGTCATCTGTGATAACATGTGGATGGACCCAAAGGGCATTATGCAAAGTGAAATAAGCCAGGCAGAGGAAAACAGATACTGCACAGTATTAATTATAAGAGGAATCTAAAAAAATAAAATAAATTGAACTCACGGAAAGAGTAGAAAAATGTTTGCCAGGGGCTTGAGGTAGGGGAAATAGGGAGAGGTTGGTAGAAAGGTACAAACTTACAGTTTATAAGATGAATAAGGCTTGAGGATCTAATGTGTACCATGGTGATTCACAGCTGACAACACTGTACTGTGTAATGGAAATTTGCTAAGAGATTAGAACTTAAATATTCTCTCACAGGAAAAGGATAAATATGTGAGGTAATGGGTGTGTTAATTCACTCGACAGAGGAATCCTTTTACACTATACCTCAATAAACTGGAAATAAAGTAGAATAAAATTAGGAGTACTGAGGAGGGAAAAAGAAATAAACCTGTCCTGAAGGGGACCACAAATGAGGTAGTAGGTGGAGGCATGACACATTATTAAAAGAGATTGTTTTTTAAGATGGAAGTTACTAGAACATGTGTGTTAAGAGAATAACTCAGTGAAAAAGGAGAACTGTGAACTCCTGGAAGGCAATCCAGAGTTCAAGTGCAAGGACTGGCCTTTGAGAAAAACCAGGAAATCTGTATGCTGCTGAAAAAGACAAGAGTTTGAAAGTGAGGGCCAGATAGGTGGTTCATAGTGGGGAGTTGGAGGAGTTGTTGTCGCCCTGCACAGTAGTCATTTTAGAAAATGGAAGCATGGACACACTAGGAAATACAGTAAGATTGTCAAGGGAGTGTTACTTCCCATTTGAGGTTTGAATCGCGAGTTGAAGTGAGACCGTCCTGGCAGTGTGTTTGCCTCTAGCCTATGGGTCTGCACTGCATTAGGCACGGAGTAGACAGCGCTAAGTGCTCCAGGAGTAGCCAACAGTGGAAAGGCGACTAATTGGCAATCCTGATGCCATTGAGAAATTTTCAAAGGATAAAGCGTGGAATGCTAGCAATCAAAATTCTAGAGGTGGTGCAGCATCACACCAAGACACTCCCTAGTGAAGTTACAAATTTCAACAATGGAAAAAGGGAAAGAAAAAAGTGAATTAGGTTGGTTTCAGGCAACCAAGCAGAAAAACAAAGTATCTACAAGGCAGAAAAAGAAATCAAGCTACTTTTTACAAATTCTCACACTAATTCTCATGCCACTGGTAGTAGAACAAAAGTAATCTAAAACTTTGAGACCTCTCTAGCCATTTTTCAAGTATAGAAGCTCTATTTTGCGTCACCAGACATGGAGGAACTCTCTCTACCCAACAAGAGCCCTTCTTAAAAAAAAATCCAAAAAACAAAGTAATTCAGACAACTAAAAAACAAATCAAAATAAAGGTTAATGACATCAGGGATAGGATTAGATCAAGAAGGCCGACCTTGAACCCTCAACTTCTAGAAATAACAGACACTGCATAGTACACAATATACAAAAAAGTACCTTTATTAAATCTATAACTTAGTTCAATATTTTTGTAAATAATCTTAAAATTTGTATATTTCTATGACTGTGTAATAATTGTTTTTTCCCTATAAGGGAGGAAAAATTTCCCCAAGACACAGCATAGTGGATTTTAGGACACTGAGAGCAAAGTTGAAAACCCATAAAGCTTCCAGAGAGAAAACCCAGACTTCCTGCAAATGAACAGTACCACTGGGTCAAAGAGAACAAGGGAACAATATTTTCCAAACGTTCTAAGGGAAAATGATTCTGAACAAAAATGTATACTCAGTCTAGTAAGGAAATAAACAAAAAATAGGACATTGTCAGAAATGTTCTAAATTAAGTTACCACCCATAATGAAATGACTCTGTGAAATGACCACCAAACGAGATACTCCATTATTTTGTTTCAATTAATGCAAAAGGAAGTTATAGTATACATGAAGCAGTAGTAAGCCAGAGATACAGGAAAGTTTGTTATTTGGTTTAAATAGATCCTGGAGGCACATTTAAAAACAAGATCTAACAAACCAAACTTTTAGGTCACATCAGCATGACAGGTGGCACCAAGGGAGAGCAGAAAGACCTCAGTACTTCTTGACATCTGTGCAAAACTGTTCACTGCAAGTATGTGTCGAGGCTGTGACGTGGCTACCACTGCAAGGATAGAAAGAAAGTTACAACTTCCAGACAGGAGGTGGGGACAAGAGGAGGGCATAGAAAACTAGACTAGTCTAAGAAATATTGAGAGAAGAGGGCAAGACCACAGTAGATACAAAACACAATAAAATGATAGGTAAGAATCCAAACACACCAGCAGTCATGATAGTTATAAACTGTGAGTTAAAAAAACAGATGTACTTTTTAAAATTCCTTTTAAACCCAGCGCCTGATGCTGTTCGTAAGAAAGGTGCCAAATCAGAATGTGAGGGAGATTGAAAATGAAGGGATGGAAAAAGATATTGAGGGCAAGTGCTGATAAAAAGAAAGCACAGGCAGAATAAATATCACCAAATTTGGGGTGCCTAGGTGGCTCAGTGTGTTAAGCATCTGACTTAAACTCAGGTCATGATCTCATGGTCTACGAGTTTGAGCCCCACATGGGGCTCTGTGCTGGCAGCTCAGAGCCTGGAACCTGCTTGGGATTCTGTGTCTCCCTCTTTCTCTACCCCTCCCCCACTCATGTCCTGTCTCTGTCTCTCAAAAATGAATACACATTAAAAAAATTTAAATATCAACAAATTAAAGATTAAAAAGTGTAATTTGCAACAATGTGGTTAGAAGTAGAGTGTATCATGCTAAGCGAAATTAAATAAAGACAAATATATGACTTCACTCATGTGAGGGCTTTAAGATACAAAACAGATGAACATAAGGGAAGGGAAGCAAAAATAATATAAAACCAGGGAGGGGGCAAAACCTCAGAGACTCTTAAATACAGAGAACAAATGAGGGTTGCTGCAGGGGTGGTGGGTGGAGGGATGACTAAATGGGCAAGGGGCATTGAGGAAGACATTTGTTGAGATGAGCACTGGGTGTTATATGTAGGGGATGAATCACTGGAATCTACTCCTGAAATCATTATTGTAGTATATGCTAACTAACTTGGATGTAAAGTAAAAAATAAATAAGAAAAAAAAAATCCTGACCAAAAACAAAGCAAAAACAAAAACATCCTGACAAAAAAATATTAAGAAGTATAAAGATGAAAGCTGTTTATCAAAAATATTTCACTGTCCTAAGCTCTCTCAGGTTCTTGATAGCATAGCTTCAAAAAAGAAAAAAAAAAAAAAGCCCCAACAAAATTTACAGAATATCAAACCCAGTAAAGATAAAAGAGATTTTAATGAAAACCATTTTGCCCTAATAGATTTATCACCAACCAAAAGAGCAGAACTCCCTAAATTTCTTCAACCAGTAAGAGTCCTCACAAACCATGCTGCTCCTCTGATTTGACTCAAAGCCAGTCTGGGAGCCTGCGCTTCATGCTTGCCTGTGTGGCTTTTACCCTCCTCTCCACCCTTCCTTAACACCCCCCTCCCCTCAGCCCCCAGCCTCGCTCCCATATCGTGTAAACTGGCACCCTCTCCCCCAGAGTTCTTCCTCACCTTGTCTGGTGTCTTGGGGCAAGTTTATGCCTCGTGGAGGTCAATTTTCCATCAAACGACCATACCTCCCCCACAAGGATGGGAAGGGAAAAAGAAAAACATTTTGTTAAGAAAGAACCCTCCTGGATGGAGTTAAAAATAAATCCGTGTTCACATATGACTAATTTTTATCCCATCATGTTGGTATTTTGGTGAGGACATTTTAAATAAGATGTAACTCCCTTAAGGATCATTTGTGAATGGTCATTTTACACTCTGCTCATCATTCACCCTATTTGTTTTCCCAAAGATGAAAATGAATGCAGGACCAAGCCAGGAATTTGTGAAAATGGGCGCTGTGTTAACACTATCGGGAGCTACCGATGTGAGTGTAGTGAAGGATTTCAGTCAAGTTCCTCAGGCACCGAATGCCTTGGTAAGTGGACATCTGATTGTATTGTACTTGGTAAGTAAAACATCCATTTTATGATGTCATCACAGAAGGGCTCTACATACATAGTCTTGTCTGCTATAAAACCCCCCAATCTGAGTAATCCAATATGCCTCTTCCTGAAGGGACCCATCTATTCAAATGATGTATTTCTGCCCATGTGTTGTATGCACATCTATGTGTCATGTAAATAGTCTTTTCAAAATTAAGATTAATTAAGCTCTATGGAAAATGTGACTTTACTAAAACTTACATCAGGAGATGATTTAATTCCATAAGAAAATATTTGCTATGTGAGGTAAGCTTTGCTGTATTAATAATATTAAAGTAAATGCCACATTTCAAAAATGCAGTGAAGGTTAATTTTTATTTTACGGTACAGAAAAAAATGTTTTACAAAATATTTTCTTGTGGAAAATATAAAGCTCAGACATTATGTTGTATTTTAATGCTAAAATACCTATATTATAAGCCATTTCAGTTAAATATGAGCAGGTGTAAATGTATGGAGGAGGAAAATTTAAGGCAAACCGAGAAATAAGAGTATTTATCACTGATACAAAAACAGAATGTCTCAGCTATATCAGATTCTCCAAATGATGTCACTGCGTTAAATCCTCGGAAACTGTTAGTCAAGAAAATAAATATTATTTACAATCTAGACCCTTACTAACCACCAATCTTTCCAGAAATAGAAAAGATAACCTACATAGTCTAATGTACTTTTTTGTTTACAGTATTTTCACTGGGATGGTTCATATTAAAGATTTATTTGCCTATTCACATCAGAGAAATTCCTTTATTTATACTAAACAAAAAACAAAAAAAAAAAACCCCATTTAGCCCACATGTTTGAACCCTCTTTTAGATGCAGAAAATATGAGATTGGACTGAATACGTACCAACATTGTAACATCATCTGGAATTTCCACAAATAAATCCTGATACTCATTTGCTTATTTATAGGGAAATGATTTCATTTCATTTTCCTTTTATTTGCATTCTGCAGGAATGATAGCTTGCTATCAACTAGTTGCTGATGGATTGAAGAAAAATAAATCTATTTCTAAAGGACAGTATCACCTTTTGTCAAATTTAATAAACTCTAGTAAAAGAACATGCTTTGAACTGATTCTCTAACACCTTTGTGTTCATGAAACTGTCAGGCAGTGTGGCTGTTCACATAGAAGAGTACTCACCCTTGAAAACATTACCGCCAGGAAGAAAAGCATTGATGGTCCTATTTTACTTGAAGATGAAAATGAAGTGTCAGCACCATGTCACTGATGCTTATTAACTCGTTGTTATTTCAGACAATCGACAGGGACTCTGCTTTGCCGAGGTGTTGCAGACGATGTGTCAGATGGCGTCCAGCAGCCGCAATCTCGTCACAAAGTCCGAATGCTGCTGTGATGGGGGGCGAGGCTGGGGTCACCAGTGTGAGCTTTGCCCACTTCCGGGAACTGCCCAGTACAAAAAGATATGTCCTCATGGCCCAGGATATACCACTGATGGAAGAGGTAAGGAGTTGAGGAAATTGACACACGCTACCAATACCATGAACATTAACTTAGGTTAACCGGAAGGAAAAGTGAAAAATTGATACGATAGCTGAAATACTTACATGTGTTTGTATACGCTTCTTGCTAATAATTTGGAGACTGGAAAAGATGCAGTCTTCATATTTAAGAGGTAGGATTTAGTGGGAAAACTGAAAGCTTCGGTAACAGTAAGTAATTTTCTTGAGGTCACACCCTTTCTAAGGGATGCACTCAGCAACAGAACATACCTGTCTTACCCAAAAGGCCATGCTGGTAACCCCCCAAACTATACCTGCTTTACTTAAATACGTGTTGCCTATTTGTGCACAGGGACTCAGTCAGTTTGCAACGTATATACAAACCAGCAGGTCTCATTATCAGTTAGTGGTTTCCAATTTTTTTTTTCCCCTTCCTGAGCCCATTCCTCTTTTAAGCAGTTTATATCTAAAGGCTCTAACTTTGGAGGTAAATTCTAGCCTCTGGCCCATTAGTCCTCTGTTTCCATTTTTCTGTACAACCACCTGATAGCCTGATGTCCTGAAAAATACCATTTTCTTCTATTACTACACAGACTCTTGGCCCCGGGCCTGATTACGTTGCTAATGAAACCCTTTCTTCAGAGCCGAATCCCAGTGTGAATATGAGGTCCAGGCATAGGAGATCACCACAAACTCCAGATTACTTGAGCTTCAGAGAGGTAGCTGTATACATCCCGCCAAAATAATACACACTTATATTGCAAAACAAGTAGACTTAAGCAGGGCTTTCAACCTAGCTTCCATGGATGTATCTCTTCCGGTCACTTCAGAATAGTTGTCTTTCCCTTGCAAGTTGCCAGCCGCTGGAGTGAGCAGCGCTGTGGATGTTGGTTGCTAATTCTCTCATGTCACTTCCTTCGTTTCTCTTAGTTTTCCCACCAGCGTTATCCCCGCATATATATTAACTTGTACATTTGTTTTCATTTTGGGGTTGTTGTTGCCCACAGATATCGACGAATGCAAAGTTATGCCAAACCTTTGCAGCAACGGTCAGTGCATCAATACCATGGGCTCATTCCGGTGCTTCTGCAAGGTTGGCTACACCACAGACATCAGCGGCACCTCGTGCGTAGGTAAGGTGCCGCGTCTCTCCCTCTGGGGGTGGCCGGCTCCCATTGCCTACAGGTCATTTCTGTCAATGCAGTGTTTACCATGGAGCGTGCGGGGCACAGAACTGGTCAGTTCATCAGGAAGTGTTCAATTGGAGAAGCATAAAAATTATTTCAAAAATGTTGTTTCAGCATTTTATATTTTAATATAAAATGACTTCGGACTCTGGACATGTGTGTTAAGCATATATAGAGAATGCGTTTTGCTCCTCATTGCTGTTTTTGGCATAAAATATACCAATTAAGCATCATGTATCATTTCCAGTTGGAAAGAAGTCTCAAGGCAGAATCCTTCTATGTTTTTACAGTCTCTTTTTCTAATTCAGTTTCTTATTGTCTCACACACAGAATTCCGTAACAGTTAAGGGCAGGGGTGGGAGGCTTGCCTTTATCCAGTCTTTCCAAAGCATTCGACTTAGTTTTCAATGATGACCAAAAAAAAAAAAAAAAAAAAAAAAAAAACCAAGTCTTCTCCATATTTAATTACCTTGCAGCTTTACTTCTATTCAAGTTCCTGTTTTAATAACAACCTGGGATGAAAAGGTTAAGAAAACCCATACTGACTCTTAGTGAGCATCTGACTCACTTGGTTGGGCATGAGAGTGCTTGAGAACAGGCTGTTGACCATGAGCTTTTGGCATTCTGGAGGCATGGATCAGTATGTTTTAGGAAGAAATGGAGATTGTTTGCCATCTGACAGTCTTAGCAGTAAAGAGGTAGTATATTGAAAGGTGGGGACGATTTAAAGACAGTTGTTTGGAATAAAGATGTGAGCAGAGTGTGTAGAAACTGCGAGGCACAGTGCTGTGTGCTGGGGCTGTGCCAAAAGAGAAGAGGGAGATGTCATTGAACCCTAGGAGGAGAAAATTGTGCACGGAGGGCTGCCTTGAAAGGAGCTGTGACCCCTGACCCAGTGACTCAGCCTGAGCCATCTTGCAGGGAGGGTGTGGAGGGAAATAAGGACCAGACAGACAGCAAAGAGAACCTGCTGGTGGTGTGTGTGTAGTCTAGCAGCCTGGGCCCGAGTCTAGCAGCACGGTGGGCCAGCGTGAAGACTTGGATCTGGATCTGTGGTGCCCCACGGTGCTTAGCATGTCAGCTAACAGTTCAAGAGAACGTCTTCCATACCCGTGTGTCACAGTGTCCGAAGAAAGAAACTCTGGGGGCACCTGGGTGGCTTAGTCGGCTAAGGGTCCGGTTTCAGCTCAGGTCATGATCTCACGATTCATGAGTTCAAGCCCTACATCGGGTCATCCAGCTCTGTGCTGAAAGCTCAGAGCCTGGATCCTGCTGGAGATTCTGTGTCTCCCTCTCTGCCCCTTCCCTGTTCATTCTCATTCTTTGTGTCTGTCTCCCTCCCTCTCTTCCTCCCTCCCTCTCCCTGTCTCTCTGTCTCAGAAATAAACAAAATTTTTTTAAAGGAAGAAAGAAATTCTTACATTTTAGAGTATGATCCTCAAGCTATAAACCAAAATACATAAATCTAAAGAATGTAGTGGCACAGCACCTGGTGGCTCAGCCAGTTGAGGATCTGACTTTGGCTCAGGTTGTGATCTCATGGTCGGTGGGTTGGAGCTCCGTGTCGGGCTTTGTGCTAACAGCACAGAGCCTGCTTGAGATCCTGTCTCCCTCTCTGCATCTCCCCCACTTGTGCACACACGCTCTCTCTCTCTCTCAAAAATATTTAACAATTAAAAAAAACCAGTGTGGTGGATTTTTTGAACCCGCACAGTTGTCCAGATATTACATTTATCCAAGAATCATAGACTGCTCTACAAAGTAAACCAGTACGTTACTCTCAAGGACACTGTTGTGTGCATCTTTTCTCTCTGGCTCTTTTTCCATGTTAAGTTGAAGTGGAAAAAAAAAGATGAAGTAAGAATATGGAGGGAGGAAGGAGGCCAGTTGCTCCTTGAAACTAAGAATTTAATCTTCATATCACTCTTACTTAGATCTTGATGAATGTTCTCAGTCCCCGAAACCATGCAACTTCATCTGCAAGAACACTGAGGGAAGCTACCAGTGCTCATGTCCCCGGGGATATGTCCTACAGGAGGACGCAAAGACATGCAAAGGTGAGCAGAGTCTCTGGCATTTCTGACCCTTGTCTCTCTCCTTTCCGATCCGAATCTAGCTAGTCCGGGATTCCTCCACCTGTATCTCCTTCATTAAAGCACATCTTCCTAGTGACCACCTTATTAGGGCACAGAAACCTCTACTGAAGGACACGTGCAGGGGGCACAGAGCATTGAAACCCAAACTACCCCAGTTTGCTTCTTCTAGCAAACCACACAATTCAAAATTAAATGAAATTACATAAGACAAAAAACGGTGAGGGAAGAGATTGAAACAAATAACTGAAATCAAATTTCTTTCGTTGCTTATGTAGGATCTTATTTCTCTAAACTACTTTTATTATATGTCTACTGCAGAATATTGAAAATGAATGGTTGAATTTAAAATTTTTTGCTTAGGTAGTATTGAAAGTAATTATCAAACTAAGTTAGACAATTACTGTGGCTCCAATGCTATAGTCATGCATTCATTTTTTCATAAACCTCACCAGTATAAAATCAATGGACTGAAGAAATTCCTTCTTAAATTTTTGAAATACAGGTTATTCTTAAGAAGAATGAAGTTTTATTTCCAAGGAATACCGAAAAAAAAGTATTAACAATAATAGCATGCAGTACTATTCTCTTTGACCTATTTATTGAGCCATCAGGAGTCAATGTAATTTTGCACGTTGTTAAGAGTACAACTAGTGTGTGCTTTTTAAGCTTTAATATAATGAATTAGTGTTGTTTATATCTTATATTGCTTTGCATATTTACTTCAATATATTAAGTTCTAATCTAACCAAAATCACATTTTGAGTTTTCTGTTAGTTCAAATATAAATTCCATTTATGATCAGAATTACAGATGCTGTATTTTGGGGTTTTTTGTTTTGTTTTGTTTTTTGTTGTTTTTTGTTTTTTTTTTTTGCTTCCTCTTGTATTTATGATGGTGTTTTCATTTGGAGTCTGAGAACCTGACTCAGTGTTTGTTTTCAGACCTTCATCAATTTCCAGATGTTTTTATTATTATTTAACCCCTCTTTTAATAGGAGTAGGTGACCAGCCATGTACTGAACTGTGCATTAAATTTAAAAATTATACCCTTTGGATATTCGCTTTGAGAACGGTTCGTGTAAACCACTGTGACTCCTCCATTCACTTTCTTATTCTAGGAAAACTTTGTGTTATGTATCACCTTAGCCATCCTATCAGAGCAGCCCATGATATTTATGCTGCTGACATGTGAGAAAAGGAACTGCTTGCCATACACATATGGAAGTCTGTAAAGCTTCCTGCACAACTCTAGGCAATAGACTCCCAATGGAAGATGTACACATCCTGTGGCTTCATGAGAAAGAATGCACAGCTAGGTGACTCTGCTCTGATTTTCACTGGCTTCTCTTTCATTTCAGACCTTGATGAATGTCAAACCAAACAGCACAACTGCCAGTTCCTCTGTGTCAACACTCTGGGAGGTTTTACCTGTAAATGTCCACCTGGTTTCACACAGCACCACACTGCTTGTATTGGTAAGACAAAACTACAAATGGCAAGTTTTGCAAACTCTTGGTAGATGCACAAAAACCATACTTAAAGTGGGAGAATAACGAATGGCTCAATACTCATATTTAGGACCAATGCATCATAATTAGTGTCTAGAAATGAGGCTAATAATATAGGTGTTTTTGCCCAAGAATAATATCCAAAGGAAAAAAATAGTTAAGGTCCAACCAAGCATAAGCACGGTAGGGTGTATTCCAAACAGTGCCTTTCTATTGCATTCTAAATATAACCATGTGTATTCAGAAAAAATATGGATAAAGGTTCACTGTAATTTACAACATGCTAGCGAACACGGTGGATTATTTTATGTTAGAAGACACACACGTTAAGAGATCTTCAGTCTGCGTTATCAGAAATCATGTCCTCGATCAACCCAAGATACACTATAACTTCACATGTCTTGAAATATTCCTTTTCTTGCCACTAACATGACAATGAATCTGGCCATACATTTCCCTCAAGTTTTCACATCTTGAAACTTAAGCTTTCATACCTCACTTTTCACTTTGTATAGTGAAATCTCAGGTAATGATTAGGAAGCTTGACATTCCTCCTTCCTGCTTTGCTAGACAACAATGAATGTGGGTCTCAGCCTTCACTCTGTGGAGCAAAAGGAATCTGTCAAAACACACCTGGAAGTTTCAGCTGCGAATGCCAAAGAGGGTTCTCTCTTGATGCCACTGGACTGAACTGTGAAGGTCAGTTTATTTGCTCAAAAATCCTTGATCTAACACAGCAAACTATTTTTAACTCCCAAGTCACTAAATGAGAAATGAGATTATCTCAAAAGAAAGAAAGTACTTAACAAGATAGAACTCAGGAAATGATTTTTGTTCTTAGATTTTCATGTATCATTCTGGGGGCAGAGGAAAACTTTAAGGTGGTAGAACCAAAATTCTGAGAGTATGAACTGGCTTTTAAAGTAAGTGTTGTCTTTACATAATTACTGATCTAAAAAAAAAAAAAACTGCAAGAGAATTCTGTAGCTAATATGGTTTACAGTAGTATACAAATAAATCAGAAAAAAACATGGGGCTTTGTTCCATGATAACGACATGTGTGAAAGTTAAGTCTTGAAAGAACCAGTTATCAAAGAGAATTGCAGAAATAGACGAAAAGCACTGGGGAAAGTGAGAGCTATTTCCATTTCATTTGTTCTGAAACTCCTGATTCACTTTCTTCCCGACAATGGGCATTTTCTATAAATCTACCCCCCACAATAGGTATTTCTTGTGAAGTGCAAGGAAATGTTTAACTGGGAATAAATTAAGAATCTGCCTATACCTGACAAAATATTAAACTGTTCTCTAATATTTCCATCGCAAGTGTTAATTTATTAGAATTGGTATCTTTTGCAAAATACCCATGCCAAAAAAATTATAGGACTATATACATCTTCTTACATTTTTTTATAAACTATTGCAGTTTATGTCTTTATTGATTTTAGTCACCCTTTGATTTAAGAAATATATTCATAGTTTTTAATGTACTCTTTATAAGAAGTGTAGGACATTTATATATCTAATTTGCAGCCAAGAAAAATTTGGCTTTAAAAATTTCCATTTTAACATTTTATATTTGAAATCATTGAAAATTTTAAAGTATTCTGAATGTACAGCTGTTTGCCACTTGTGAGTTCAGCTTGTGACCATCCACATAAGATACCATTTATTAATTATCCATATAAATTTGTTGTACACACATCAGACGTGTCAATTTTATTTTACTCTTTATGGGTACATTTCAAAGCCTCAGGTATCATTCCCAAAGAATATGTATGTACGAACAAAGAAATTACTCCAGATGTGTAAGAATACCCCATCACATCTAAAAATAACATTCAAATACTTAAATTTTAAATTTAATGTTGAATGGTATCTCTGTGGTGCTGTATCTTCCTGAAATTGAGGAATAAAATGTCCGAATCACTATTGAATCTACTGGAATATGTAATGCAAATATGCTTCAATTACCTACCAAATAAATCACACCATATGCAGTTAATCCATCCAAAATATACACAACATTTGTGGTTGCTATTGTTGATTTGCTGAAATGAAGACGTTATTGAAAGCACTGACAGGAGATGGTCTGGTGGACAGCATAAGAAGAAGGTGGGCTCTCAGAACCATCTGTGATGACCCCTAATAACCATGTGACTTGGAAAAGCTCACAGCCTCTTTGTGTGTCTTGTTAGTTTCCCTGATGATAGTTAGCCCAGGTTGTGTTGGGAGTGCACGTCCGAACGGTAGAGGCAAGTCTGCGTGAATCTCATGCTGGGCTTGTTTTTGCAGATGTGGATGAATGCGATGGAAACCACAGGTGCCAGCATGGCTGCCAGAACATCCTGGGAGGCTACAGATGTGGTTGCCCCCAAGGGTATATTCAGCATTACCAGTGGAATCAGTGTGTCGGTGAGCTCCTGCTTGTTATGTGCCATCTGCCTTTCTTACCTTAAAGTATCTGTGCATAAAATGAACAACTAACAGAGGCTGATGCTTCAGTGTAGCCTCAGAATCCTAGAACTTTGTTTATTTTTGAGAGAGCGAGAGAGAGGGAGCTAGCAGAAGTTGCGCAGAGGGAGAGAGAGAATCCCAAGCAGGCTCCACACTGCCAGTGCAGAGCCAGAGATGGGGCTCTGCCGAAGGACCATGAGATCATGACCTGAGCCAAAATCAAGAGTCGGGATGTGTCACTTACTGAGCCACCCAGGCGCCCCTAGAATCCTAGAACTTTAAAACCAGTCCTTCACGGGCATCTGTTACACTAGTCTCTATGTTTGTGTATGTTTGAAAATACCTGGAAGAAAAATGTTGTTTTAAGGGCCTAAAAGGTAACTCAACTAGAGCTTTTATAATTAGAAATTTCTACTACATGTACTTTTTTTTTAACTTTGTAAAAGTGGTGTCAACAATCATCGTCTTCATTTGCCAAGGTCTGGGGCTTTTCATCATTGATGTCTTATCTTTAGATTTGGGGTTGAAGAATTACCCATCCATCTCCCTCATATAAATCTAAATGAATTCACATCAGCTTAATAAGAGCCATCCATCTGTGCTCTTCAGTTACATAGATCTAATGAAGAAGGTTAAAGTATTTGAAGGTAGAACAAGTATCTAGTTAGAGCTAATTCTGTTGAAAACTCCAGAGAAAAGCATTTATAAAATAAAATGTGTAGACCTTTAGCTCTGTTCCTTGCATTGCTAATAGTCAATAGAAGTTCTCCTTTTAAGGACAGACTGATCAAAGAGAACATTACTCTGTACTTGAATAGCCAGCTGATTGACTTAGCACAGGCCTCATTTCTTCACTCCATCTGAATGCACTTCATAGACATGCCATCCAACAGGCTGTGACATCAGATGCCAGCATAGCTGAGCAGAGAGGGGAACAGTGGTCCTGCAGAGAAACAGCAGGGCGCTTTCCTGTTCCTCTGTAGTGATTTAAATTACTCCACGTGTTTTCCAAATATTTCACTGTGAGCATCCACTAAATAAATTAATCTGATTTTATCCTTTGTGGTCTTCTCAAAAGAAATTTCTAATGACGGTGTAGTGATTTGAGAAGAGAAAGTCAAGATAGATTTCAAAGAAGGGAAGCCAAGTCTTGTGAAAGTCACAAAGAGGGTTGCAGTCTTGTGCCAGGCCAGAGACAGATGCTTTTGTCACCCCCACAAATAGACACTCATGAAAGGAAATGCAGAAGCCATTAATGATTAAGAAGTCAAGGGCAAAGTTTTCAAACATTATCAAAATGGTGTAAGTTAGGCAGTCAAAATGATTTAGTAAATTTACTTCTTTTTCTGTACACACACAAAAAATGTTGCCAATGTCCTTTTGCCCTGATTTATTGATTTTTAAACAGGGGCAAAGTATAGGCGTAATAAATACACTTAAGAATATTGAGAACAGTACTTTTTTAGATAGCTGTTAAAACAGTATAAAACAATGATACTGCTTTGTTTATAAAATAGGAGACCCTCCACTTAGTAAATAACATGGATTTCTCAGTTAATTCTGTGGATATTACAGCCAAAGGACGATCTTCTAATATTTCCTATGTGTCAGCTTATTAAAAAGAATTCTCATTTTTATAGTGACCATAAGTATAAACAGGAACATGTATGGAATATCATCTCAACTTCCAAGTTTTTAAGTTTGCTGAAGCTTCTGCCTATAAATATCTAGTGCAAAAATATCTATATAGTGTTTCACTACATTGGTCTAACTTTAAGATCAAGGCTAATACAGTATATATCCTTTTTAAAAATGTATTTATTTTGAGAGAGAGAAAGAGACGAGTTGGGGAGGGGCAGAGAGAATCCCAGGCAGGCTCCACATGGAGCCCAACGAGGGGACTCAATCTCAAGACCATGAGATCACAACCTGAACTGAAATCAAGAGTCAGATGCTTAACCAACTGAGCCCCCCCAGGTGCCCCATGTATGGTACATCCTAATTCCCCTTTGTGGGATCCTCCAAGTGGGCACTTCAGCAAGGCAGTCACCCCAGAGAAGCTCACACAGTGTAACAGCAGGGATTTATTTGGAAGTTTCTAGATTATTCTGTTCAAGGTTGAGGAATCCAGCTGGTCTCTACTTTAATTGCTGACTTCCTTGCTTTGAACACACATAATTCCAGTTGGAATTTTAACTCAAATATATGGCAGGGATGGAATTAAACCATCAGGAACTAATAAAAGCAACAACTTGTCAAAAGAACAAGAATTATGACAAAATGCCAGTTGAAAGGCCGCGAATTATTTTTATCTGTTACCTGTGTGTGTAAATATTATTAGTCATTCATAGGATTGAAGGGGGAAGGATACAGAATTAAGGGACCAAACTGTTATAGTCAGTGTATCAGATAATTTTAATGATATTAAATTGTAAGCCTACAATGTTGTAATACTGTTGCCAACTTAAGGAAAATGACAGTTTGTGTTACTACTGAAAAAGGTTTTTTTTTTTTAATTTTTTTAATGTTTATTCATTTTTTGAGAGACAGAGAGAGACAGAGCATGAATGGGGGAAGGACAGAGAGAGAGGCAGGCACAGAATCTGAAGCAGGTTCCAGGCTCTGAGCTGACAGCACAGAGCCCGACCCGGGGCTCAAACCCACAAACCATGAGATCACGACCTGAGCCGAAGTTGGATGCTTAACCGACTGAGCCACCCAGGTGCCCCAATACTAAAGAAAGGTTTTGATTCTCATGAACACTTTAAGAAGTCTCCAGCCACTTGCCAGAGAACATTTATAACATTCTGGCACATATACTGTACAGATGTAGGTAGGTAATATTCCCAAATCGTTGCAACCATTATTAATTATTCAAAATTGAAAATAAATGAATATTAACACTTGCCCATGGAAAAAATTATTAATCAGTGAAGCATGAGACAAAGTATGTATTAAACATGAAAATATTTTACAAGTGAGATTACCTGAGTCCACAAAAATATACCACAATGTACATTTGTAACACATGAGTACATTATGGAGCTTACAAAAACATGACACATATTTAAATATTCTCGTCAACAGTACGTAAATGCAATTTACTCAGTTAACTGCCTTTCCCTGGTAATTTTCCTACCTAACAGAATGTCTAATCCTATATTTATAGCAGGATCATTTTGTTAAATTATAACCTAATTTGTATTTTCTGTTAGGAGAGAAACACTGCATATAAATGTCAGGTTTAATGACTGAAGCAGGTCAGCCTTCATGGCAGAATTGCAAGTCTTTTGAACATAGAAATAAAACAGCAGTTATGCCTATGTCCGAGGTAACCTAGTTATTAAGAATTCACTTAAATACTTTTCTCCCCATGAAATGAAGACTAAGAACTCATACATAGTAAGTAATCCTATCAAGTTGTATATCCGGCACTCTCTGTTTGCTGGTCTAATTCTGAAGCTATAATCCTCACACAAAAATTGCCTAATTCATTCACATCTATCCTTTTGGTAACTTGTGGGCTTTACTGCATGGAGTTAAATGTGCTGAGAGGCCTCAGCTCGGAGATTGCCCCTGCACCCCCGTAAACCTCCCTGTAGCTGTTGTGTTCCAGACGCACATCTCCTTGCAAATGGACCGTCTCCCCACGTGGGCTGAAACGTAAACTTGTCACGTATCAGGGAAACAGCCACATTGTGCTCCACTGGGGTCATAAGAATTCCACGGAGCAGATGTGACTTGAGCCCAGGGTGAAATGTGGATTATGATAAAGCCCAGAGTAGTCAAACCACATGCTATGTATCAACCAGGCAGTGAAGAGCAAAAGTGTAATCTCCGCAGTTAAAAGCACAATCAGGCTTTGATTTTTGTAAAAATAAGAGCGACTGAAAGTAGAACCTGTCATTATCCGCCAGGCAGGAATGTACAGTGTAAGGTTAGTTATTAAACTGGTAAAACCTAGGTTAGCATTTGCTGAATGCAAACCTCTCCCAGAAGATACAGGCTGCACCTAATGGGTTCTCAAGTAGGTACAAGCATACTAGATTTCCAGTTCAATAAATTGAATTAAATAATGTTTCTTTTAATTACTTTGTAATTCATAGTATTTGAATTTTTACATATGTTTTCTACCCACATAGAATGAATTTGGGAATTGCTAGGGGAATGGAAATGTGTATAGAAACAGGTTTTTTTAAATTGAGATATAATTCACATATCATAAAAGTCATCTTTTCAAAATGTGTACAGTTCAGGGGCTCCTGGGTGGCTCAGTCGCTTAAGCACCGAACTTCAGCTCAGGTCATGATCACCCAGTTCGTGGTTCGAGCTCCAAGCTGCTGGGCTCTGTACTGACAGCTCAGAGCCTGGAGCCTGCTTCCGATTCTGTGTCTCCCTCCCTCTCTGCCCCTCCCCTGCTCACGTTCTGTCTGTCTCTCTCAGAAACAAAAACGTTAAAAAAATTAAAAACACAATGTGTGCAGTTCAGTATATTCTTACAGAAGTGTGCAATCATCACCTCCCACACATTTTCATCATCCTAGAGAGAAACTCCATACCCGTAAGGAGTCATTCTCCATTTCTCCCTCCCTGTGGCCCCTGAAATGTAGTGATGTACTTTGTATCTCCTTGGATCTGAGAGACAGGCTTTTGAAGTAACCTTAGGTTCCAAGAATAGAAGTTGTTCAGTAGGCAGACTGCCTACATCTGTACCCAAAGGCTGCCATCCTATTCAAAAATATAGCACAGACAGAAAATTAAAGGGGAGGGCCAGGTTTTTTTTAAAGCCCTAAGTGAGGGGAATTTTGTCTGGGGTTTTTTTGGATTTTTTTTGTTTGTTTTTTTTAATTTTATAAGCTTTGCCAATCAACCATCAGAGTGAACATTTTTTAAATATGCTTCTAGAGGTATGTCCACGCGAAACTGTCATTCCTCTGACAGCCAGGCTCTCCTTCACCTCCCGCCCCCTCCCTTGGGTAAGAGTTTCTTACTCTGTGTTCCTAGACGAGAACGAATGCTCCAATCCCAATGCATGTGGCTCCGCTTCCTGCTACAACACCCTGGGGGGTTACAAGTGCGTCTGCCCCTCGGGCTTCTCCTTCGACCAGTTCTCCAGCGCCTGCCATGATGTCAACGAGTGCTCGTCCTCCAAGAACCCCTGCAACTATGGCTGCTCCAACACAGAAGGGGGCTACCTCTGTGGCTGCCCGCCCGGCTACTACCGAGTGGGACAGGGGTAAGGCCACCCACCTCTCCGCGCTGGGAAGCAAGCACGGTCCCGGCACTTAAGGGAAAGCTAATGTTGCCCGGGAGGCAAAAGCACTGGTCAGAGGACTTGGGATGTGGGAAGAAGGACCGCCATGAAGGCACATGGGTGAGGTGCAGTAGAATCGCCTCCTCTGTGGTGCATTTGAGACCCACTTTTATACAGGTGTCACTCTCCAGCCCCTCAGAATGGCCTGAATTGATTCACTCGGATCCCTCAAGGCCAGAGACATTTTAAAAACCCTGCTCCCGTGTTGTCACTGACACCTAGATTATGAGGTGTAAGTGGGATGGCTTCACCCGAGATTTTTCTATGCATTTTGGCAAGTGCTAACCCAGTGGTCCGTAAGGAAGGAGTCTTTCCCTCTCTTTGCTCATCTGGCTGTATAGTGCACAGAGCGGATGTGCCTGGTCAGCGTGGCACCACCACGAGGCTGGGCTCCCGCCAGCTAATGGCACCTTCCCACGTGAGCCGTCTCAAGCACATTGGAGGCGCTAGCCACCCACATCCTTCCTTCAAGGCAGCTGGGCCTCACACAGCACAGAAGATGGGAATTTACAAGTCAGTCAAGGTCACCTTCCCCAGAAGGAACAGGGAGTGAGTCAGGCACTGAGGGGTGCGGACTCATCTGTCCACCCCTGCTACCTGATAATGCCTGAACACCAAGGTCGTGGTCCAGACAACAGGTCATTTACAGCCAACTCGGTGACTCTCACTAACCCTAAGAGGAGCTCAGAAATCCCAGCTGTTAAAGCAGAGAGCCACCCTGAGAGCATCAAGCACAGGCTTCAGGCCTGTAAAGCAACAGAAATTCTCTTAAGCATTGTCTTTTGAAATTCATACTTTGCTTTTGTTTGGTTTTTTAACCTTCTTGATATAACTATACCTGAGTGCTTCAGTCTAAATAGGAATGAAAATTGGAGAAGCCTGGGGCTCATTCTGAGAAGAATGTTGCTCAAAATGAGGGAGAACCTCGTGTATTAAGTGTTGAAGGGAAAGTTACCAAGACTATTAGGTGTTGGTGTTTCTGAGCTTAGAGTTTACTCTGTTGGTTTCCTGTTTCTAAAAAGTCTTTGGTCTCGCACTGGAACCCTGTGGTCACACCCTGTGAAGTCTCACAATGCCTTGCTTCTCATTGCAAATAGCCACTGCGTCTCAGGAATGGGATTTAACAAAGGGCAGTACCTGTCCCTGGATGCGGAGGTGGACGAGGAAAACGCTCTGTCCCCAGAAGCATGCTACGAGTGCAAAATCAATGGCTACTCTAAGAAAGACGGCAGACAGAAGAGAAGCGTTCACGACCCAGAGCCCACTAGCGTGAGTAACCCTGGCTTGGTTCTGTCACAAGATTTTATCCTCACACCGTCAGGCATACTCTGCAGTAAACTTTAACATAGGTTCCAGCCTCTGTGGACAGTTTGTTGAAAGGTCATAACTAAATTAACAGACACAATATGGCAGAGGCACGGCAAAATTAGGGGCAGTATTAACTGAAAACACAAGGACTGGGTGTGGGGGGGGGGGACTTTATCAGTCATAGTTTCAGATCCTATGTTTTTGTTTTTGATTTGTGCCAGAGGGAAAAACGTGTCCGTCTCGGAAATAGCTATTATAAAATGATTGAAATAAATTATTTTGAATGTGTCCATTTGTGTTTTATACAAATGTAGCACACCAGGTTGCTTTTAATTCTCAGTAGATAAGCCAACAAGGTCTCATATTCTATGACATTTGTAAGAATAAGGATTCCTCCCATATAAGAAAACAAAATTTTTATCTCCAAGTAAAGTGTATTTTGTAAGGAACAAATCTGATTGCCTGCCCATGGGTCTTTGCTATCAATGACATTTACCTGAGTAGTTAAAAGGTAAGGCCATGCCTATGTGGTTTGAAATGTTCCCGGACCCTCCCCACTTACTACCCGTGTTTCATGGGGCATGTTCACTTAACCTCTCTCTCCTTCAATTTCTTCACCTGTAAAATGTGGATTAAAATACTTAACCTTGAAGGCTGACAAGAAGATGGTGTTGACACTGTGAAGTGCCCAGAACAGTGCCTGACATGTTAGTAAATGTCACCAGGTATTATTACCTGGTATCCACAGATGATGATTTGCCCAAAGATCAGGGCTAGCACCACCTTTTTCAGTTAACATTACTGCAAAATTCCCCCACCAAAGAAAACAACTAACTGGCTGTGTGAGGACTTGTTTCAGTTTTCTGAACTGAAACTGTTTGTTTTTGAACTTCAGAAACTTTCCTTACCTGTAAGACTAGACTTCTCTAGACGAAATGTCTTTGGTTCTATTTTATAATAATAAACAAGCCAGTGTTACATTTACTTTAAGTTGACGGAGGTACCTAACTGATGTTTAAATATTCATCGGTGCGCCTAACCAAAAATCCAGAAATTCTGCTTATTAAAACTTGCCACAGTGGTAATGGGCACAGGATTCTGTCTGATCACTGATGGGCCCTTCTGCAGCACCAGAGCCAAGTTCTGACTTAAAGGCATCAACTCAGAGCTTTAGATTTTTCCAGTATTACTAAAATAGAATTCTAAAACTTCCCATCCTTGTGTCCAAGTGAGACTTGATTTATCTGGGCCTGGCCCCACTGGTTTTTTTGTTTTGTTTTGTTTTAACCAAAGCAGACTCAAACCCAAGCCCAAAACTCTGCAGGTCCCTTGGTCTGCACTAAAAACGCCAAACACCCAGTAAACGCACTCCACTCACAGTGTGGGGGCCTCACAAATCACACCTAGCCTTCAGAATGAAGACTGTTCTGAGGATAGTCCCTGCTGTTCGCTAATAGCTACACTCCTGATTTAGACTCCAGAAAAAAAATATATAATCATTTCTTAAATTATTATTAATCAGCATGTTATTCCATAAACTCATCAAAAAATGTTTTTAAATGTGAACGCTCTCTGTGGGCTCAGCTCAGGGCTGACAGCTCTGTGGGACTGACCTTTCCCCCAGCTGACAGGAAGTCACAGCAGCCTCCTTCACGAGCGCTTCTGGCACAGGGCCTACACAGGGTGGTTGCAGCCAACACGTCCCTTCCCAGTCCTTCTGCTTCTGCCTTCGAATCTCTTCCCACATCCCTTCCTGCTCTTCCTCCAGGTTGAACACATCAGTCTGGAGAGCGTCGACATGGACAGCCCCATGAAAATGAAGTTCAACCTCTCGGGCCTTGGCTCGAAGGAGCATATCCTAGAACTCATGCCCGCTATCGAGCCCCTCAACAACCACATCCGCTATGTCATCTCCCAAGGGAACGATGAGGGCATCTTCCGCATCCACCAAAGAAACGGGCTCAGCTACTTGCACACGGCCAAGAAGAAGCTGGTGCCTGGCACATACACACTGGAAATCACCAGCATCCCTCTCTACAAGAAGAAGGAGCTTAAGAAACTGGAAGACCACAATGAGGATGACTACCTCGTAGGGGAGCTCGGGGAGGCTCTCAGAATGAGGCTGCAGATTCAGCTCTATTAACCCCTTACAAGACCTGGTTCCAGGCTCAAATCCCTGCACAGCCAGCCTGCAGAAGCCTCTGAGAAATCAAGGACTAATTTTAAAGATGGGGGCGGGGGGCGGGAAAGACAACTTTTATTTCTTTCCTCCCTGTCTCAGACTGCAGAATGTTGACCCTCACAGGGAGGGATAATTGAGACTCTGGTATGGCCAAAGATTTGAGTACAGAGGCAACCGTGGTTACTGTATTTTTTATATAACTTCACTTTAAAATATATTAAAAAAAAAACTAAAATTAAATGTTCAAGAGATCAGCATATGGCACTAAATGCACAAAAATGTGAGCTTTTTTTTTTTTTTTTTTTTTTTTTTTTAACCTGTTAGCAGTCTGTAACACTTTGGGTATTTTGCTATAGTTGCTAATTAAAAAAAAATATAGATGTTTATTTATTTTTAATGCAGTAATATATGGAGAAATGAACAAACTATGTAAACAAAAAAGGGAAACTCACTTGTTTTTCTTTAGATTTATAAATTTGAGCTATGTCTTTTAGAGGTGCTTTTTAAAAATCCAGTAGATTCAAGAGATGTTTCCTTTGGTTTTTCTGCCAGTCGTCCAACTGGTACACATCCGATTGTTTTAAAGAAAGCCTCACAGAGCTGTATGGGCCGTGTAATCAATACTCTGAAAAGACGGAAATGCCATTAGATCCTGGATAAAGGCGATCAGAGCCACAGCAGCTCAGCGTGACGATATTTCACATCAGCAGACACACCAGGCAACAGAAGATGAGGCGCAACCACTGTAGCAAAATACCTTGACTGCTTGTGAGACCAGTAGCGTTGCAGGGCCAGACCGTACTGTATCTCCTCCTCCTAGAACCTCAAGGAAGCCCGCGTGCTCCCCACACCACCTCATTCTTACCCAGGGTGCGCCGCGCATGCGTGGCGCCGCAGGCAGCTCTGGAACTGCCGGTCCTTCGCAGAGGGACCCCTGGCGTTCTCTAGTGTTCGGTGCTGTCTTAGATTAACGGTGCATTTATTATGTTCAAGCTGTTTCAGGACTGCCATATGTGCAAACAAATCATGCAGTACAGCCAAGGAATATATGTTGTTTTGTTTTGAATCCATTTTTTTTTTTTTTTAGAATTTTCATTAATACTGTAGTTATACACCATATGCCTCGTTTTATCATAGCCTATTGTGTATGAAAGATGTTTGTACAATGAATTGATGTTTAGTTTGCTTTAGTCATTTTGAAAAGATCCTGTACCGGGACGTGCTAATTAAAAGGATGTCCCCGTGTACTTCTCAACCCAAGAACCTGTCCCTGGACCGGTGACCAAACCTCATATGTGAAATGGCCAGAAGCACATGCAGGCTCCGGGTTGTTCCTCTCACACCTGTGCTGACCAAAGATTCATAACCAGTTATATCCAGTTTGGGGTTTTGTTCTGTTTTGTTTTTTAATACCTAAAATAAATAAATAAATAAATAAAAAGAAACAGTGTAAATTTGTAATCAAGTGTTTGTGAGGAAAAACTTATGGTTTTGGTTTTGTTTTTGTAGGTCTATGTATCAAATATGACACTTGTCTTGCAATAAAGCTTATTTTGGGGTAGTTTTCTGGCTGAGAGTTTTATGGGGCTACAATCCCTACTTGTGTGTGGGTGGGGGAGGGCTCGGCCAGGGCACAACTGTAGGAAGACAAGAGAATGCTGTCCAGTCTGTGACACAAAGTAAGCAGGAGTGTTCAAGTGACAATTACAACGTAAAGTCATATTCATGTAGAAGGCCAAACTCAAGACAGTAGGTCCTTTCCTTCTGCATAGATTCTAAGACTGCTAGGAGCACCCCCCCAACACACACACACACACACACACACACCTTTCTAGAGACCTGAGAATCTGTTTATGTCATCCCCACATAGGCTCTGAGGGCCACTGCATTAAAGCACCTGTGAGGAAGTGCAAACATTCTCTGAGTCTGCCTTCTTTAAGGTTTTTCCTGAACTTAAGTTTTTAAGCAAAAGTACAGAGTGAGCATTCCCCAGGCCAAATAGCATCCTCATCTAAAAAAAAAACCCCAAAACTTCCCATCTCTTACAGTGTTACAGACTTTCCTCAGTGGGTAAGTGGCTAGCCATGCGAAGCTACTATCAAGCCACTGTGGTTTTTGATACACTGCTGAAATAAGCACAGAAATGTCTCAGAAGTCCATTCACTGCAAAGTTGGGGAATTTGTACGCCCAAGTTTCTCACGTAGGCATAAGAAAACAAGGAAATGTTATGACTGATCCTAATGCTGCTCTCTGCCAACCAGAAATGAGCTGCGTGGAGTAAGGAAAGTATTTGCCTCAGGGCATGCTTTATGTCTTAACACAGGTATGCACTTTCATCTGGCAACTGTTACTGGTAACACATGAGCACTCCTAATGTGAAATCACCCGCAACCAAGTTTGACTCTGAACGGTGACCAACAACACTCTTAAGTTTACCTTTAACCTGCCCTTAAAGGAAGTTTGAGAATCCACACCATCAGGGGCTCTACACAGAAGGGATTAAAGACCATGCAGGGCTTTCCACAGAAGAATGTACTGGAAAGAAACGGCTACCTCAAGATGCTCCTAGGAAGAACGTTCTCAGACACCTCTGGTTGCCTTATCACAATTCTCTTAACTGTGAGCCCTGACACAGCCGTGATTAATTTGTGTATCTCTGGTAACTAACTGCTAATGATCTATTCTGTATCATTTTGTCATTCCCACTAACTGTCCCCTCAGAAATTACTTGGGGTAAGGCACAGGAAAGTTTGTACAAGAGTAAAATAAGCCCAGATATGTATACCAAGTCCAGTGCATACAGGTATTAGTTATATAATAAGCAATAATTTGGTCTTCAGCCGAGAATTCTCTTTGCATTAGCATTTAGACTTGGACTTTTAAAAAATTTAGTTGTTTCTGATTTTTTATTTTGCTGCTTACTTGTAGTAAATGCAAGTTGGTCACGTTTGCACAAGAACAATGAAAATAATCCAGGGATTTTACTCTAAATTCAAACACCTCCCATTTTACACAATCTAGGAATATCAAGTGGGATCATTCATTATGGTCTGTCCCTTCTAAATAACCTAAGGTTTTATTTTGCATTCATTGCTTTCTTGGTTCACAAAACTAATGCTTGGGGTGGAGGGTGGCAAATACAACTAAAATGACAGAGGATCAATCTGTGTGAGTCCTACAAACCTTTATGTTCTTATCCCTGATGCTTCAAGGAAAACGGTTAATTCCTCTGTTAAAATGAACCAGGAGGAATTGTTGACATTTTGCCACATTTGATTTAGTTACAGAATGGCAATTTCATAGGGTTCAACTGATTAACAAAAATATTCTTGCTCCTCAAGGATGAACTGGAAATTTGAAAATTTTCCCTTCTCCCTGAAAGACCATCTATTCCACTCACTCCTTTCCATGCCTCTTGTGGCTCATTTGTACTCCTAATCTACAATAGTCCACAAGAGAATATACATAATTTATTCAAATAACCACTTCTGTTCATGCTCCAAAGACTTTGGACAGAGTGTAAATCACACATCTTTGAGACCTTGAGGGGATTACTGGAAGCTGTCTAAAGACAGAGACAAATCCACTGGGAAAGACCAAAACATAGCACCATGTTTAAAAAAATAAATAAAGGGAAAGCTTTAGGCTTCTGGAGAGAAAGGGGAAAGACGGAGACTCATTAACACCCCACAGGAAGTGAGTGGGACAGCCCTGTTTGTGATCTCAGACAGCATGCCTTTGATATCTAGCTTCTGGTTGTTGTTTTTTGTTTTTGTTTTTGTTTTTTTTTTTAACCATGATTGCTCTCTCAAAGCCACGGTTTTCTTGCTTAATAAGGAGTACGTGTTCAACCCAAATTCTCTTTGAAAATCCCTTCAGCAATGCACAACAGTGGAGTCCTGAAATACAATGTACAGCTCATTAAATTCAGCATGTCAACCACTGAGGCAGTATCACCTTGCAAGCAAAAGAAAGAAACCTTCCATCAGGCCAAACTGAGTTTGGCACATGGGTGGGACAGGTTCACTGTCTCCCTTGGATCTGAAGCCCTCTCCAAGATCCTATCCACCCACTTTCGGATGCACTGGTTGGTAGAAATCCCCCGGGGTGTCCTGATGTCATGTGCAAAGCACTTTCATTTGGTTATGACTGTCCAATTAGTTGTAAATAAAAGGGGAGAGGACATGATGCTGAGGTCGCTCAGCACACCAGTGTGATTTCTTCCTCCTCCTCCCACTCCTTCTCCTCCTCTGGATCCCAAGCTACCTAACGTCCCTGAGCCTTGGCTTCTTTCCTAGGGTGATGTTTCCCTACTGCGTGGCTGAGAGGATTGAGTGAGACAGTAGAGGCTGTGTGGTCAGCATGAAGGCCCTAGCCCACAGCGCGTACTTACTGTCAACAACTCCTCCTCCTCCTCCTCCTCCTCCTCCTCCTCCTCCTCCTCCTCTTCCTCATCCCCCTGCCATTACCAAAACCACTACCAGGAGAATGTGCCTGCATGTTCATGCAAAGTTCCTTCCTAAGCATGGCCATGAAACTATGGCCTCCCCACTAGCTTGTAGGACCACATCCCAGGTAAACAGCATCCCGGCCATGTCTCCTAAATGGACTGCACCTCTAGGGAATCTTTAGGAGTCCTCACGTGGTCTTGAGCATCTACAATCTCTACCCCGCTCTTTGCTTCCTGGAGTCACGGGCTATGGCCCTGGAGGTTTGGGCCACAAGCACAGGAGAGTCCTCCTGTCTACAGACCCATAGGAAACCAGACATGAAAGAGAACAGACATAAGATAGTCCCTTTTAGGATGATTTAGTGCCATGGAATGTCAAAGCTACAAGGCCTTTAGAAACCTACTCCTATTACAAGTGAGGAAACTGAGGCCCAGACCCGTAACCCGGCTAATTGCATTGCTAGTTTCCATGGAGGTGAGACCAGAGCCCTGACTGCCCATTTGCAGTCTGGTGCTATTCATATTTCCACTACGTGGTAAGCCTGTTTGGATCTCTTTTAAACCCTGAGGATATAGTCCAGTTCCCATGGTTTTGGCTCACGTTGAATCCACAAATGTTTTCCAAGCACTATTCCAGCACTGCTTTTTGTTTTGTCTACCCCACCCTCCGGGTAACTGCTCCCAACCTCCTATAGACCAGAGATCTGCGTACATGCTAGAAAGCCAAGATATTGGCCGCCAGCAGCAGACCCCACCTAAACCATATACTTCTTTAAAAGCCCTCTATTGCCCAGCCTTTCAAAGGGTTAAGCCATGTTAACCATGTTATTTAAACCAGACCTTCAAAACTTTAAAAACAAATAGACATTTGTTTTACTAAGTGTGCCTAAGGAAAGCACACTAGTTGCTTGTGTGACTTAATTGTCATTTTTTCCCCCTTTTCCTGAGAGCCTAAAAAAGATATTACTAGATTAAGTTGGCTTACTTTTGAAATAGCCAAGAACCAACAGCTCTCATTAGTCACCCCTGTTAGGGCTGCAGATTAAATGTCAGGATGTAGTGTAGACATTTTCCAAAGGAAAACAGGAAAATGCTTTACATGATTTTTAGAGCAAGCCATAGGGAAAGTGAACATTAATAGCCTTCCCCAGACAACTGCTGCTACATGTGTGAGTTCCATTAATGAAAGAGCAGTATATACTGTGAATGACCAATTCCTGACAAAGTGTCAAAAAAGCAAACCCTTGGCCTGCTTAAGCCTCCTTGGTTTCCACTCCTGGTGTTCACTCCCTGCCTCCCACTCCACAGGACCTGGGAACCCCTGTACTAAGGAGACCTGTTCCTCAAAGGAAAGGCCCATGGCCAGGTACCAGCACCTGGGATGAGCCTATAACTTAATCATTCTGGTAAGTCACAAAGCCAAGGCCAGAAAATATTCAATAAGTAAATGAAGGGAAGCAGACGATTCTAAGACTCTCCAGGGTCTACCACCTTGGGTAGTAGTGAACCAGCATGGACCATGATGAACTGCCATAGGGAGCTGGACCTTGTCCAAGGAGTGGGTGGCTTTACAGTAATGATTTTACTAGTAATCTGAACAGATTTCTGGAGATCATTCTGTAAGTATCCTTCCCATATGTTTGAAGGACCTTCTTGATTTATGCTGCTTTTCTGCACCTTTCTAGGAAGCTTCATGGATCCCATCCAGGATAAGAGCAAAACAGAAGCCTCTTTGGGAAGCCTGAATGCAGTCTGAACTTTTCACACGAGGGTATCCTGATCCAAACATGTACTGAAGGTGCCACTTCTGGAGTGTTGGGAGTCAGAGAAAAAGCCCAATACCTTCTCTTCTCACAGAGAGTTTACAGAGTTCTTATTTTTGAAACAAATTAACTACATGAATATTTGTTGGTTACCTATTACCTAATCCTAAAGGGATTTTGCCCTCAAAAATTTAAAGTCAATTCAGAGAAACAAGATAACCAAGTAAGATTATAAAATGGTACGCGGTTAAGGACTACCAGAGTAAATAGCTCAGACAAATGGCCTAGACTCTGACTTGGCCACAGGAGTGGTCACTGAAATGTAGAGTTACCAGAGACAGTCTCCTGGCGATGGTGAGAATTAAGCTGGACCTTGGAAAATGAGGCAGATTTGGACACAAGGTGTAGTAGGAAGGATCACCTGGAAGAAAGAACAGCATGAACAAATGCTCAAAGTGAAAAGGTTGATGGTATATTGGAACACAGGAAAAGACAGGCAGTGGGACTTGAATGATGACACAATGAAGAACAAAAGACAAGATTACTGGGCACGGTGGGGCTCGGGTGTGAGGTACCTTAAGGTCATGCTGACCCATTTAGCCTACCCTGTAGACAATAGCTAATGAGGGGTCATCTGGTGTATGGATGAGAGCTGATGAAGAAAAGAGGGCCTAAGACCAACTCCTGGGAAACTCAAATACCCAGAAATAGAATCAGAGTTGTTGTCAGAGCATCTAAAGCAAAGACAAAGTGGAGACAGTGGAGCATCTCAAGGATGCTGAGATAGGAAAGTATTTGAGAAAAGTATCATGAGAATTATTTGCTAACAAAATCAAACCTTCTCCTTTCCCACCCTTATCTACTCCTCACAGCCTCCAATTTTTCTCTCTTTCTTGACGTCACTTTGTTGCCAGCAGAACAAGACAAACCATGCACATGATCCCTGTCCACAGGGAGACCTGAGAGGTGAATTGGCAGAAGGGGGAAGGGTAGCCTTTTGGGCTAAAAGAAGTGGGTTTGTATCTGGCTGCCACTCATTCACTGGGTGGCATTATGCAAGTTATATTAAGCCTTCTAAGTGTCTATTTATGGCCCATCCGCATCATCCTTTACCAGGTGTTTCTATGACAACATACCAATTTTGCTTTGGGTAACTACCTAGCCAGCATCACAGTCATACTGGGACTTCCGGAATCTCCACCTGCCACCACTGGGGTCTCTCTCCTTGGAATGTGACCTTGAGCAGAGTAATGCAAGAACACCTAAGAGTTCTCAGGTTCAACCTAACAGCACCCCAATGAAACTATGGATCAGCCCCTGCAATCAAGATCCTGGGAGCTAATCCATTCTGTCTTCTAAGCCTGGTTCTTCAGTGTTTCCCAAATTTTTTTATCTATCCTTACAGTCAGTTACTTTTTATTGTCATAATAGTTAGCGCTTGCATCTTAAGATTAAAAACTCAAACACCTGGGATGCCGGGGTGGCTCAGTCAGTTGAACATCCAATTCAGCTCAGGTTATGATCTCATGGTTCATGGGTTCGAGCCACACGTTGGGGTCTGCGCTGACAGCTTGGAGCCTGGAGTCTGCTTCAGATTCTGTGTCTCCCTTTCTCTCTCTGCCCCTCCCACATTTGTGCACTCCCCCCTCCGCCTCTCTCAAAAATAAATAAATGAACATTAAAAAAAAAAAAAAGAACTTGGAATTCATAGGACTGTTATGAGGATTCCATGTATGGAAGTCTCCAAGCACAGGGCCTAGAATATAGAGCCTAAGACAGACCAACTCTAGTGATGTCAAGAAGGAAGCCTGGGTTTTCCTCAGTGCAATCTCCTGTGCTCCCATCGCCATGAGTAATTAAGCCAGGGTGGGGGCCACTGTTCACAAGAGCTTTGACCCTTCTTTACAGTCTTTCCCGTATCCTCCCCCCTACCCTCCCCAATTCTAATTGGGACAGGACAGAGGTGGGCAGGGCTGTGCCAGCCTCAATCCTGGAGAGGTAAACCACAGCCAGACCAGACCCCTTTGTTTCTGAAGTATGTGCTGGAGGAAGGTGGGGTCTCCTCTGGCCAAGAGCTAGTTTTCTGCAATTCACAAAGGGCCAAGGAAAACAGCAATAAGAGGAACCATTCATGATCCCCAAGGATTAAGCCCAAGAGCCCCAAGAAGGGTGGAAATAGCCCAGCGAAGAAGAGAGATAAATCAAATGCTGTGGCTGTGTGTCAGCCACTTTAATTACATTTCTTTCCATGCTGTCATCCTTCGTTTTTCCAGCAATATTCTGTTCAACGGTGCCATGGGCTGACTGAGTGCATGCATGTGAAGCTTTGTGTAGAATAAATAATTACACAAGAAGTTTTTCAAAGAATAAATGAATGTGGCCTCACAAAGCCAGTTCACATCTTAAAGAACCAGCTTCTCCAGATGCCAGCCACTTAGGTCAGCTAACCACTTCTCCAGCAACCTGGCAGTTTAATTCTTCACCCCTATCTCCTTGGCCCTGCTACATACGAATGGTTTTCAGAACAGAGGGGCAAAAAATGCTTTCTGGTGTCTGTTTTAAATTTGTTTTTAATCTGCTTTGTGTGTCTTACTTTGCCCTTGTATCTGTTTTACAGCAAAAACAAAATAGAGGAAAGAGAAAAACCATGTCTCAAAAGTTTATGTATCTATAAGTTCCCTTTTGCTGTTGATAATAAAAGCATTCTGTTTTACAACGTAGATCTTTTCCATGAACTACACACATTCACTTCCCTCACTTTCTGGAAGTTTCTTTCAAGGGCTGGTCATGTGATAGACACTGACATGTGCACATCCCCCCGGGTCCTCCTGAGAGCCATCTCTACTGCAAGAAATCTAGCTGCCTGATCGTTCTTCAAAACAGGACTGAAATCACGAAATCATGCTGGAATGAGAGAGAGCCATCTGAGGCATTGTGTCTCCGAGCCCCTGGTCCAAACTCCATCCCAAGCTGCCACCTGACAAGCCCACAAAGCATGCCTCATAACGTAACATACACTCCTGACTATGAGGCCACCCCATGTAAGGTAAGCTCCCACTTTCCCAATGGAAAGAGATTGAGTGTGGGGCCAAATTCAATCTATAAATTTTAGGAATTATACAAAATAATAATTTTTACTTTCTATTTATCAATTACGCACCCATTTAAAAACCGCATCCTATCTAAAATGATATATTGATAAGGGGTGCCTGGGTGGTTCAGTCGATGAAGGGTGTGACTTCGGCTCCGGTCATCTCACAATTTTTGAGTTTGAGCCCCACATCAGACTCTGTACTGACAGCTCAGAGCCTGGAGCCTGCTTTGGATTCTGTGCCTCCCTCTCCCTCTGCCCCTCTCCTGCTCATGCTCTGTCTCTCTTTCTCTCAAATATATAAACATTAAAATTTTGTTTAAATGATCTATTGATTTAATATATTTTATTTCCCTTGACTCACATTTTATAAGTCAATTTTATTTAAATACCTTGCATGCATCTTTGACCTATGTGTTTTATACACTTTTTTAAATCATTTAACACAGATTTCCAAAGCACGGTATCTCCAGTGTCACCTAAACTGTTTTGGAATACATTATGTTACTGAAGCTGTACTACAATTTTTTTTACCCCAAGCTACATACAGCTACTTGTTTGCATGGTATTAGTTGATTATTTTTATTCATCTTATAGATGTATCCTTAAGGTATTCATAAAGAGATTACCATATTGCTTTTTAAAAAGATCATTAGAAAGTGTCTTTAGGAGCACCTGGGTGGTTCAGTTGGTTAAGCGTCTGACTCTTGGTTTTGGTTTCTGTCATGACCTCACAGTGGGTTCGAGCTCCTCATCAGGATTCTCTCTCTCCCTCTCTCTGGCCATTCCCCACTTCTCTCTCCCTCTCTCTCTCTCTCTCTCTCTCTCTCTCTCTCAAAATAACTAAACTTTAAAAACAAAACAAAACAAAGTGTCTTTAAAAGACGATCTGAAACTTGTGACGATGGTATCATACTGCAAAAATACTTAATCTGGGTTAAATTTATTTTCCTTAAAAAAATAACACCTATAGATCTACCAGGTGACCTTTATAAAACCAAAGTTACTATTGATTCAAGTCATGTTAGGATAATATAACTTCTCCAAACCTGTACCTCATTCATAATGAACTTATTGGGTGTTCACTCCATACAATAAGGAAATTTTATAAAATTAACACATTAAGGAACACCGTGCAATATATCCTAGGCCAAGTATATACCTATCATAAACCTAATGTTGATATGCATTAATAGGTAAACCAAAACACGTTAATTAAATGTAATGTTTCATCTACATTAAGTCAAGAAATAAACAGTAATTTCATTATTGGAGCTTATGAATATTATTGTATGTTTCATGGGAATTCTTTGGCTTATTTTTTTAAATAAATAAAAAATTTGAGAAGGAGCCAAGATGGCAGAACAGCATGGAAGCTTTTTGTGTGTCTCGCGTCCATGAAATACAGCCAGACCAACACTAAACCATCCTACACACCTAGAAAACTGACTGGAGGATTAACAACAATCTGCACAACCTGAACCACAGAATTCAGCAGGTACACGGTGCGGAGAGCTGAACTTGGGGAGCGAGAAGCCGCAGAGGGCAGGGAGGTGTTTTTTTTGCGTGCGGACAGAGGATGGAGATGGTGGGGAGAATACGGGAAAAGCACCCCTACCAAAAAGCAGCTGGAGAGAAAGTAGAAAATTGGAAACGGCCGCAGGGACTAAACTAAAAAGGGAGAAAGAAGAGGGTTTAAATTCCATTAAGACTGTAAACAAGGGGAGCACAGAGTCCACAACTCCGTAGCTCCGTACCTGGTAGGAACGGCGAATCCCCAGGAGCAGAGTGGGGTCTGGAAGGTTCTCAGGCCACACGCGGAGAAGCGGTTCCTGGGCCCAGCAGACCCCAAAGAATGGCCACATTCGCTGGTACTGGATAAGGTCGTTAAGGGTGAAGCCTGGTGCCAGATGGGTGTTGTGATTTTCCATAATCCCTGAAACGCTGTTGCTATACCATCTCGCGACCTTTTTCTGGGGCGGACTGGCACCCAGCCACAGTTTCGGGGCACCGGCAGCAGCATGGTCCTGCGAACGTTCCTGGGTGGGGCCGGCGTTCGGCCATTGCTTGGTGAGACCTTCCACAGCGGGGCAGAACGGGTCAAAGCCGCAGTCCCTCAGAAGTAAGGGGCCAGGTAAAACAGCTGCATCTGAGACAAAACTCCGGAGGGAGGTACTACCTGGGGCTCGGCCACGGACAGTGTAAAAACAGGGAGTGGACGAAAGCTAAAGACAAAGGACGGGTACACGATTGCTGATCCAGAACAGAGTCCCGAAACTAGAGACGGGCTAGCTGCCTGACGCCATTTTCCCCACTCCCGCGCATGTGCTCACGCACCTACAAGCGTCACAAAAATCCACCCCAGTAGGCTAGCAGCGCCATCTACTGGAGAACAGAGCCATTACACTGGGCCAACCTGGCTCTTCAAGAACAGAAATCTCATAGCCTGCTTAGTCTAATGGACTATAATGTGTTTCATAGTCTGACTTCTAGGGGAAAACAAAGTAATCTTAGTCGTATTTCCGTCTGTTAGCAGGTCCATCTATTCAATTTTCTTTCTTTTTTCTTTTTTTCCTCTTTTTCATTTTCTTTTTCATGAATACAGAAAGAGAAAAAAAATCATTTTTATTTAAAATATTTTTCTTAAAATTTTATACTACATTTTTTACTTTTGTGTAAATTTTTCCAAGTTCTATTTTACTTCCATCATTTTATTTTAGTCTACTTCAGTGTATTCACTTTTTCAAATTTTCAAACGATTTTTTTTCTTTTTTGTTTTTCTTTTTCTTGAAGACAGAAAGATAAAAAATTTACTTTTATTGTTAATTTTTAGTAAAAATATTTTTCTTTAATTTCTTTCTACTATATTCTTTACTTTTGTGTAAATTTTTTCAAATTCTATTTTACTTCCATCATTTCATTTTAGTCTACTTCAGTGTATTCATTTGTCCAAATTTTCAAATGATTTCCTTTTTTTCTTCTTTTTTCTTTTTTTCCCCCTTTTTTCTCTAATATATCAAACCACTTTCAACGACCAGACCAAAACACACCTAGGATCTATCATCATTTATTCGATTTGTGTGTGTGTGTGTGTGTATTTGTAATTTTAATATTTTTAAATTTTAATATATTTTTTAATTTTAATATTTTTTAATTTTATTATTTAATTTTAATTTTTTCTACCTCATGAATTCCTTTTCTCCCTTCAAAATGACAAAATGAAGGAATTCACCCCAAAAGAAAGAGCAGGAAGAAATGACAGGGACTTAACCAATACAGATACAAGCAAGATGTCTGAGCCAGAATTTAGAATCATGATAATAAGAATACTAGCTCGAGTTGAAAATAGATTAGAATCCCTTTTTGCGGAGATAAAAGAAGTAAAAACTAGTCAGGATGAAATTTAAAATGTAACTGAGCTGCAATCATGAATGGATGCTGTGGTGGCAATGATGGATGAGGCAGAACAGAGAATCAGCAATATAGAGGACAAACTTAAGGAGAATAATGAAGCAGAAAAAAAGAGGGAGATTAAGGCAAAAAAGCACCATTTAAGAATTAGAGAAATCAGGGGCGCCTGGGTGGCGCAGTCGGTTAAGCGTCCGACTTCAGCCGGGTCACGATCTCACGGTCCGTGAGTTTGAGCCCCGCGTCGGGCTCTGGGCTGATGGCTCAGAGCCTGGAGCCCGTTTCCGATTCTGTGTCTCCCTCTCTCTCTGCCCCTCCCCCGTTCATGCTCTGTCTCTCTCTGTCCCAAAAATAAATAAACGTTGAAAAAAAATTAAAAAAAAAAAAAAAAGAATTAGAGAAATCAGTGACTCATTAAAAAGGAATAACATCAAATCATAGGAGTCCCAGAAGAGGAAGAGAGAGAAATAAGGGTAGAAAGGTTATGTGAGCAAATCATAGTGGAAAACTTTCCTAATCTGGGGAAAGACACAGACATCAAAATCCAGGAAGCACAGAGGACTCCCATTAGAGTCAATAAAAACTGACCATCAGCAATGCATATCATAGTCAAATTCACAAAACACTCAGGCAAGGAGAGAATCATGAAAGCAGCAAGGGAAAAAAAGTCCTTAACCTACAAGGGAAAACAGGTCAGGCTTGAAGCAGACCTATCCACAGAAACTTGGCAGGCCAGAAAGGGGTGGCAGGATATATTCAATGTGCTGAATCAGAAAAATATGCAACCAAGAGTTCTTTATCCAGCAAGGCTGTCATTCAAAAGAGAAGGAGAGATAAAAAGTTTCCAAGACAAACTAAAATTAAAGGAGTTTGTGACCACTAAACCAGCCCTGCAAGAAATTTTAAGGGGGACTCTCTGAGGGGAGAAAAGATGAAAATATAAATACATACATACATACATACATACATACATACATATGAGAAGCAACAAAGATGAGAAAGGAACAGAGACCACCAGAAACTCCAACTCTACAAGCAACATAATGGCAATAAATTCATATCTTTCAGTACTCACTCTAAACATCAATGGACTCAAGGCTGCAATAAAAAGACACAGGGTAACAGAATGAATAAGAAAACAAGGTCCATCTATATGCTGTTTATAAGAGACCCACTTTAGACCTAAAGACACCTTCAGATTGAAAGTAAGGGGATGGAGAACCATCTATCATGCTAATGGACAACAAAAGAAAGCAGAGTAGCTATACTTCTATCAGACAATCTAGACTTTAAAATAAAGACTGTATCAAGAGATGCAGAAGGACATTATATCATAACCAAGGGGTCTATCCATCAAGAAGACCTAACAATTGTAAACATTTATGCGCCACATGTGGAAGCACCCAAATGTATAAATCAATTAATCACAAACATAAAGAAACTCATCAATAGTAATACCATAATAATAGAAGACTTCAACACCCCATTCACAGCAATGGACAGATCATCTAATCAAAAAAATCAACAAGGAAACAATGGCTTTGAATGACACACTGGACCAGATGGACTTAACAGATATATTCAGAACATTCCATCCTAAAGCAGCAGAATATACATTCTTCTCCAGTGCACATGGAACATTTTCCAGAATAGACCACATACTGGGACACAAATCAGCCCACAGCAAGTACAAAAAGATCGAGATCATACCGTGCATATTTTCAGACCACAACGCTATGAAACTCGAAATCAACCACAAGAAAAAATTTGGAAAGGTAACAAATACTTGGAGACTAAAGAACATCCTACTAAAGAATGAATGGGCCAACCAAGAAGTTAAAGAGGAAATTTAAAAGTACATGGAAGCCAATGATAATGGTAACACCACAACCCAAAACCTCTGGGACACAGCACAAGTGGTCATAAGAGAAAAGTATAGAGCAATCCAGGCCTTCCTAAAGAAGGAAAAAAGGTATCAGATACACAACCTAACCTTATGCCTTGAAGACCTGGAATAAGAAGAGCAACTAAAACCCCAAGCCAGCAGAAGACAGGAAATAATAAAGATTAGAGCAGAAAATAATGCTATCAAAACCAAAAAAACAGTAGAACAGATCAATGAAACCAGAAGCTGGTTCTCTGAAAGAATTAACAAAATTGATAAACCACTAGACAGTTTGATCAGAAAGAAAAAGGAAAGGACCCAAATAAATAAAATCAAGAATGAAAGAGGAGAGATCACAACCAACACAGCAGAAATAAGAACAATAATAAGAGAATATTATGAGCAATTATATGCCAATAAAATGGGCAATCTGTAAGAAACAGACAAATTCCTAGAAACATATACACTACCAAAACTGAAATGGGAAGAAATAGAAAATTTGACCAGACCATAACCAGTAAGGAAATCGAATTAGTAATCAAATCAAAAATCTCCCCAAAAAACAAGAGTCCAGGGCCAGATGGCTTTCCAGGGGAATTCTACCAAACATTTAAGGAAGAGTTAACACCTATTCTCTTGAAGGTGTTCCAAAAAATAGAAATGGAAGGAAAACTTCCAGACTCATTCTATGAAGCCAGGATTACCTTGATTCCAAAACGAGACAGAGACCTGACTAAAAAGGAGAACAATAGACCAATTTCTCTGATGAACATGGATGCAAAAATCCTCAACAAGATATTAGCCAACCAGATGCAACAATACATTAAAAAAAGTATTCACCACACAAAGTGGGATTTATACCTGGGATGCAGGGCTGGTTCAATATCTGCAAAACAATTAACGTGATTCATCACATCAATGAAAGAAAGGACAAGAACCATATGATCCTCTCAATAGATGCAGAGAAAGCATTTGACAAAATACAGCACCCTTTCTTGATAAAAACCCTCAAGAAAGAAGGGATAGAAGGATCATACCTCGAGATCATAAAGGCCATATATGAACGACCCAACGCTAATATCATCCTCAATGGGGAAAAACTAAGAGCTTTCCCCCTAAGGTCAGGAACAAGACAGGCATGTCCACTCTCGCCCCTGTTATTCAACATAGTATTGGAAGTCTCAGATTCTGCAATCAGACAATACAAAGAAATAAAAGGCATCCAAATCAGCCAGGAGGAGGTCAAACTTTCACTCTGCAGATTACATGATACTCTATATGGAAAACCCTAAAGATTCCACCAAAAAGCTGCTAGAACTGATTCATGAATTCAGCAAAGTGGCAAGATATAAAATCAATGCACAGAAATCAGTTGCATTCGTATACACCAACAGTGAAGAAACAGAAAGAGAAATCAAGGTATTGATCCCATTTACAGTTGCACCAAAAGCCATAAAATACCTAGGAATAAATCTAACCAAAGAGGTGAAAAATACATACACTGAGAACTATAGAAAGCTTATGAAAAAACTGAAGAAGACACAAAAAAGTGGAAAAAGATTCCATGCCCCTGGATAGGAAGAACAAATATTGTTAAAATGTCAATACTACCCAAAGCAATCTACATATTCAATGCAATCCCTATCAAAATAACAGCAGCAAGAAAGCAGGCAAAAATTGTTTGACCTTGGCGGCAGCAACTTCTTACTCAACATGTCTCCAGAGGCAAGGGAAACAACAGCAAACATGAACTATTGGCACTTCATCAAAATAAAAAGCTTGTGCACAGAGAAGGAAAACAATCAGCAAAACTAAAACGTGCCTGACAGAATGGGAGAAGATATTTGCAAATGACATATCAGATAAATGGTTAGTATCCAAAATCTATAAAGAACTTATCAAACTCAACACCCAGAAAACAAATAATCCAGTGAAGAAATGGGCAAAAGACATGAACAGCCACTTCTCCAAAGAAGACATCCAGATGGCCAACCAGCACATGAAAACATGCTCAACATCACTCATCATCAGGGAAATACAAATCAAAACCACTATGAAATACCACTTTACACCTGTTTAGAACACCTAACATTAACAACTCAGGCACCAAGAGATGTTGGCGAGGATGCAGAGAAAGAGGATCTCTTTTGCATTGTTGGTAGGAATGCAAGCTGGTACAGCCAATCTGGAAAACAGTATGGAGGTTCCTCAAAAAACTAAAAATAGAACTACCCTACGACCCAGCAATTGCACTACTAGGCATTTATCCATGGGATACAGGTATGCTGTTTCAAGGGACACATGCACCCCCATGTTTATAGCAGCACTATCCACAATAGCCAAAGTATGGAAAGAGTCCAAATGTCCATCGATGGATGAATGGATGACTCAGCAATCAAAAAGAATGAAATCTTGCCATTTGCAACTACGTGAATGGAACTGGAGGGTATTATGCTAAGTGAAATTAGAGAAAGACAAAAATCATATGACTTCACTCATATGAGGACTTTAAGAGAAAACAGATGAACATAAGGGAAGGGAAACAAAAATAATATAAAAACAGGGAGGGGGACAAAACATAAGAGATTCATAAATTTGGAGAACAAACAGAGGGTTACTGGAGGGGTTGTGGGAGGGGGGATGGGCTAAATGGGTAAGGGCCACTAAGGAATCTGCCCCTGAAATCATTGTTGCACTATATGCTAACTAATTTGTTTGTAAATTAAAAAATAAAAATAAAATTTAAAGGCAGACTTCCAAACAAAAAGAAAAAAATAAACAAAAAATAATTTCAGAATCATTTATTTTTTAAAATGATATTTATATTTAATCTCTGAACTTAAAAATGTTTTAATTCACTATAGATTTAGAAAATATAAGTTATAATAAACAAACTAACAGCCCTCCCAAAATGTCTACACCCAGAACTGTGAATATGTTACCACCTCTTCTGACAGTGAGAAGCCTGCTTAGGATTCTCTCTCTCCCTCTCTTTGTTCCCCTCCCTGCTTCTACTCTCTCTCTCTCTCAAAATAAATAAATATAAATAAACAAACAAACCAACAAATAAATCAATTATATCCTCAAAGACTCTATTTCCAAGTAGTACATTCCACATACGTCACAGGTACCAGGGGTCAGGACTTCAACATATCTTTTTGGGGGGACACAATTCAACTCACAATAGGGCCAGGAGTCAAGGAATGTGAGTGGAATCTGGAATCTGGAAAAAACAAAGAAACATAGTCTCCCTCGAACCTCCAGAAAAGAGCACAGACCTGCCAACAGCTTAATTTAATCCAGTGATACTGTGTCAGTCCTCTGACCTAGTGAACTGTCAGATAATAATAAATCTGTATTGTTTAAGCCACTAACTCTGTAATACTCTGTTACAACAGCAACAGAAAAGCAATATACCTAAGCCCTCAGAATTTTTATAAGAAATCTTTACAAGAAAAATAGAATACTTCTAGCAAAAAGTCCTGGAATAACTGGATAGCCATCTTAAAAATATTAACTTTGCCCCTCACCTCACATAAAACACAAAAATTAACTCCAACTTGATCATATATCTAAGTGCAAAAGCCGAAAAAACAAAGCAAAACCATAGAAGAAAAAAAATCAATAAATCAGACTTGGCCAAAATTTATAACTTAGCACATTAAAAGACACTATTAGGAAAATAAATATGCATGCCACAGCCTAGGACAAAGAATTCACAAAGCATACATTTTACAGGGATTGATGCCTAAGATATATGAAGAAATGCTACAAGTTGGTAATAAAAAGATAACTCAGTATTTTTAAATGAGCAAAATATTTGAGCATTTTACAAATGAAAATATACCAACAACCAATAAGTACATGTAAATGTTTTCAACATAATTAGTTATAGGTGAAATGAAAATTAAAATCATAATATAATACAATTATATACCTACATGAATGGCTAAAATTCAAAAAATACTGACAGTGTGAAATGTTAGCAAAGATACAGGACAAGGAGACTAATATAAATTGTGGGACAGAATGTAAATGTTACAGTCACTTTGGCAAAAGACTGACAATGTCTTAGGAAACTAAACATACACCCACAGTGTGATCCCTCACTTCACCTCCTAGGTACTTACCCAAGAAAAATGAAAACATATGTCTACAAAGAGACTTGTATAAGAATTTTGATTCCAACTTTATTCATAACAGCTCAAATGTGAAAAAATCCTGAATGCCCTTCAGTAAGAGAACAGATGAACTGCCATATTCATACAATGGAATATTATGCAGCAATAAAAATCAACAACCTATGGATAAACACAATGACAAGGTTGAATCTCAAAATATAGTGGTGAGTAAAAGAGGCTTACATAAAAGAACACTCACAGAATGATTCCATTTATAGAAAATCTAGAATAAGCAACACTAATCTATAGTGGGGAAAGACATAATGAATAATGGTTATCTGGGACCCATTAATGGGTCAAGGTGGCCAGTGTGAGGTAGACAGACTGTAGAGGGGACAAAGATGGAAGTAGGAAACTCAGTTGGGAGCCTACTGTAGTAATTCAAGCGAGAAGTAACAGGTTTTAGCCAAGGCACTGGCAATACAAGGGTATTCGATAAAAACCCTGCCTTTTTTTTTTCTTCATAAGGCAGATTTAAAAAAAAATAAAAATACACTTTGGGGCATATTGGTGGCTTGGTTGGTTAAGTGTCTGACTCTTGGTTTTGGCTCAGTTCATGATGTCATCATTTGCTGACAGTGCAGAGATTGCTTGGGATTCTCTCTCTCTCTCTCTCTCTCTCTCTCTCTCTCTCTCTCTGCCCCTCCCCCTCTCGCACACATGCCCTCTCTCAAAATAAATAAATCAAACTTTAAAAATAAACAAATAAATAAAAATACGTTTTCCAAAGAATAGAAACCAATGGCCAAGAGATACATGAAAAGATATTCAACATCACTAACCACCAGGGAAATCCAAATCAAAACCATGATGAAATACCCACATACCTGTCAGAATAGCTAGCGACCAAAAGAAAAGAAACTACAAATGTTGGCAAGGATGTGGAGAAAAAGGAACCCTCATGCACTATTGGTGAGAATGTAAAATGGTGCCACTACTGTGGAAAATAATATGGAGGATCTGCAAAAAATTAAAAGTAAAAATACCACATGATCCGTGAATTCCATGTGAAAAACATACACACTCCTGTGTTTATTGTAGCATTATTTACAATAGCCAACATATGGAAGCAACCAAAGTGTCCATCGATAGACAAATGGTAAAGAAGATGGAGTGTGCATGTGCATATATATATATGTGTGTCAAATAAACTTCAAAACAAGGGATACAGGAGTACTGATGCATAGGGGCACTTGTACCCCAATGTGTATAGCAGCACTCTCAACAATAGCCAAATTATGGAAAGAGCCTAAATGTCCATCAACTGACGAATGGATAAAGAAGTTGTGGTTTATATACACAATGGAGTACTACATGGCAATGAGAAAGAATGAAATATGGCCTTTTGTAGCAACGTGGTTGGAATTGGAGAGTGTTACGCTAAGTGAAATAAGTCATACAGAGAAAGACAGATACCGTATGTTTTCACTCTTATGTGGGTCCTGAGAAACTTAACATAAGTCTATGGGGGAGGGGAAGAAAAAAAAAGAGGTTAGAGATGGGGAGAGCCAAAGCATAAGAGATTCTTAAAAACTGAAAACAAACTGAGGGTAGATGGGGGGTGGGAGGGCAGGGAGGGTGGGTGATGGGTAGTGAGGAGGGCACCTTTTGGGATGAGCACTGGGTGTTGTATGGAAACCAACTTGAAAATAAATTGCAAAAAATAAAAATAAAAAATAGACTTAAAAAAAATGGCCACCAATTCTTACAGTTCCTACCATCAAGAGAAGCTTATACACGCGTGCGTGCACACACACACACACACACACACACACACACGCACACACACACACACACAGAATACTACTCAGACACAAAAAGGAAGGAGATAATAAAAATGAGGTCTTGCCATTTGTGACAACTTGGATGGACCCAGAGGGTATTAGGCTAAGTGAAATAAGTCAGACAGAGGAACACAAATACCATATGATTTCACTTACATGTCAAATCTAAAAACCAACCAACTAACTGAACAAACAAGCAGAAACAAACCCATAAATACAGAGAACTGGTGGGTGCCAGAGAGGAGGGGGCAGGTGGGCAAAATGGGTGAAGGCGAGTGGGAAACACAGGCTTCCAGTTATGGAATGAGTATGTCATGGGGATAAAAGGCACATCACAGGAAGAGAGTCAAGGATATTGTAATAGCGCTCTGTGGTGACGGACGGTAGCTACTCGTAGGGAGCAAAGCATAACGTATAAGGTTGTTGAATCACTAGGTCGTACACTTGAAACTAATGTAAGACTGTGTCAACTGTACTGATATTAAAAAATAAATAATGGAAATATTAAAAATACATCTCTTAGAGTTATTTAGAGAAAGACCTTTTTTCAGTGATCCCCGTGCCCAGAGAAGCCAACTGAGAAACCAGGCAGCTTGTCTTCAAAAACACAGGGGCCCCTGGGTGGCGCAGTCGGTTAAGCGTCCAACTTCAGCCAGGTCACGATCTCGCGGTCCGTGAGTTCGAGCCCCGCGTCAGGCTCTGGGCTGATGGCTCAGAGCCTGGAGCCTGTTTCCGATGCTGTGTCTCCCTCTCTCTCTGCCCCTCCCCAGTCATGCTCTGTCTCTCTCTGTCCCAAAAATAAATAAACGTTGAAAAAAAAAATTTAAAAACACAATAGCTCTCCTGCAGTCTGGCTCAGTAGTTAGACATCAGGAGACAGAGCAAGAAACCCTCAAAGAAACCTGATCATGTCAGATCATCTTCCAGTTAGTAAGGACATCAGTTTTCATTTTTACAATCGGGTCTGTTTCACTTTCCAGCTACTTGGGAGAAGAAGCAAGCCACAAAGATCGTGTTTCTTCCAAAATCCTCCAGCTCTGGGGTTTTCATTTCTTTCCAGTGCAAGGGTATGAAAGTCCATCCATCAAGTCACAGAGATGAGACTAGAATAGAGTGCTCCCATAGTGTACATTGAGGCAATTCCTGTTTGCTGCTCTGACATGCTGGGATATCCTCTTTTCATCACAGGAAGACGGAGGAAGCCATTGGAGAGACTGTTAGCCAGACCCAGATATGAGATAATATGAAGGTGTGAAGTACTACAGAAATTCACATAAAGCTAGGGGCAAACTTTGAGACAAAGCACTCCAGATAGAGAAAAAAAAAATCGTAAATTGTAGTAAGGTATAAGAAATAACAGTATTAAAGATAGTTTCATAAGGTATATAAAAGATAACATAAAGGAGTAGTAGAGGGGGGAAAAGTGAAATAAACTGCAAACAAGCATAGGACCTATAACAGAGCCAGAAGTGAGGTTACTACAAAACTTGTACAATCAATTCCTGTATACTTACTCCAAGCCACACATTTGGCATGTAGCATATGGCCACGCTTTGTGCTGACAGCATGGAACCGGCTTGGGATTCTCTCTCCTTCTCTCTTTCTGCCCCTCCCCAGCTCGCACGCTCTTGCTCTCAAAATAAATAAACTTTAAAAAAAAAATGGCCACAAATTCTTTGTAGTTGCCCCCATCAGGAGAAGCTTAATAAGCTGTTTTGTGCTTGCTCTATCCAGAGAATTCAGTGCATGTCATACTGTCCAACTTGTGGGCCAGCTCTCAAGACATCTTGTACCACTTGCAACCAGCCTCCCTGTGAGGAAACCCAGACTAGTCCGCTGGAGACACTTGGCCCAACCAATAGCCAGTGTCAGCTCAGCCCCAGATGACTGGAGCCACATAGGGAAACCAGGCAAGAAAACCCACTCAGCTGAGCCCAGCACAAATTGCTGACCCACTAAACTATGAGTCACTAAAATGCTTAAGACACTAACTTTTGGGGTGATTTGTTACATAGCAACAACAAAAAGTACAGCATTAAGCTTTTCAGTAGTCACCACAGAAAGGTCAACCTAGTCATTTATAAAACTCCGTATTCATGTGATAAAGCAAAATAATTGCTGGAGAGAACCCAATTGGATGTGATTTCTTGTGCTCCTCGGGCTACACCCAGCCGTCCAGATGAGTGAATCTGTTTATAAATTCTGGCGTTCATTCCATTTTTCATGAGACTTTGCAGTGTCCACCTCTCCAATGTGAAACAACCACCTACGGTTTATTTCTACTGCATATCAGGTGGAAATGAGACCTTGGGGCGAGATGGGGCCCTGGATGGTCATCCAGTCACAAATTCAAGGAGTCGTCCTGGGGCACCTGGGTGGCTCAGTTGGTTGAGTGTCTGATCTCGGGTCAGGTCACCATGCCGTGTCCGGCTCTGGGCTGACAGCTCAGAAGGCCTGCTGTGGATTCCGTGTCTGTCTGTCTGTCTCTCTCTCTCTTTCTCAAAAAATAAATAAACATGAAGAAAAAAAAAAAGAAGTCATCCTGACCCCTCTCTGCTCATATTCTATAGCACATCCTGTGGGCACTGACTTCATTATACGTGAGCGAGTCTTGGACATGTGCTGTGTCCTGAGTCTCAAATGTCATGACCATGACAGCACAGGCCTTGTCTGGTTTATGCTCTACTGACACGACCTGGAACAGTGCCTAGCACATAGTAAGCAATGAAATAGTTCTTAAATAAATACATTAATGAAGAGTGAAGAAAAAAAATGCAGCACGACTAGACACAAAGACCTTTTCTCTCCAGTTTACTCTCTTCCATATGTACTACTGAGTATGTACTTTCTTGATTTCTTCATTCATTCGCTGTACGAATATTCTGCAATGTGCTGACATTATTTAAGTTCTGAGCGTCTCGCGAGAAAAAATACCCAGGTTTCCAATGTTGTGTACTACATATGCTAGGGACGCTGAAAACAGGAAGAGTAAAAAGAAAATGCCAGGCAGTGACAGGGATTACGAAGGCAGTATATTCAGGGAAGACTCTCAGGGAGAATAACTAGGCAGGGCTGAGGTGCTGAGAGCTGAATGACAAAGAGTCAACCATGTGAAAATCTGAGGAAAGAGAGAGAAGAACAAGGGCAGATGATGCAAAGGAGGCTTGACCTTGGCAAGTGCCTGGGAACAAGAAAGGGGAATGCAGAGAAAAGAGAGGGAAAACAGGGGCTGGAGAGATAGAAAAGGGAAGCACCTTGGAGGCCTTCGTGAAGAGACTGGATTTTATTAGCATTAAATCTTATTTTGAGGGAAATGGGAAGCCACTTCTGGGCTAGAAGGGAGACATGAAGTGATGTGATCCCCCCCCCCCCCCATAAGCTAGCTTCTCTGGAAACTGTCCCTGGAGAGGCAAGGTCAGAAGTTGAACCAGAGAGGAAGTCAACACAGTAATCTCAGGGAGGGGCGTGGCCACAAGGGAGGTGGTGGAAAGGAGATGCTTCTGGATATACCTGAGGTGGAGCCCACAGAATTTGTTGATGAGAATGCTTTGTGATAGTAAGTGAAAAATAAGGGAGTAAAAGGGGACACAGAAAAGGAACTTCCCTGAATGGTGACTGAGCCTGCTAAAGGCTGCCACTGTTGTCCTGTGCCAGGACTAGAAAAGACTTCCCCCATCGGGACAGCCTTCGCTGTCATTTAACCAGTAGCTCTGTGAAAACACCAGGCAATTTCAGTGTGTCCCTTTTTAGGTGTCCTCATGGGAGCTCCACAAAGGGTCAAAGTCCTGTTGGAATGAATTTCTGTAAACCACTGTACATTTCTTCCAAGCTAGAGACTTGTATTGTCACTTCCACCAGTTTGATATCAGTCCTGTTAGAACAGGTCTTCTCATTAGGAAGTAATTGCCCTGAAGAAAAGCTTGACCTAGCATCAAAATTATCTGATAAATGGAGAGAAAAAATATTTCCCCCTAAATGCCATCTCCAGTGAATATTCTTTTTTTTTTTAAGTTTATTTACTTTGAGAGAGAAAGTGTGTGTGTGTGTGTGTGTGTGTGTGTGTGTGTGTGTGTGTGTGACAGAGAGAGAGAGAGCAGGGGAGAGGCAGAGAGAGAGAGGAGAGTGAGAATCCCAAGGGGGCTCCATGCTGCCAACATGGAGTCCAACAGGGGATTCGAACTCACAAAGAGTGAGATCATGACCTGAGCCCAAATCAAGAGTTGGATGTTCAATTGACCGAGCCACTCAGGCACCCCACCAATGAAGATTCTTAATATTTATAAGTCATGTAGACTTTATTAAGCAAAGAAAATGTAAACCCAACACAAGATACTCCCAAGGGCCATTCTGCTTTCAGAATCAGCTCCTGTTCTACACATCCATTTTACATGCAGAACACGAACCAAGCTCTTGGGAACAAAGCACCACCACTCACCCAGTTCCCCATACCCTCCCTGTGCAGGGAGAAAAAAAAAGTGACATTCAAGATATCTGGATGAGTAAAACATCACTACCATGTGGTAAATACACTAACAAAGGAAAAGGAAAAAGAAAAACAGATCTGGCAAAGAGCAAAATAAGACAAGTTATAGAAAACAGTACTGATGACTTCGAGAAGAAAGAAAGCACAGGCACTGGAAAATCAATTAATAAGTCGGTAATTCATAAATATCCTGATAGCCTTCCATGTCTCTTCTCCAAACCTGGTGCTAAAATCAACAGCAAAATGAACTCCTCCTCAAACAAAGAGGCATTGCTTCCAGAAGAGGTGGTGACAAATTCACTCCAGTTCTGAAAGTCATGAATCAGATCTACCACGAGGCTGGTTCAAAAAACAAAGATATTCCAAAATGCTCCCCGGAGGAAATGCCGTTAGAACAGCCATAACCCTAAAACTCCACGTGCAAATGCAACATGAGTCACAGACGTGCTTGAAGCACAGACCCAGCACTACGTAAGCCAGCAGAACTTGCACCTGAACAGCCCGGTTACCAAACCAAACAATCCCCCGTTAAAAGCACATTGACGAAAACAGTGGTAAAAATGTATGGAAAACCATCGCAAGAGCCTTAACTCAGAAAGACGAGGGTCTAAAAATAACACCGCACCTATCCAAACGAAGGATGAGACACAGATAAGAGAATAAGAGAAACAGATGACAATATTTTCCCTTGCGGTGGTAGGTGTTTTTGCTTTTTCTTTAGTTTTGAGTTTTTGTGTTCTGAAAATATGTTTACATGGGGGCTTGAAGACTTTCTCTGTGTATTCTACCCGTGCATAAGAGAGTCTACAGAATCACTTGTCAAATTCTGAGAGAAACACTTGGCCTGTGTGTTGTAGAAGATTAGCAATGTGACTACATTCGGAGCTCAGCGATGAAGGATTCACTCAAAGGCATGGGAAGGCACTTGGGGGTGGCCAGAGGGAGGGCCTTCTGCCAAAACTTGGTTAGAGATGTGCTTTGGAAATTACAGTCCTTAAATAAAGGAGTGAGTACCTGTGACAGGATTCCTGAATGGTTTTATGGCTTTTTCTCTCCCCCCTCCCCCACAGCTAACCATTAAAAAATGATGCACAAAGATATTAACTCTTTAAGCAACTCCCTGGAGAAGTCACTGTAAAACTAAAATAAAATACAGCTCCCCTTGGGCTCAGCACAAGATCTAAAAGAATGTTCTCTCCTGGTTGGCAAGGGAAGGTAAAATTTATCTTATGTGCCATCACATTGGGGTTAGGTTTCATCGTAGGAATTTTAGGTGGACACAAATAGCCAAGCTATCACAGTGCATCTGGGGGAGGAGAAATATTTCAGCATATTTCTAAGGATGAAATGTGCTTTGGAAATGGTTTATATACATCGGGCGGATGATGTGATTTGCGGGTATCAAATGGGTAAAGTCCAGGCCTTTTAGAAAATATGAGTTCTAAATGGTCTATATCACTGAGAGGAGAAGTTCTTACCAACTGAATACGAAGAGAAGTTTCTTGTTTCATTTCTAGGCAGTCCAGGAAAGCAAAGACAATGGGCTTCAGAATGAGAAAAATAAGTTTCAAGGTCTAGCTACGACATGCGCTATCCCTGTGACCTTGACAAATTATTTCACTTAAGTGACAATGTAGGGATTATTGTTTACCTCTCCCAAAGTGCCTCTGGGGTTAAATGAAATAAGGCATTTAGAACTCGCATAGCATAAAACCAGGCAGAGGGGAGGGGCTCAGCATATGCCCCACCTCCATTCCCTGCTTTCTACTGGCTGTCCTGTGGTTATTAATACTCTACTATGCTTAGTCAAGAACCTCAAATGACTTATTGTCTCCCCCACTTCTCTCCAAATGGTGAAAGGAGGTGGAACACATTCTTTTGATGTGACCTCCAGCTATCTTTAGTGTTATGTGTCAGAATTAATTTAGTCAATGATTTGGCTGATCTTTTTCCTATACCTCAGTGATCAGAGAGCTGCCAAACGGCACTTAATCTGCGCCAACCCAGAAATGTCAGCTCCCTTTCCTCATCACACCAGCCCCTCTCTCCCTAAACCTTATAGAACAAGTAAAGTACTTAGGGACACACCCAAATCATGCCTTAATCAAAGGAAATCAAGGTATGAGTCTTGGGAACCTGTGGTCTTTAATCAATCCGGGGTGGGGTGGGGGAGGGTTGGGTTTTCTTCTCCAATAGTTCGTTTTGAGTAACTTATCAGGATTATGAATTATTTTTCTTGTCACTCCTGGTACAGCCACAAAGAAAACAAAACCAAACAGGCACACGTAATAAGAAGTCAAAGTACAATACCTGAACAGCCTAATTTGCTACGTTTGTCTTGGAACATGAGGTGTTACTGAATGAAGCCAGCAGGAATGAATATCTTGGTATTTACATATGAGCTAGAGTCAGAAAACACTATTAAAAAATAAAAGGGTAGGGGGATACCTTCCCTAAACGGGAGATTAACTTTTAAAAGCACATTTTAGAAACACATTGGGCTACCTCATCACTAATGAGAAGCAAAACAATGTTTTGCTTTGTTGTTTTTTCTAGAAAGAGAGAGAGAGAGAGATCATAAATGAGTGGGGAACGCCAGAGAGAGAGAATCCCAAGCAGGCTCCGCTCTGTCAGTACAGAGCCCAATGCGGGGCTCAAACCCACGACTGTGACATCATGACCTGAGCAGAGATCAGGAGTTGAACGCTTCACCCACTGAGCCACCCAGGCGCCCCCTTTTTTTAACACGATGTTTTCTGAGGGGAGTAGAGGAAGTATTTACTGTGGGGCTAAGGCAATAAACTGTGGGACAACGTGAGGTTTGAATAGTTAGCACCCTGAGCATTTCTTGCATTATCTAATATGCCCACAAGTTGGCTCTGCCTATGAGGTACTTCCATCCCCATCTGTGTATCATATTCTCTGTGGTACGTGGGATGCTGCCCCCAGTGCAAACCAGGGAGGCCACCATGTAAGATTCGGAACACCCGTTTCTGGTAGCATTAGTCACCATTCAGCTTTTACCAGGCTGTGTTTGTAAGTGTGCCCAGAGGAAGCCAGGGCAGTTCAAGAAATTTTAGGGACTATTCTTCATTCGTGGGAAAGTTTAATTTGTTGATTAAGTGGGATTGAAACAATGCCACCTACAACAGATGCTTTAGCAAAGAGGAAAAGGAAAACAAATGATTGCTTGAATGTGTAGTGTCTGCAAAGAATCTGGTTAAGAAATACTGGTGTTTAATGACCTAATCCCGGTAAGGTCAGCCAACAGCACAGTTTGGAAAGAATCAAATCTCAATTCCTTGGTGCAAATGAAGCATAATTAAGAGGCAGCATGGTGAGGTCCTGCACATGTTAATTATCCCTGGTTGGCATTAATATCTCTAATAAATGTTCACAAGAGATTTTTTTAAATTGTTTTTAAACAGCAGAGGTAATAGATGTTTAATAAGCTCATTTCACATTTTTCTTCATGGTATCTGTCTAGGGAAAATAGGAAGACCCTAAATATGATGCTAAATGAGGTCTGTCCTTACAAAACATTTGGTGGGGCCAGAGCAGCTCAGATGGACAAAAGAGTTTCAGAATGATACAGCCCTATTCAGAACAGGACTCTGTATTGCTGCTCACCATATATCACATAGCCCCAGAGTGGGGACAAGTATGGGTCCCTCCTACCAACACTCAGGGGGCCATGCATTAAGAGTATGTATTAAGACTCAGAGACTTCTTCCAGGGATGTGAACTGCTGCCTAAGCTAGCCAGCAGCCTGTGAAGTCAATGAGTCAGCCTCATCACAGGAGCCAAAAGAGCAGGCATGGCTGTATTTGTCCATCACCACATCCAGGCTGGGGGTCTGTGTGTATTATGAGATCAGAGGGCCCACCAATGGCCAAAGGTGCCATTGCTAAGGATTAGTATAGATCAGCCGAAAAGAATGTGCGTGGGTATGCTGTGGGCCCGTGGGTACCCACCTTCACCTCTCTCTCTCTCTCACACACACACACACACACACACACACACACACACACACACAGAGAGAGAGAGAGAGAGAGAGAGAGAGAGAGAGAGAGAGAGAGAGAGTTTAGTATGGACCTAGTGTGAAAACAGCCTGGGAAAGAAGAAATTGTACTGAATGAGCAATTGCTAACCATGGATTCTTGCTCTGATTCTCCCATCCCTTTGGCTCTGTGATCAGGCAAGAAACCTTTTGTTTTCTTTTCCTTGTCTGTAAAATAAAAGCATTGTAACCAGATCATTCCTATGGTCTGGTCCCTCCCAACTTAAACTAAGTTTATGAGTCTATTTCTTGCCCTGACTGACTTTTTACCCGACACTCCGTAACTCAAAAGCTTGCAAGTTCCCGGAGTTGACTTCACCAGGATGGATGGATTTCATCCTACGACTTTCAGAGTGAATACGGGAGGAAGGAGAAATAAATATATGTGGCGGTACGATTCTTCAAAGGGCTATAATTCTTTCTCAAGGAAACCTGTGGTTAAGGTAGAAATCACAGAGGGGGCACAAGCATGATCCAGGCGAGGGTTTTCTATTCCTATTTAAGCTGCCCAGAATAAACACTTCACACCCTTCTCTCCATGGCAATCGGCCACATCCCCCTAGGCCACGGGGCATACAGTTATGACTACCTGCCCTGTTAGCACAATTATCTCTCCCAGAAAAACAGTATTTTCCTTACTTCCACAGACCTGGGCCTTGAAAGGCTAAGACAGCGATACACTACCCACCACCTGAAACATGGCCCCATTCCCACCCCACCTCCATTCTCCATATCTCCCTCCTTCTTCCCAGTTGCCACTACCATGAGGCCAAAACAGGGCATTGGAACGTCATTCTATTCCCTTAGCTTTCTTCTGAGGGCATTTAATAATGGAGGGTTGCACCCTATCGAACTGGCTATAAGCGAGAGGAAGCAGTCTTTCCTTTCCTTATTATTAAATGCTCAGCTCTTTCTCTGTGACCCTCATACTGCCTCCCCTGATTCTACCCACGTGTATATAGCATTGTCTCCTTTCAGTTAAAAAGACAACAATTTTCTGTACTTGAATTTCCAGACTCACTCCATTGACAGAATTTATACTCTTACGCACTGAGCGCTTTAAAGCTGTTGAGAGTCTCAATAATTTGGGAGATCAGCCACTGACAACATACAACCAGAGGGAAAGCTGCCTCTGCTAATGGCTTCCCTTACTCACCTTGCCAGGAGGACTCAGGGCTTCTGAAAGGCATAAATATGTCTATGACACATGATCCAGAGAGGCCATGGAGATTCCGAAAGGAATAAAGACCGGTGGATTTTTATAACAGGTAAAACTGAAATATTTTAAGGATGTCAGTCAACCTCTTGTGGAAAACACAACTAAGAACCAAAAGGCTTTCTGTGATTAGACCTTGACCCCACCGTGACAGGCAATGACTGATGCTGTCACTTGATTCCATGACATGTTCCTCCTGCTTAAGATTTATCTCGCCCCTTCTGGTGGTAAGAACTTGATTCAAAGACCAGGGTCAACACGCAGGCTCCCCATGGAGCCTCAAGCTATTGTAGGTATCCTCGTGCTTCATTCAGTTACCTTCTGGGACAGAATGGGAAAAGTCCCTATCTCCTGCAACTCAATATTTTTTTTTTTTATGGAAGTACAATTAAAAGACACATTCAGGGGAAACACAGTATTGGAACTTTCTAACACCAATATTCCTTTTGTTCTCCCCTTCCTAAAATGAGACTTCAAAGCCACATTATATCATACTGTGGATGAAAAGAAGCTGTGTTCAAATAGGGAATTTCATTATTAACATCACCATGGTTAACTAGAGTGCCAAGACTAACAAACCAGCCTAACCCTCTGGCAATTCATTGTCATTTAATATATACGTACAGCCCACCCTGCACGAAGAAATGAAGAGAACACACACGTGGCCCCTTCCCAATCAGACTTTACAGCCCAAAAAAGGCAAGGCCCACATCTGGTGTATACTTTTCATAAAAATATTAAAATGCCGCACAGGCAAGAACCAATCATTTCATGGTCCTATAAACCTTCATGTCTGATAGGTATAAGCTCTCTGTGTCTCCTTCTATTCCACACTGAAACATTTTATGGTGATTTGGAAAGAAATAACAGTATTCTTCTTTCCCTTTCTCTGACATTTAATTTTCTGCTATTCCCCAGCAGCCTGTTATGTGACAGGAATACAGAGCTGAGAAATTTATGGAACATGCTCTGAAAACATTCAGACTGCAAGAGGAGACAGGGGATAAGGGCAGAGGTGGGGGCAGGTAAGGGTATAATGGAGGCAGGCGGGACCCAGCTCATGAAGAGAGCCACTCAGGAGTTTGGACATGGTAGATAAAGACAGAGGATCAGAAGGCAGGGGGAAGATGTGAGCAGCGAGTTTTGGGAGCCAAGTCAGAAATGGTCAAGTTTGTCACTCTGAGAGAGAAGCCTGATGGCTGGGTGCAGCACGGATGAGAAGGGAACCCAGGGATTAGAGCTACTGAAATGGCCAAGGCGGAGGTGGGGAGGGTTGGACTCTAAGGCGGGAGACAGTCAGGACTTTCCGAGCGCTACTCGGGCAGACCTTCCACCTTGGTCGTGTTCTCCTTCATCAAACTGGTCAGCCTGAGAAAACGCCTGCAGTAGTTGGACTGGAAGTCCTTCTCTTCTCCCACTTCCCTCCCTTCTTCTTCCTTGCATCCCACGATGCAAGACAGGCATGGGTCTCACCCCCCAGAATCTCACCATGCTGTCCCAGGGACAGAGGAGAGGCAAACAGAGGGACAGCCCACAACATAAACATTCATCTCATCAAGAGATACATTTCCAAAACATGTTTACTTTCTATGTAAATGTGTTCTTATATAAACATGTTTATTAACTGCCAAAATTTATATTTCTGCTGCTGAGTCCATTCTGAACTAGTATTAATGGCAGAAATAGACTTATGATCAAATAGACTTATGATCATATAGACTTATGATCACATGAAAAAAATTGTAATGTTTTAATTTTCAATTTATGTACACTTTCTAAAAGAAAAGCATAATGGGGTTATCAATAAAAGACTTTCAAGTATAAAAATACATTACTTAAGGATAAAATTCTTGGAAGGGATAAAATAGATACAACATTTAAAGACAAAAAGGAATGACATAAAAACTTCAATTATTAGGGACACCTGGGTGGCTCAGACAGCTGGGCGTCCAACTTTGGTTTGAGTCATGATCTCAGGGTCTGTGAATTCAAGCCCTGCATCAGGCTGTGTGCTGACAGCTCAGACCCTGGAGCCTGTTTCCAATTCTTGTCTCCCTCTCTCTCTGTCCCTCCTTCACTCGTACTCTGTCTCTCTCAAAAATAAATAAACATTAGGGGCGCCTGGGTAGCGCAGTTGGTTAAGCGTCCGACTTCAGCCAGGTCACGATCTCGCGGTCCGTGAGTTCGAGCCCCGCGTCAGGCTCTGGGCTGATGGCTCAGAGCCTGGAGCCTGTTTCCGATGCTGTGTCTCCCTCTCTCTCTGCCCCTCCCCAGTCATGCTCTGTCTCTCTCTGTCCCAAAAATAAATAAACGTTGAAAAAAAAAATTTAAAAAAAAATAATAAATAAATAAATAAATAAACATTAAAAAACAAACAAAAAACTTCAATTATTGAAGAAGATGCAGTTCATGTGTGTGTGTGTGTGTGTGTGTGTGTGTGTGTGTATGCACTTACATGCAGTAAAATTCTCTTCGTAGTTTACAATTTTATGGATTTTGGTAAATGTATTCACCACCACAGTCAAGATGCAGAACAGGTGCACCAACTCCCAGAATTCTCAGAAGCTGCTTCTTCATAGTCTTTCCTTCCCTCCATCCCAACCACTGGTAACCAAAGATATATTCTCTATCCTTACAGTGTTATCTTTTCCAAAATGTCATATAAACAGAATCATTCAACCTTTGGGGTCTGGCTTCAATCATTTGACTGTGTTCATCAATAATTCACTCCTTTCTATCGCTGAATAATGTCACATTGTATAGATGTACCAAAGTTTATCCATTGAGTTTATCCATTCAGCTGAAGGACATGTGAGTTGTCTCCAGTTTTTGGCCACCATGAATAAAGCTACTATTAACATGTGCATACGAGTCTTTGTGTGAGTACAGGTTTTCATCTCACTTGGATAAATATCTTGAGATGGGATTGCTGAGTCATGTGGCAAGTACATGTTTAACTTTAAAAGACAACTGCCAAAGTGTGTGCTGTACCATTTTCCATGGCTCTCTCATTTTACATTCCCACCAGCAACACATATGAATTCAAGTTGTTCTACATTCTCTCCAGCAGTTAGGACTGTCCTATTTGGGGGGGTTGATTTTTTTTTTTTAATGATAAAGGCAGATTTTTTAATGTTTATTTATTTTTGAGACTGACAGAGAGAGAGAGAGAGGCAGAGCACGAGCTGGGGAGGGGCAGAGAGAGAGACAGAGACAGAGACAGAGAGCAGAGAATCTGAAGCAGGCTCCAGGCTCTGAGCTGTCAGCACAGAGCCCGACTTGGGGCTTGAACCAACGGGCCATAAGATCATGACCTGAGCTAAAGTTAGAAGCTTAATTGACTGAGCCACCCAGGTACCCCAGGAATTTTGATTTGAGTCATTCGAATAGGTGTACAAGGGTATCATATCATATTGTACTTTTAACTTACATTTCTTTAATGACATCGAGCATTTTTTCACGTGCTTACCTGCCATGTAACTTTTTTGGCTGAACAAACTAAATATTTCATCAAAATTTTACTGTTTGTTCATTATAGGGCTGTGAGAGGTAGTAGTCCTTTGCCAGACATATGATTTACAAATATTTTCTCCCACTTAGCAGCTTGTTTTTTCAACCCCTCAAAAGTGTCTTTTAAAGAACAAAAATGTTTAGTTTTATAAGGTTTAATTTAACAGATTTTTTTCTTGTGTGGATTACGTTTTTGATATTACATCAAAATCATTTTACCTAACCCAAGATTACAAATATCTTCTCCAAGAAATTTATACTTTCAATTTTTAAATTTAGATCTATGATAATTTTGAGTTAAATGAAATAAAATAAAAACAAAATAGGAGTTTCCAATTTTTCACATGGACATCCATTGTACCAACCCCATGTGTTGAAACATGTACTATCTATCTATCCATCCATCTATTTTTGAGAGAGAAAGAGAGAGCACGAGACTGTGCCAAGGAGGGGCAGAGGGAGAGAGAGAGAGAAAGAGAGAATCTAAGCAGACTCCACCCTAGGTGTGGAGAACTCAACCCACAGCCGTGAGATCATGACCTGTGCCAAAATCAAGAGTCAGATGCTTAACTGACTGAGCCACCCAGGAGCCCCTTATTGGATACATTTTAAAGAGTAATAATGAGTATTGCAATGCTTTTCTTTTCTCATGTCCATGTTCATAATATGCTGGAAGATCCTTTGCACACATTTGAGAAGATGACACAGGCTTTTAGAGGAAAGCTTGGTATATGTAGGAGTTACACAGTTTTTCAAAATTATTTTAGGGGATATTTTAGCAACAGTTAGCAAAATAAGAGTGAGAAGACCACTCTTTAAGTGTTGGCAGAGGAAATAAACCAAAAGGAAAGGTTTTCCTGAGAAGTATTCCAACAGTGAAGGCTTGAAAGCTGGGAACTAGGAGAAAGGAAGGTTAGAGAGAAAGAAGTAAAAAATGACAATACGGTTTCTCATTTGGGGGGACATTTGTTTGGGTGGTATTACCACCAACCAAGTTCAGAAATACAGCAGAAAGAGCAGACTGGGGCGGGAGAAAGGAAATGAGCTCAGTTCGGGACATGTATTTCAGATACCCGTGGATAAAGCATAGGAAGAAGCAGTCATCATTTTCCGGGGTCTGAGTTTTTTTGTTTTGTTTGGAATCGGGTGGAGATTCTCCTTTCTGTCTTGTCTTCTCTGTGCGTATATGTGCACATGCTGAAATGTTACTCTGTGCTGGATTATTTCTTTATATACAACTTGATGTCTGACTCAGGCTGGTAGGAGAGAAGTTTGTGTGATGTGATGCCTGAGAGACAGGCAGGCGTGGGGTGTGAAGTGTACCGCTAGCTGTGTGGCCCAGAGTGAGGCACCGCACTTCTCTGAACCTTACTTTCTTCCTAGCAAAAATGGTGACAGAACGTTAAGTGGGACTTTTCCTGTCTTAGAAGTGCAACCGTGGGCAAAGGGTGATGAGCACCCATGCAAATTCTAGTAGGAGGAAATAAACTGTTTATGCCAGGTGAGTTACTAGGTCAGGGAGATGGACTAGAAGGATGGTAAAGTATATTTTTCAAAGAATTCCAAGACAAATACAAGACTGCCCACACAAACTCCCTGCCAAAACCCTGGGACTGCGAGACGGAAGAGTTAGAGAGGATGCACCCCAGGCTGTGTGCCGTAGAGAGAACAGTCCACAGATCGGTCTCGAACTATTCTGCCTGATCCCCACGGATGCCCACAGTCCTATCATCGCCCTCGGCTCCCACAAACCCTCCATATGACCACATGGATGTCTCCTGACACGTCCAGGGCCTCCTGGCCTCCCTATTCATGCGGGTCACCCTGTGCATGCCCTACCTGACAGCCATGGTCCTGGGGGTTTGTAGGCTATCTCTTTCTGCTATTTCCTATGTCCTCATCAGAGGGCAGCTGAAACTTTGGGCGCTCTGTCATAGCACTTGGAGGGGTGAGGGTGGGCCTGCGGGAGCCTCCATGAACTTCCTCCAGGTCTAAGAGGCTCAAAGACCACACGAAAGCCACAGAGTTGCTTATCAAGTCACAGGGTTGCTTTGCTCTGGGACCACCAAACCCACTGGGGATATTACTATTTCCTCCCCCAGGTCTGGCTCAGGGAATACAAGAATAGGCTGCAGTTCAGAGACCTCTCTCCCCTTCCACTACTCCGTGCACAGTCCATTCGAACTCGTACTTCATTTCTTTCCTCTACAACCCTTCCCCTAGCCAGGGGCACCTTTATCTAGTGGAGTGGGCGATGAGGTGGGTACTTGCTGTGGGTGATGGTCTCAAGTTCCTAAAATACCTGCACCCAAGGCTTTGCAATGAAAAGTTCTGACTCTGCTGTCTCTATTCTCCAGCTCCCTTCTGACAGTCCTCCGTTGCCTCAGGGACGATATGGAACTCTGGTCTCTGCCCAACTGGCAAGGACACAGTGGTAGAAAGAGGTGGGGAACCCTAGCTAATACTTCATGTCCCCTGCTACGTTTGTGTAGGTGACATACACTTTAGGTGTGATCTGCAGGAAGACCTGACTGGCCCAGAGTCTGACTGCAGTTGGCAATGACATTGCAGCCCAGAGATGTGCGGGCACGAGATCATTTGAGCACATTAAAGCCTGCACAGGAGGCCATGGGCACAGGCCACAAACTTCTGGCATGAGGCAAGCTGCTTGGCTCCCACGGGGAGTCTCAGACACCCGGGCCTTACTGCACAGCAGGGGAGCAGGAACTGAAAGTGAGAGTTTGGTGCCCTGTCCACAGCAGGGCAGAAACCCCTGCCAGGATCAACAGCGTGGCTTCTGGCAAAGCCTCTGCCAGGCTCCCTCAACATTGTGGTCACCAACAGCCTGTGTTTTTTCGGAGATGTGATTGTGAACATAACCTCCTGAGGTCTGGCACACAACTGATTTCTTAGAGGAAAGAGGACAAGGAGGTGACGCCTCTCTCCAAGGGGGGCTGTGAAAGCCACTGGTGCTCCCTGGGAACGATGAGACAACAGCATCGGCCAACACTCAGGGTTCCCCTCCACGGGATGATGCCGCAGCCCAGGACATGAAATCCCATCACAGAAATGTCAGCCCCAGAAAGACCTGGAGACTGCTGAATCCAAACCTTTCATTTCACAGAGCAGGAAGCCAAAGCAGAACACTGTTAAACGCTCAGCCACCAGGAGGCCTCCCCTTCTGTTCAATCATTTCCTTTGTAGGTTTTGCCTTTTGCCGAGTTTTAAAAGATGTCATGGGCAACAATTGCCTTATTTAGAAAAATCAATACATCACTGACCTTCATGGCTTTACTGGCTTCAGACCTGGACTAGCTTGTGTTGTCTCATGCAGCCAGCCTTGCAAAGGGGAATCAGCCCAAGAATTAGGTCAGGTATCTGTCTGAGGCTGCCTCAACCACAGGTCAAATGGCAGGTCAGCCTGGCCAAGGTGGATTTAAAGTGCTCAGCACCTCTTCTCTCTCTCCCTCTACACACACACACACACACACACACACACACACACACACACAGTACACATTTACACACAAACACACAAACTTGGTCTTATTGTCGGTAGGATACAGGAGGTTCTAAAAATTTAAACAAACCTATTTCCTTTAACCTCAGAGGCTTTTTTATTTCCCATTCCTGAAATTCACATATCTAAATTTTAAAGGTTCATTCTGAAAGCAGTAAACTTGCCTTTATCTTGACTGGCTTTTAAAAAGTCAAAGAAATTCTTTTTATAGTTCAGGGAAGGTAATAAAAAGTTAGGCTTAAAACTCAGTGCTGGCCAATCCAGTGACTAATTGTAAAACCTCAGGAAAAATCCGTAAACTTTCTTAAAGTCAGTGACCTCATCTGTAAAATGGGAGTAATAATACCAATTTTATAGATTTTTCTAAGAATTACATAATAGCAGACAAGTATAATATTTGACACAGTGCCTGGGTTATAGCAAACACTCAGTAAATGATAGATATATTGTAACAACATTATTGCTATTGCTTTTTTATTATTAGTTCCTGAAATGTGCTATTATGGAAGTATATGCCATGCCAGGGAAAGACAACCATGCCCTTTGTCTACTATTTCCGCCAAACAAATGTCCCAAGTACCTTTTCAAAACTGGTAACTGGGGGCACCTGAGTCGCTCAGTCGGGATCTCACGGTTCGTGGATTCGAGCCCCATATCGGGCTCTGTGCAGACAGCTCAGAGCCTGGAACTTGTTTCAGATTCTGTGTCCTCTCTCTGTTCCTCCCCAACTTGTGCTCTGTCTCTAAAAAAAAAAAAAAAAAAAGAAAAGAAAAGAAAAAAAAAGTTAAAAAAAAACACCTGGTAACTGGATAGATTTTTGTCAGCTGCTGACTGCCTCCTTTGATGAATATATTAGGTCAGAGGGAATGGCCTGAGGTTAGCATAAATTCCTTCTCTACCCTCACTACTGTGATCATACCTTGCAATATAAAAGCACAACCTGAACACTGCAGAAAGGTATAAAAGGCTCACAAAAAGTTGAAGGAAAGTCTTTAACTTCTGGTGGGATACAATAGGTACATTTCTAACACAGCGGAAACATTTTAACTTCAGGTTTTCAAGGGCTTGCCTCAGTTCACCAGCTTCTATGCCCCTCCCCCCTCCAAAATAAGGCAACATCGCCATCTACCGTTTCCATTTCACCATAGTCAAAGAGAAACTGCTCTTAAAGCTGTAACAACTGTTACCTTCTACTTTATAAGACAAGTAATTTCGCTTCTATTTCAGCTTCCAGAATAAACTCTGTTTTCCATAGGTTCACTGTAGGAAAATATCCTGTTGGTGACTGAGGTGGCTCAAGATTGAAAATGAGTCTTAGCTAAAATTAGTCAAATTTCTTCTCCTCCCCCATTTTCACCATGTATATCTGTCCTTAAGCTTTCACTCTCTAGTTGTACAGTATTCCCCTTTACCCCCAAAAGGTATGCTTCAAGACCCCCTTAGAAGCCTGAAACCGCAGATAGTAGTGAACCCTATGCATACTACCTTTTTTCCTATGAGAAAGTTTAATTTATAGATTAAGCACACTAAGAGACTAACAACAATAAATAACAGTAAAACAGAGCAATTGCAATAATATACAGCTGACCCTTGAACAACACGGATTTTTATATATAGAGTACAATACGTAAATGTATTTTTTTCCTTTTAACTTAATATTTTCTCTAGCTTTCTTCATTCGTTTGGTATTTCTGCCTTCCAAATCGGACAGGCAGGGGACACGGGGAGGTGGGGGTTGCCTCAGAAAGGTTGAGAAGCCCATCTTTGTGGTCACTGCTCAAAAAAGTGGGTATCCCTGCTTGACAGAGCCGGAGGAGACCCTACAAGGGTGCAGTCAGTGAACGACGTCAGCACCAGCTGCTCACCTGGGGCCCCAGCACCCGATCCTCAGGCTGTCCCCTCCATCCCCTGATGCCCAGCTGACAGCAGTGTCCTTCCCTGAAGGTCATTTTTTTCCTCTACTTCGGCCATGACTTGTTACTGCATACCAACAAATGACTAATACGGAGCTTTTCAGTAACTGTAAAGTGGTTTTGGAAAGTCTGTACGAAAGGCGTTGTGCAAAAGCAAGCCCTAAGTACCACATCAAGCTGGAGAAGAGGTGCCCTTTCTACATTTGTGTACATACTTGTCTCACTTTTTCTTTTTCCATCACCTCACCTGGCCCTGGGAAACATCTTCCATCTTGGAATGGCTCTCTTCCACACGTAAGAGTTAGTGCAGTCTCTGGTGAACTGTTCTGCTCCCTGGCTGTGTTCTTCACATACTGAGTAAGATCGTAAGACTCCTGTGTCATAACGCAGGAGGTGACAGTTCATTTCGCACAGACAATAAAATCGTATCAACTGCCTTTACCTCATACCAGGATATGTTGCACACCACCTGACAGAGAACCACTTTTCACACACTAAGCAGAAAGCAAAATGACTTAGAACAAGTGGGATTTTTCACATCTTTGGAAGTGTGTTTGTTCCAGCTCCTTGGGGGGGGGGGGGGCATTCCCCTTCTGGAATCAGGATCAAAGTGGACCCAGCCCAGGGCACACTCTCAGGGAGATGTTTGGTTTACTTGAGGGCGGCACAAGGGACTCAGGAAAAACAAAAGTTCTGGGGAAAAGCAGGAAGGATCATGTTTGGAAAAAACGCTAACACCTGATTCACACGTTCCTCCCTCCCCCCTCTGCTGGTCATAATCACTCACAGATACTGAGATGTTTAGCAGCAGACACACAACCTCAACTTTCATAGTCCCCTAAGACACGGAGCCATAGAAAGCTTCACCTCCGCCGCTCTGTTTCTTGTCTAACTGTAATTGTAAATTTAAATTCGGAGAAAATTTTATTTCTCTTTTTTACCTTTTGACTCCTCTCACCTATTTCTCCCACCCCACCCCCAATCGCCTGCCTCTGCTAATCACCAATCTGTTCCCTGCATCTATGAGTTTGGGCTTTTTGTTTGTTTGTTTTTGTCTTTATATTCCACATGTAAGAGAGATCATACAGTATCGGTCCTTCTCTGTCTGACTTACTTCACTTAGCATAATACCCTCGGAGTTCATCCATGTTGTTGCAAATGGCAAGATTTCCTTCTTTTTTATGGATGTATTCCATTGTATTTATCTATACCACATCTTCTTTATACATTCATCTGTCTATGGATACCTCAGTTGTTTCCACCTCTTGGCTATTAGAAATAATACTGCTTTGACCCCAGATTACACACTGTCTTTCCAATTTAGTGTTTTCATTTTATTCAGATAACTACCCAGAAGTGGAATTGCTGGAGACTGTGGTATTTTCATTTTTAATTTCTTTGAGGAACCTCCACTGGGTTTTCCACAGTGGCTGTACCAGTGAACATTCCCACCAACAGTGCATGGGGGTTCCCCTTTCTCCGTATCTTCACCAACACTTGTTTCTTGCTTATTTGATAAACAGCCATGCTAATAGGTGTGAGGTGAAGAAAAATATTTAAAGAACAACAACAACAAAAAAACACAAGCATAATCCCATCAGTATTTTCTTCTTTAGATGTTGCCTTGCAGTTTTCTGCTCTTTCTACCAAGTTCAGAGAGGTATGTTAAAATCTGCTACTACAACCATGGATTTGCCTACATCTCCTGGGAGGTTTGTTGATTTTACTTTATATATTGTGAGAATATGTTATTAAATGCATGTAAAATTTCAATTAGTCTATCTTATTTATAAGTTAAACATTTCTACCCTTCAAGAGGAACCTACTTTATTTTTAAGCAATACTGCAGCTTTCTTTTGTTTGTTATCAGTGTAGCCACACTACTCTTTTCTTTATAAAGAGTAGTTGGGTTCTTCTATAGTCAATAGGCATTTTTTCTCCCTCTTAACTGGAGGATGAAATTCATTGAGGGTTAGTGTAATTCCATCGTTGGATTTTCTGTTTGTTCCTGCTATTCTATAGCTTCTTTATCTATTCTCGCCTTTCTGCAGATTGCTAGAATACGTTTCATATTGTTTTTCACTCTTCGAATTTGGAAGCTATCCAAATTTTTTTTAATTGTTTAAACTCTCTTTTTAAAAATGTCCTATTTCTTTTTTTTTAATATTTATTTATTTTTTAGAGTTGGGGGGGCAGAGAGAAAGGGAGACAGAGAATCCCAAACAGGCTCCAAGTTGTCAGCATAGAGCCCTACGCGGGGCTTGAACTCACCAACCATGAGATCATGACATAAGCCGAAATCAAGAGTCGGATGGTTAACTAACTGAGTCACCCAGGTGCCCCTGTTTTGCTTAAAAACAAAACAAAACAAAACAAAAACAAACAAAAACCCATGCAAGATATTACTACTTTGTATGGTCAGTACTTACTAAGATTTACCCATATATTAACAGTTTTATTTTCTCTCCATTTCTTCTTAAACCCAAGTGTCCTTTCTGGATTCATTTTATTTCCACATCAAGTACAACCTTTGGAATTTTCTCTTATGAAAATTGCTGGTAAAGAGCTCAATTTTTGTTGTCTGCAAATGTCTTTATTTCACCCCAATCCTTAAGATATATTTTATTGTGTACAGAATCCTGGGTTAGCACTTATATACCTCAGGGCATTATTCTGGAAAAATTATAAAAGAGGTTTGGGGACCACATTGATAATGTAAATGGGGTTGTAAATCCTTGTAGAGATGAGTTTCTGGTTACAGGTGTGTTTGTTTCCCTTTGCCCAAGCAATCGTAATTGTATTTCCCTAGACTCAGGAGTTTGGGCCGTGAACTTCCAGATCACCCTTGCTTGAGAAAGCAAACTCCTGGGTTCTCAGCATTTCCTGAAAGGATCTTCTGCCACACTCCTCCCCCACATGCTGCTGCTTTGTCTGCTGTCCCACGTGCTTCTGAGGTCCTGAAAACTAAAGCTCACATTGGGCAGATATGGAAGACGGGTTTGGGGCACTTGTGTCTTCAGCTTTTTCAGTTCCCACCTTCACTTAGATAGTAGCCCAACAGGGGCACCTGGGTGGCTCAGTCGGTTAAGCATCCAGCTCTTGATTTTGGCTCAGGTCATGATCTCGCAGTTTGTGAGTTTGAGCCTGCCTCGGGCTCTGTGCTGACAGTGCGGAGCCTGCCTGGGATTCTCTCTCTCCCTCCCTCTCTCTGCCCCTCCTCCACTTGCTCTCTCTTCCTCTCTCTTAATATAAATAAATTAACTTTGAATAATCAGGAAAAAAAGGTATTAGTCCAGTAGTCCCTTGTTATTCAGCATTTTGATGCTTTTTTGTAAAAGATATCTTTTTGTATTTCACCTTCCATTTTTACTTTTTCTTCCCCCATTGGGAAGGCAGATCCGAATATCTGGCCCACCTTAGTATTTGAAACAATGACACAGTTTAGTTTTTTTTGTTGTTGTTGTTAATGCTTATTTACTTTTGACAGAGACAGAGGAGTGTGAGCAGGGGAGGGACAGAGAGAAGGAGACACAGAATCTGAAGCAGGCTCCAGGCTGTGAGCTGTCAGCACAGAACCCGATTTGGGGCTCGAACCCACAAACGATGAGATCATGAACTGAGCTGAGGTCGAACGTTCGACAGACTGAGCCACCCAGGCATCCCACATTTCAGTTTGAATCTGTAGTTAAGTCATAGTACACATGGCTTTTGTAGTGGAACTTTCTTTGCCCAACAGTAGGTCCTGAACCCTTCACCTGTCTCTTCTAGCATAGTTTTACAGCATCACAGACTGTGAATGTTGTATGTCATGGCCATTCCCCTCCTTCCTCCTCCCAATGGTCACTAATTCCTTCTTCGCCAATTCAGCTCCAGGGCCTTTAACTTGCAGAACTGAGACAGTGGGTGAGGAGGAAGAATGGAAAGCTTTGGAACATGTTTGAGTGGTTAATAGTGGAAAGGGGTCACAGTGACTGGCAATGGAAAAAACAAAAAGCAAAACAAACAACAACAACAAAACCCAAATAAATCCAGAATTTAAGAAAGAAGGAATGTAAAGATGGTCTTGGAGTCATGTGACAAATGTAGAGGAAGGATGGCTAGTGGCTTCCCAAGTAGCTAACCTGTTTGTGAGGTAGTAGGAATAAGAGATACAGAAAGATCATCTTAAGAAGTTTTACTGTGCTTAAGAATGGAGGAACTCTTCGGGGCACCTGGGTGGCTCAGTCATTTGAGCATCTGATTAGTGATTTTAGCTCAGGTCATGATTCCAGTGTCGTGGGATCAAGCCCTGTATTGGGCTCCATACTAAGTGTGGAGCATGCCTGAGATTCTCTCTCTCTCCCTCTCTCTCTCTCTCTCTCTCTCTGTCCCTTTCCCTGGCTCACTCTCTCTTGCAAACAAACAAACAAACAAACAAACAAACAAACAAGAATGATGGAGCTCTTTAATAAAGGTTTGAGAGCTATTAGAAGAGATTGTGGTTGGTTTTCTAATAATTTGTTAGATTTCAGAGTGATATTTCTTTGAATGAGTCTCTCTACGGAGACTGTGTTTAAAAAGCTGCCTTGCTTTATTTTGATTGCAGCGTATGCCTCATTTGCTCATTTTTAGTCAGTGAATATTGCTGTATTAAATTTAAATGGCAGGATTTATTTGATCATTCCAAAATATACTGAACAACTAGGACATTTCTAATTGTTGTTAAGGCACCCAAGTAAAGATCTTTTTTATTATAAAATATTTTTACCATATACGTACTTTTGTCAAATCTTAACATATTTTGTCATATTGCTTCAGATCTTTTGTTTTTAAGAAAATAAAACAAAAGAAAAAGAAAATTTAAAGATACGGTAGAATGCCCAATTTTGATAAAATACTCCCAGCCCCTTCCAAGAAGTAGCCAGTTGTGTGAGTTTGGTATTTTTCCTGGGCTAACTTATATTTTTTCTATAGATGTATGTATCAAAAAGCAGTATGTATTATTACACAGCATTTAAAACTTTTCCTAAGTGCCATCATATCGTGTGTACAACTTTTTTTCTGTGCTTGCATCACATTTTTTGTTTAAATCATATGTTTGAAATTTAGTCATGTTGATACATGTAACTCTAATTCACTTATTATATTATGGGGGGGGGGGTAGAACGCAATCATGAGAGAGGGGCAGAGAGGGAAGGAAAGAATCTTAAAGAGGATCTACCCTCAGCGCTGAGCCAGATGTGGGCTTGATCCTACAGCCCTGCGATCATGACCTGAGCTGACATCAAGAGTCAGACGCCCAACCAACTGAGCCACCCAGAAGGTTCGTAGTAGGAAGGTTTTCAGGTAATCAAGTCAGTAATATTGCCACACCAATAGTCCTCAACATCTTCACGTAGTTTTTAACTTCTTTTGCATTACGTCCTTCAGGAAAAAAAAAAATCCATGAGCAATATTATGATATAAATACTTTCATGTGCCAGGCCACCATTTACACTGTAGAGTGGTGCTCATAAATCCTGGGAGATAATGACTAACATTGTCATACTGCTTCTCAAGACTGCTATAAGAATAAATTAGATTCACTACAAACACATTAGCATATTTGATTATCATGTGAAGCTGTTTCCTAATTTAGTACATGTAAATGGCACTTCAAATTTGCTTTAATTTGCATTTTTTTGAGTTTGCACTGGAGAGAATTTTTTTCCTGGATAATTATTTGCATTTGCTTCCTTGTAAACTGGCATTTAAAATTTTTTGAGGGATCTTTATATTGGCTCAGCCTTTCATGATCTCTCAAGGAAATGGCCACTCCAGTTTGGGCTGAATATTTCTCAATGCCAAACGCACTTTTATTTTTATTTTATTTTATTTTATTTTTATTTTTTATTTTTTTTTTTAAATTTTTTTTTTAACGTTTTTTATTTATTTTTGGGACAGAGAGAGACAGAGCATGAACGGGGGAGGGGCAGAGAGAGAGGGAGACACAGAATCGGAAACAGGCTCCAGGCTCCGAGCCATCAGCCCAGAGCCTGACGCGGGGCTCGAACTCACGGACCGCGAGATCGTGACCTGGCTGAAGTCAGACGCTTAACCGACTGCGCCACCCAGGCGCCCCCAAACGCACTTTTAATCCACACTCAGGGCCTCAGCTAGAGCAAGCAAGAAATAACTTCTGGATCTTCAAAAGCAAAAAGAGAGGTGGACACTTACGTGGAAAGGCACACCACTGCCCTACATTGTCACTGTTGTTGAGGTAAAGTCAACAAAAGCTCAAGTTCAGTAAGACTGACTGCAGATTTAATTCATTTTAACAAAATCCACAGGGAATCAGTTTTGTGCAAGGAACTGAGGCGATGAGGAGATCAGGAGTTTATACTTTAGTATGTAGCAGAAGGAAGAGGAGGATTACCTAAGTAAAATAAAGTCAGAGGTTTCTCTCTTTCTGGTTCTTTTCCCAGACCCACAGGACAGAAAGAAGAGAGAAAAAGAAACACAGAAGGCTACCTATCTGCTCTCAGGAGGCTGGCTGCCTCCTCAACCCTGGTGAAAGAGGGGATTTCTCATAGGTGGCAATGAGAGTCCAAGGTTTTCCTGAACTTCAGACCCATGCTCAGTAGTAGGGCTGTCCCCCATAGAACTCCAGTTTGGGGGCCTTCCTGGAAGCTTTTTGCCCATTCAGTAGGGGGTCACTATGACCTGACATGGTGAGGGCAAGGTGTAAGCAGTATGTCTCCCAGCTTGTGGACTGAGCGTGGGTTATGTCTTCTCCCTCACGCTTCTGCCCTGAACTCTGGACTTCCTTGCTTAGTAGATGGTCCCTTTGAGCTCTAACTTGGCCTTCAACTTGGTTTAATGTTTTTATTTATGCCTTCCCTGCCATTGTCACAGGTGGTTTACAGAGATGGATATATACGGGTACTTATTTCTAAATAATACAAAAGCTTCCTTCTTTATAATCTTCATGGGCAACAATGCATAGTCATAAACAGGGTCTCTAGTTCTCAAACAGACATGGAGTCATTAGAAAATGGTAGTTGTCCTAGGAATCTACCCAAGGGATACAGGAGTGCTGATACACAGGGTCACATGTATCCCAATGTTTATAGCAGCACTTTCAACAATAGGCAAATTATGGCAACAGCCTAAATGTCCATCAACCGATGAGTGGATAAAGAAGATGTGGTTTATATATACAACGGAATACTACTTCACCAAGACAAAGAATGAAATCATGCCTTTTGCAGCAACATGGACGGAGCTGAAAGGTATTATGCTGAGTGAACTAAGTCAGTCAGAGAAGGACAGATATCATATGTTTTCACTCATACGTGGATCTTGAGAAACTTAACAGAAGACCATGGGGGAGGGGGAGGGGCAAAAATAGTTACAAACAGAGAGGGAGGGAGGCAAACCACAAGAGACTCTTAAATACAGAGAACAAACTGAGGGAGGATGCGGGGTGGTGGGAGAATGGGTAATGGGCACTGAGGACGGCACTTGTTGGGATGAGCACTGGGTGTTGTATGTAGGCCAATTTGACAATAAATTATATTCATTAAAAAAAAATGGTAGTTGTAATGAGGGAGAACTCTCCTGAATGAGGAATCCCCTAACCCCTCCCTACTACAAATTATTATAAAATAGCCCACAGCTATTTGGATAAGCCACAAGGAGACTTGTATTGCAGTTGCGAACCAAACAAGCCCTTAATAGGAAATTTGACAACCAAAACAGAGGTTCCATTGGATCTGCTTACTTGCTCTCTATCTTGCTCTATCTGCCACACATATACGAAGAGTTAACATAAAATACACTTATCATTTAAGTGGAACTCGCTATTTGAATCTGACTCACCAGTAAGATGGAGAATTTTGCTAACTATTCTTCCTTTTTAAGTTAACAGACGCTCTTAATGCATGCGATTACATTTGTCATGGCCCTACAGAAATATGAAAACAGGGTTAAAACAGCTCTTAAATTAAAAAAAAAATGATGACCTACAGCAGAGAGCAATTATAAAGAAATGTTTCAACTTTCAAGCCAAGTAATGGACCTCCCTCACTGGTCTTAATTCCAATGTTTAGATAGATGCCAAATACAGCACATACTCTACTGAATTTCCTTTACTTCAACTTTCATTATAATTATGTTTATTAAAAAAATGCAGTGCCAAATTGGCCTCCTTAGATATTGGCCCTGCAACTACAAGAGTTTGTATAGTTCCCACAATCGTGTAAATTATCTACCACGAATATTCCAAACCATATTGGGGTGCAGGAGTGAGTTTCATTTTCCATACATTTTAGAATTAAGACTTTATTAAAAAAAAAAAAAGGTTCTGTAGTTGGTAAGTCATCATTTGTACTTGGGGGGGGCGGTGGATGTAAGAATTTAATCTCTTGAGTTTCAACTCAGAGCCCACTCTCTGAGGCCCTGCTTCTAGGCCCTATTTGGGATAATGTTTCTGTGCACCACACTTCCTTCCTGGCTGGCACATCAGGACAGTATCTCTGTCAAGCCTAGTGAGCTTCTTAGGACAATGCTTCAGGAAGGGCTTTGGACTGGGGTCAGAAGACCCGGGTTCTAGTCCCAGATATGCCACGTACTAAGCTGAGGCCTATTTTGTCATTTAGCTTCGGCAGCCTCAGTTTCCTGCACCTTAAAATACAGATAAAAATACCCTTGCACGCCTGCCAAGAGGAGTAGGGATCAAGTTCGATCACATGCAAGCTCTCTGTAAACACTGTTAAATACAGTTTTACATTCCAACCTTCAGGGAAGGCAGTTACGGCACAGGGTAGAGAAAAAGACTGGTTAGATTCTGTCAGTTCTAAGTACCAAAAACACAACTCCAGCTGATTTAAGATTCATAAAAATATACTAGCTCGATACCCGAAAATGAATTGTATTCCTACATATTTGCAATGAACTACCTGAAAATAAAATTAAGAACATAATTCCAGGGGTACCTGGGTGGCTCCGTCAGTTATGTTTCTGACTCTTGACCTCGGCTCAGGTCATGATGTCATGGTTTGTGGGATTGAGCCTCGAGTGGGGTTCCATGCTGACAACGTGGAGCCTGCTTGGGATTCTCTCTCTCCCTCTCTCTCTGCCCCTCCCCCACTTGCATGGATGCGCATTTTCTCTCAAAATAAATAAACTATAAAAAAGGAAAATAATTCCATTCACAATTGCATCAGTAAGAATAAAAGACTTGGGAATAAACTTAACAAAAGAAGTGCAAAACTTATATTCTGGAGACTGCAACACGTTCTTAAAATAAATGAAAAAGTTTCCAAGTAAATGGAAAAGCATCTCACGTCCATGGATTGGAAAGCTTAACACTAGGAGGATAGCAATACTACCCAAATTGACCCACAGATCCTGTGCAATCTCTATTAGAATCCTAACAAATATCTTTATAGAAAATGATGAGCCGATTCCAAAATTCACATGGAATTGCAAGTGACTCCAAAAAGCCAAAGCAATCTTGAAAAAGAATTCCAAAGTAGAAGGATTCATACTTCCCAACTTTAAAAATTACTGCAAAGTAGCAGTGATGAACACAGCCTGATAACAGAACAAAGACACATAGATCGATGGAACAGAACTGAGAATTCATGTGTTCGTGGTAAACTGATTTTCAACAAGGCTGTCAAGAAAATACAGTGGGGAAAGGATAGTCTTCTTAACAAATGATGCTGGGATAACTGGATAGCCACATGCAAAAGAGTAAAATTGAACTCTTACCTTACACGATATGCAAAAACCAACTCAAAATGGATCAAACACCCAAATATCAAAGCTACAAGTATTAAACTATTAGAAAAAAATCATAGTGGTAAATCTTCATGATTGCAGATTTGGCAACAAAATCTTAAATTTGACATCAAAACCACAAACAAAATGAAAAAAAGATAAATTGGGCTTCATTAAAATTAAAAACTTTTTTTTGCAGTGTGCCTGGCTGGCTCAGTTAGTAAATCATGTTCTCTTGATCTCGGGATTGTGAGTTTGAGCCTCACAATGGGTGCATAGATTACTTAAAAATAAAATCTTTAAAAAAAGTTAAAAACTTTTTGCATCAAATGACACTAAGTAAGTTAAAAACCAACCCCCCGAATGGGGGAAAAAGTTGTAAGTCATGTGTCTGGTAAGGGACTTGTAACTAGGATATAAAAATAGTCTTACATTACAAGAATAAAAAGGCAAATACCCCAATTAAGAAATGGGAAAAAGCTCTGAAGATATATTTCTCTAAGAAAGATATAGACTGGCCACTAAGCCCAAGAAAAGATGCTAGACAGTAATATTCATCAGAGAAAAGCCAAACAAAACCATAATGAGATATTTCTTCATGCCCACTAGGATGGCTACAGTAACAAGTCAGACAATAACAAATGTTGGTGAAAAAATCAGAACCCTCATACACTGCTGGTGGGAACGTAAACCTGTGTAGCCACTTTGGAAAAGAGTCTGGCAATTCTTCCACAATTAAACCTCAGCACATACCTCAGCAGTTCTCCTCTTGGGTATGTACTCAAGAGAAATGAAAACATATGTCCACCCAAAACCCTGTACCTGAATGTTTATAGCAGCATTATTCGTAACAGACAAAATGTAGGAAGAACGCTAATGTCCATCAATTGATAACTGGGTTAACCAAATGTGATACATCTGTAAAATGGAATATTATGCAGCCATAGAAAGGAATAAAACGATACATACTCCATGAATGAACTTGGAAAACATTATTCTAAGGAAAGAAGTTAGACACAAAATACCGTATATTAAATATTGCCATTCATTAGAAACATCCAAAATAGGCAATTCTACAGACACAGAGCATTCATGGTTGCTTCACCATTAGTATTGATACCTAAGGTCCTTTCTAGTCCCCCAGTACTATGAGCACTGATTCCTAAGCTCTTTAACATCTGTGTCTTCCCTGGTCTTCCCATGATCTGGCCTGTGATGCCAGGGGCACAGAGAGGTTTGATGACTTATCTTCCATCACACAGGAGAACTCTGCCCCACCCAAGCCTGGCATACAGTTTGTAGGTCTTGTAGCCTTGCACTGTGGGCTATTTGCCATTTGGCCTCAACCTGCCCCTTTTCTTTGATGAGAGCTCATAATTTCCCTCTCTTCCCCTCTCATTTCAATGGGTCTGACACACACCTGGCGTTGTGATGTGAACAGCCTGGCAAGTCAAAGTGATTGATAGAAAAACAAGGTTATGGTCCCAAATAGGCCAGTGGCAGGCAGCCACAGGTGTTGTTGGACCTTTTGGGAGACAAGTGCGTTTTTTGTTTGAATTTTCTAACGGGATTATTACAGATTGTATTTCTGTATGTCCTCCCAAATTCATATGTTGAAGCCCTAACTCCCAATATGACTTTAGGTATCAAGACATCCTCATTTGAAAAAAACTGTTAAAAACTAGTCTATGAATTATAGGCAGATGTAAGGCAACTTGATAGGAGGATCAAAATGGATTTCACATTACTGGGGTGCTTGGCTGGCTCATTGGGTAGATCATGCGACCCTTCATCTCATGGTTGTGAGTTTGAGGCCCACGTTGGGTGTAGAGATTACTTAAAGATAAAATCTTTTTAAAAAATAGATTTCACATAACTAAATGGGGGGGAATCCATTTGCTAGCTCTCATAACTTACTAGTTGTCATCATCTCCCTCAACCTCACTTTATTTTATGAATTATCAATAATAATGATGGTGATGATGAAAAATGTATTAATTATTTGGAAGAATCTCTTCACAATGTAAAAGTTTATCAAATTATCACAATGTGTACTTTAAATATCTTGGAATTTTAGTTGTCAATTATACCTCAAAAAAGCTGAAATTAAAAAAAATCTCATATAACTGTTCTCAAGATTAAATATGAAAATACAACGTACTATATCAATGCAGGGATCAGAAGCTGAAACACCTAACTCAGGTGAGTCATACAGCTGTGACGTTGCTTACTTGATACATGAGGAATTTCATCCGGAGTGTGACATCTCTAGGGAGAGGGAATTAAGCAACTCTCCCCTCTTGTAGGAGTTCTCATTAGTGCAAACTTCTGGGGTCAGTCAGGTTACCGTTTGAACCCCACCTACATCATTTTTAGACCTTGGGCCTCTGAGAACCTCAATTTCCTATTCTGTAAACTGGGACAATTCCTACTCACCCTGGGATATTCTGAAGATTGAACGATGTAAAATGCCTGCTGCCCAATGTTTTCAATTCCCCTAGGTCTTACCCCTCCCCTTTCCCTCATTTGCATGGCAAGAGTAACCCTGAGGCTTCCTGCAACAACTCTACCCCAAATCATTTCCCAGGCAGCAGTGTGGTTACTGGAACATTGGACATCACTAAATTCCCCTGCCGGGGTCCTTGCATGTCAGCCTGAGAAAAGCTGGAAACTTTTTCTAATCTTAAGAAAGCAAAAGCGTGCTAAAAATAAAACAAGAGCCTCTCCTCAGTCTGCTCAAGAGGTCAGGACCCCGGGGCCTTCCTTCCGTCCTCAGAAGAGAACGCAAGTAAATGTTCAAGTCACAGACGTTGCTAACCCCTGTAGCCACACGGGGGAGCCCCTGTCGGGGTAAACGCGGTTCGCGGGGCTCCGGCATCCGCGGAGGACGCAGCGTGCGGCGGCGCGTTCTCCTAGTGCGGCCGGGATGGGCCCTGACCCCTGCTGCCCCCCTCCCGCCTCCCTCCCCTCCCCGGCCCCGTCGAGTCTTCACTCCGTAGGTTGGCGTTCAGTAAAACTCAAGTCAGAATGGGGGGAGGGGGAGGAATCTGTTTTTAAGTAGGAAATATTTTCAAGCCACGTTTTTCTTCAAAACACCCTCCAAAATCAAATCAAATCAATCAACCAATAAAATGGTGAAACTTGAGAAATGTCGAACAGAAGACAGAAGGCCATGAATTAAGTCAATTAAGTCGGGACTCCTCCAGTTTTAGTGGATGGAAGAGAGGGCACAAGAAAGGGCGGGAGAGAGAGGAGGGAGGGAAGAAAAAATCACCAAGCTTTCTTCTGTTGGCCTGCTCCTGAGTACGGGGCGACGCGGGGTGAGCAGGACCGCTCACCCCTCCGATCCGACCCCGAGCTGATGTCAACCCTCAGAGTCCCCTGTCTCAGAAAGGGACCTCTCAAAACACTGGAAATTTAACAAACACGGATTTGCCTCCATTCCGACTTTCCCGGCAAAGTTTTCTCAGAACAAAGGACACCTGTGAGACCCAAATGTTCAGTAATCCTCCAAGAACAAAAGCCACCGAGGAGCCTTTAAAGGGCATTTAAGATAACAGCGGGTGGCTGGACTTGGCCCAGCAGGTGACTAATTCCTTAAGTAAACACTTAGACACCAAGCTAAACACTGGCTCCCTTTCCTCCCGGACTTGGGCTTTGCACACTAGCCCCACCGCTCCCCACCCACCTTCCCTGTGGCACCTGCTTCAGGGCTCACGTCGTGTGGGAGGGGGCCTTTGAAAGACGGCTTGAGGGAGGGCGCCCGTCGCCCAGCTCCCCAGCCCCACTTCTCCTCCCCAGTTCATCCCTTGGGCTGATTCCCCCGCCCACCAGCTGCCCTTCCGCTTTGCCCTCTTCAGCTTCCCTCTCCCGGATCCCTCCCCCAGCTCTTCCCACTTTTCCGGTTTGTCTCCTCCCCCATCCCCCACGTCTCCCCAGCTGTCTCCCCAGATTCTCTTCCCCTCCCCCACTTTCTGCCTCCTTGCTTCCTTCTCTTCAGCTCCCTTGCGGGTCCTTCTCTTTTTCTCCACCAAGCTCATGCACCGCACCGATCTCTGCCAACTCTCCCCATGGGCCGCGCAGCAAGGGTCCCAAGGTCATGCTCACCTCCCTAAGCCTCAGCCTGGGAAATGATTTGGGCTTCCTTGTTGGGAAAATGAAAGCCCCTCCTGAAGGCCAGCACCTGTCTTCTTCTCCAGGTGATGGCTTCCCAGGCTCAGGGCTTCCTGGTCTTATGTCACGTAGCAGCATACGGCACCTATTTTTTCTCTGAGCTCTAAATAGGGTCCTTGGCAGCGACGTCGTTTAAGATCTGGAAGCCTCTGTCTCTAATGTAAAATGAGGATAATAATAGAAACTAGCTTATTGGAGATTTGAGGATTAAATGAGATAACAAATGGAAAAATTGCCAGCTGTTACTGTGAATGCCTTCACCTTAGGCATTCATCCCCCATGCGTTTCTTTGCATTCAGCTCATGGACTCTAGACAGAAAAGGTACGGATGTGTAACTTTTAAGTCCCATAATAGCCAATAGTTCTGACCTTTTATTCCAACAAGTGTTTTTCTAGAGCATTAAAAAAAATCCACTTCGCTGTTCTTGGATTTTGGCATTGCTTTCCAGTTACTCATTTACAACAGGCATCTGTGAATTGCTCAAGGACAGGGACACTGTCTTCTTCCTTTTTATGTCTCTGGCACTGTACTTGGGCTGGAGTAATTCTAGAAGTATTTGTGATATTAATTATTTGTCTTTATAGGTCGCTTACTTTTTTAAGTTTATTTTATTTATTTTCAAAGCGAGAGATAAAGAGCTTAAACAAGGGAGAGAGGAGAGAGAGACGGAGAGAGAATCCTAAGCAGGCTCCGCTCTGTCGGCACAGAGCCCATCACCAGGATCTATCTCAGGAACCATGAGATCATAGCCTGAGTGGAAATCAAGAGTTGGATCCTTAACTGACTGAGCCACCCCGGTGCCCCTTTATAGGTCACTTATAAATGGAGATGGTCCAGTAGCCCAAGAGCAGAAAGAGGAAGTGCCGGTGGAGTAAGAAAGGGCATCATCCTAGTGCCATTGACCAGGCCAGTGCTCCACCAGTCCGCACTTACTTTCTTAACTGGAACAAGTGAGGGGGGTGATTGTTACCTTTTATACAAGTCACTGACATATATAGTGGAAAACCAGGCCCTATTTTTAAACCAGTTGATTCTATCCATTTACTCTCTCTATATTTACTGACCACTTACCTCATGCCAGGCACTTGTTAAGTATTGAGGATATAACCATCAATATGTATTCGCTGAATCAATAATCACTTATTAAATGACCCTTTCTTCAAATAAGGATATCGTAATGATTAGCATGAAGGACACAAAATAAGTTAACAAATGACAATAGTAGTTGCATTCTAAGTAGGCCTCAAGAATTCAAGCACATGTGGAACATCTCACAGCAGGCAAATCCTGATAGTGTGTGGTTGTTAGGACTAGAGAGCCCCTGTCCAACTCACCCATTTCCAAAAGCTCTATTCCTATTAAGGCTGTGTGCCTTCATTCCACTCATCCACTTCCCTGTCATCAGCAGCCTTTCCCTTTACTTTTTTAACTAAAAAAATTTTTTTAATGTTTGTTTATTTTTGAGAGAAAGAGAGAGGGAGAGAGAGAGAGAGAAACAGAATCTGAAGCAGGCTCCAGGCTCTGAGCTGTCAGCACAGAGCCCAACGCAGGGGTCGGAACTCACAAACCATGAGATCATGACTTAAGGTCAAGTCAGATGCTTAAGCGACTGAGCTGTCCAGGGGCCCCGGCAGCCTTCCCCTTTAAATAATTGGAAAAGAAAAAAAAAGAAAAGAAAAGAAAAAAACATAAATAATTGGTATGTTCATTCATTCATTCATTTAAAAATCCTGTAGTGAAACCTCCACTGCCCACAACTAAGATAAGCCACTGGAGATATGAAAGTATTAAGGAAGTTACACAGTCTGATTGGGAAATCAAATAACAATGGGATGGCCCCAGAGAACCAGTGGAGGCCTGTAAAGGGAATTTGGCAGCGAAATCCGGAAGTTAAGCAGGTTTGGGAAAAGGTGTGTGTGTGGGAGGAGGTATTTAGAATATGAATTAAACATAAGAGATTGGGGTCTGGATGCCCTGACAATTAGTTATTGAACCAATGAAATAATTTAACAATAAAATCATTGGGACCAAAAGCTTCTCTGGACACAGCACTTAAGTGATGTTCACTCAGTTCATTCAAAGGTTGTTGTTTGTTGTTTACTTAAGTTTTCTACTTCTTGCTGTGTTGATTTTATTAATCCTTCATTAGTGCCAATTACTATGCATTTAATTTTTTAGCAATAAGGAGAGCATGATTTTATCATTTCAAAATTTATATACTTAATATATTCTTTTCCTTTTTTACATTTTTTTCTCCTTTCTTGATTGGATTTGTTTGTTTCCTGGAAGAGACACACTTTTTGGATGTATTTACCATTTCCATTAACTTTCTCAGGTGTCACGGCTGAAGACACAAATGCACAGAAGAAATGCTTTATGTTTTAATTCTCCCTCTCATTAGAAATGACCTAAATCACATGGAATTTTTTTTCTCATAATCCTGTAAGTACAATATGAGATATCAATCTATGGAGATATTCATTAATTTCCAAAAGATACACCTCTCTTGCAAATAGCAGCCTGTAGATAAAGGACAAGTCATGTCGTATCTCTAACAGGCTTAAGTATTTCAAATGTCAAAGTAGCTCTTCTATTTGTGAAACCATGGCACAAAATTAGCTCCATGGCTGAAAGCTACACACTGAGCTCAGGTTGCACAGAGAGCTATTTTCTGGTGGATGAACTTGTACTAGAATAACTGATAAATGAGAGCTATCTCCTGAACTTCGGGGCTTGAACTCACGACCCCAAGATTAAGAGTTGCACGCTCTACTGACTGAGCCAGCTACATACTGTAATCTCTTTAACTTTTAAAAAGCTACCTGGAAGAAAGTCAGTAAAGTTCTGTGAAGGAGTATGCTTTTCTGTTTATTACAGGCGACCATGTTTGTTCAGAGAAGTTAAGGAGTAAAAAGGTACGAGAAGGCCCCCCCCCCCTAAGGGGGAATAGAAGGGGGGGGGAGACTTTCCAGAGAGGCTGACCCAGGTGTCTGTCCTGACACTCCTCTTCACTGTGATCACAGCCCCTCTAAAGGTTGCTCCTCAACTCTACCCTGTGGGTATTCCATTGATAGGAGTCCTCTTTTCTCCCCCATCTTTCCCGAATAAGGAGTAAGAAGACAATCCTCAACCCATTAAGACAACCTGAGTAACTCCATCTTCTTGCTCAGCACACAGGATGACCCGTCACACAATCCTATTAATGTTTTTCTCCCAAAGATCTTAAATTTCCTCTCTCCCACTTTAGTCTGGGGACTAATGAATATCTTCCCAAAGAGGAGTTAATCCTGCACCATGCTTCTTGGATTTGTTGATCTTGGTACTCGTAATAAGGTGAGCTGTTGAGAATTTAATGCAACATAAGAGGGAAAATTAACCAGGTCATTTTCAGTTGTTTCAGAAAAAGTATACTCTGCCTATTTTGATGAGGGAAGACTCTTCTACTGCATTTCTAATTGGTTATTGCATTTCTAGATGTAGGAAAAGGAGACGCTTCTGTGATCTGGAGCCTATTTAGCTGAGCATTTCTGCATTTTCCTGTGGGCCATGAAGATTTCATTGCCAAGTAAAGGGGAAGAGAAAGAAAAGCTGGTTCTTGTTCCAGGGCTAGGGAGAGCCTGCCCCGTGGTGTGGGCACAAGTTCCAGAGAGACACTACCCTAAGGAGAGAAAAGAGGTGCCAGAAATGGAGTTCCCATGGACAAGGAGTTCAGGAATGCTCTGCCAAGTACTCTCTGAACACATACTTTGAGTTGGGATAGCTGTGTAACTGTTGGGCTGGGGTAGAAAGTGAGGAGGAAATAGTTACGAAGCAGTTAGCTGCAGAACTTTGGGAACCTAGCAGAGGTGTTGGTAGCCTAGGCTGGGCCTGCAGCGCTCTCCACCTTTTTTTTTTTTTTTAATGTTTATTTTTTACTTTTGAGAGAGACAGAGACAGAATCTGAGTGCGTTAGGGGCAGAGAGAGAGGGAGACACAGAATCTGAGGCAGGCTCCAGGCTCTGAGCGTCAGCAGAGAGCCTGACGCGGGGCTCGAACTCACGAGCTGCGTGATCGTGACCTGAGCTGAAGTCGGACACTCAACCGACTGAGCCACCCAGGCGCCCCAAGGGCTGTCCACCTTTGAATCAACTGCTGGAGCCTGGTCAGCCCAGCACCTGGAACAGCCAGCCCTGGTGGAATGAACATCCAATGCCCTTCCTCTCAATATCTGGGCCACGTAAACCCTAGACTCTAAAGGCAAACCCAAGGGAGAGGGTAAGGCCCCTGACATCCATGAGGTTCTTCTTGCTGCTAACATATCATCTTTCTACTTCAGTTGTTGCCAAACTACGTGGATTGTTTTTTCTTTCTTTTTTTTCTAGAAGTCAGTGGACGCCCTACATGGTGACCATCTACCTGAAGACTCAAGTCAAACCTAGAGAGGCAGACCGGAGAGAAGGGAAGATAGAGACAGAGCCCTAAGGACATTGTTCTGAGTCTCTGCTTACATGGAGTCCCTGAACTCAGGTGTCTTCCTGGACTTCCTTTTCCTGGTTGCCTTCTTTGGGTTCTATTCCTGCCACTGATGAAGATCTAATTAATATAAAAGGAAAAAAGGTAAGGAATTTCAAAGGGAGGTCATTATTTGAATTCATAGCTGAAGTTAGGGGAGATGGAAATACGTGTACCTTTTGAAAGAAATGCGATAGGGCATGTGTAAAGGACAAAGGCAGTCATAAAGGGAGGGTTATGCTGAGAAGCAGCATAAGTGAAGGGAGGAATTTCACTCAGAACAGAGATCTGGCAGAAGTGAAGGAGGTTTTAACAAACTCTGCAGCCGATTCTGAAGCACACCACTGTTCTAGTGTTTTAATACATAATACACCTGTGCTTCCTGACTATCAATTTTCTGAAAAAAGCCCACTTGGAAAATTTATGTCAATAATGCTGAACTCACAGGTGCATAGACAGTAAACAAAGGATTATCTTTACTGGTGGGAAAGTCATAGACAGGCTACCTGAAGGATGTAGGGTGTATCTCAGAGGTTGGTACCATGTAGTTAATAGATGCTGATTATGATCAATAGATTTTAAAATTCGGTGAAAAAAATTCCATTCTTCACAATCTACTGTTTCCTGGAAGGAAACAGGAGTGAAAGACTTAGCCATAAAGCGGTCTATCTTTCACAATCCTCGAATCTTTCTTGGAGCTTACCTTTTTACCCTCCCCCACCCCCTTTCCCAAATTGTCCCTATCATCTTCTAAAAAAAAATTTTTTTTTGAGAGTGCGCAAGGGAGGGGCAGAGGGAGAGGGAGAGAATCTTAAGCAGGCTCCAAGTTTAGTGCACTATCTGACAATGGGGCTGGATCTCACAAAGGTGAGATCATGACCTAAGCCAAAATCAAGAGTCGGATGCTTCACTGACTGAACCACTCAAGCGCCCCTTCAATTGCTTAACTAGTGAAGTTTCTTAGGAACTCAAGTTCTTAAGACAACTCAAGAGTTGTCTACACTTAAGCAAAAATGTTGTGGACTTCAAAGAAAAATAACCCGTGGCTTGTCATTCAGATGAACTACAGCTCCCTTTTCAAATTGTGACTACCTCTTTCAAAAATGGCTTGATGGGGGCTAAATGTATTTGTAAAAGAGCAAGTAAAATAGTCTCTCGCAGGAGTAGTTGTTAGATGCCTTTTTTGTGTACCGTATGTTTATCAAAAACACTGCCTGCACAATTTTAAGACTTTTTTACCTGTTATTAGAGATAGAAGACATAAAATGACCCTGTCAGGTGCTTTCCCTTCTTTAGCCTGGACAAAATCTGCATGTTTCTCTCCCCGCTACCCCAAAAGCTTCAGCAGTTATCTAATCAAATTCTGGCAAGTATTGAGTCAGGTCTCTATGTTTGTATTCAGTATCCACAGATCACCGATCTTATTCTGTGGATCAAAAACGTACAATATATTTTCCTTTGCAGCTGTGGTCAGAACATCTTGGTAATTTGTTTCCGTATCCGAGAAGAGTGGAACAGAGGATATGTGTGGACAAGACACTACCGTTTTGGGGAATGAGTTCCTCATCTGTGAGTATAGTGAACACTAAGGCTGCACAACAGGAGGTGACAAATTCGGAGGCCTTCACGTTTCCCCTAAAACAGTGCTTTCTAGCCATAACACAAAATTCATTGGAAGATTCAAGAGGAAAAACTGGGCTGAAGTTCTTAATACTACCATTTAATAGCCTATCTGAAGATAGGTCAATCTGAAGATTGACCCCTGCTTCCGGATTCCATGGAGAGCAACAAGACTTAGATCTTTAGGTATTTTAGGAGTCTACAAAGTATGTATGTCCAGTTGGTTAACCCACCAACACATTATGTGTATCTACTCTCTCAACTAGCTAAACAGTACTTCCTGATGAGCATGTCCCAGGACTTGTGCCATCTTTCCTCCAAGAGTTCAACATTAAACTATCACCTATTGGTTCTGTACCTACACACATCCTATTGGTCCATAAAGACAGAATTGTATCACATGCATTTATCTTTTCTTCCCAGTGAATGAACAAAAAATACCTGCTGGCTCAAAGATGAATGGCATCCCCGCTTGGAAAACCTTTGGATACTATGATACAGGGAAATGCCACATTCATAGTTCATAGTTGCCTCTGAACCCCCTTTTAAGTCCCCAAAGAAATAAGGACCCTGAATAGCAGACTACTGGACAATAAGCAAGAAGTAAAGATCATGCAGTGGACACCTCTATTTGGCTTCAGATGTATTAGCCAGCCTGTAGCCACTCTGTATTTCTAACTTTAATTGCATTACCTGAACACACATTTGCTGGCAGACATGGACGAGCAGTTTGGAAATAGCCAGTCTATCCCAGACCTCTTAGTTATGGATCAGGCAGCAATGAACGCGTAATAGAGATACCCCAGGAGACGAAAGATCTGGGCTCTCGGCCAACATTCTTCACTTATTTGCCACATGACCTCAGGAAACTCCCTACATTGCACCAAGTTGCTTTCTCAAGAGTAAAACAGAGATAACTTAACCGTCCTGCATATATGACATGCTTACTATAATGTTCAAATAAGAAAGTGAAAATGTTTTATAGAATCGCTAATCAGCTTAGCCAAAAGTCTTCCGAAGAAAAGGCAGGGACTATGAAGCTTAGGGACAAAGGCCCAGGGATAGCAAACAATTTCAAACAACGTTTCCAGGGCATGAATATTACAGTAAAAGCCACTAAAAAACTCTGATATTGTGAAATAACAGTCCTATAAATGAGGGTATATCACAAAGTTGACAAAGATTTCCAAAACAGATAAAATAGAAGAGTAGACATTAAGTAGTTTTAATGAATCCACTTCCTTTATTGCAGTAACCTCTGTACAAGCAGCAACTGCAATATTCCACATTAAAACGTTAGAAAAGCAGGTGTGTGACAGTTATAGTACAGTATTATCAAAATATTACATTTTCAAACTTAGTAGATCAACATCCACCAGAGCTCAAATCTTTAAATTATTTCCATAGTCTTTAAAAATATGTAACGTCAGAAAGCATATAAAAAGAATGTAAAAGGAAACCTAAAGTACAAATGAAATAATGTAACAAATAAATATTTGATTTAATTAACCCTTAATAATCAGCTTAACACCACCATTCTCTCTAAACCCGGTATTTACCTATAGAAATAATGAACTGTCCAATGCCATTGCATATTTATTTCCAAGTTATCACCAATGATTAGAACTAAAAAAAAAATGGCATTAAAATAATCAAATTCAGCATAAATAAAACAGAGTAGAATAGCTTCAACACTAGCTAGCATCTCTAAGAATTGTTGAAATTTATTAGAGTACTACAACAACCTTGAAAATTTTGACCTGGTGTCTAGTGTTAAGTGAAAGTAATGCATTTTTTTTTTTAAGTGAAAAGCTTCTTACATTATTTCACAGACAATATTACCCTCCCCCCATTATGCATATTTAGATATATTTTATGTACTTTATACACATATGTATGATGCATGACATTTGGTTCCTGCAGTACAGATCACAATGATGGTTTCCTGAATGGGAAAAATTCCAAAAAAAAAAAAAAAAAAAAGTAAGTGTACCTGTGCACATTTCAAGATAGCAGCACTCAATTCATGCCCTATTATCCATTTAAAAAGTTCAAACACAATATTGTTTACTGAATAATATGACACTTCTACTGTCTTTCCCCCAAAACACTACAAAACCTGCAATAAAATGGAACAATGCTGTGAGTTATAATGTAGGGAAAAAAATTTGGAAAAACAATTACTTCATTTTAACATTCTGAATTCAAAATTATCATCAGATCTCCACTTTTCTATTCATTTAGTTTATGCTCACGCAGCAAAAAGACTGCACTATTGACAACAGTAGTAATTTTATAGATTTCTATCAAGATTCATGAAAACCTGCATACATTCTTCACCACGGAGACTTATGCCAATGAACTCACTGAACAGTACTGTAGCGGACGTGTTCTCCATTTTCTAACTGAACAGTAACTGTGTGAAGTTACATGCCCTTCCAATGATCACCTTTGTTCTCCAGGAAACCTGTTACCTTTCAATCTCATTTTGAACTTATGTTTACCAAAACAAAAAAATTTTAATCTAATGAATCTTGGATCACTTTAAAATGCAAAAACACCAGCAACATAAACGTCATTATATACACATATGCATCTGCGTATGCATATATGTATGCATACACACATACATATATGCAGACATCTATCCCTTGAAATGTTTTTAGGAAATCCTTCCTTGAATAAAAAATGAAAAACTTCACATTGATAATTGTATATAAAGCTTTTAGTAACAGTGCGTACGCACTGTCAAAATTGTACTAGTAGACTATGATGTCAAAACAGACATTCCAAAAGCACAAACTGGCAGTTTTTCTTAACACAAAAGTTTTAAAGTATTAAGAATGGATTAAATTTAAATGTTCAGAATAATCTGTTCAAACCTGAGTGTATTAATTAAGACTAAGTATACTTGACAATTGAATGAATTAAGCCTAAAAACATTTCATTAAGAAACCAGTGGTCCATTTAACCATTTGATGAAACATTAAATATTTTAATGATTTATAAATGATGGTACAGTGGGATTCCACATATTGTTTACTGAAATAGTCTATTTGATGACATTATTTTATCTAATTTTCCTCGAGGAAAGTCTTTTAGCATTTCTTAAAAGTCCCTCAAGATTTGAGGAAAACTATAAATTAGGACAGATCTCCCTTCTAATAGATACAAATGATTTTGAGGACTTTGGTCTGAAGAATGACAACAGGAGATTTTTCAGCATGGTATATAGAAGTACTGGATAAATCTTCAATCGTCCCTAAGATTTCAAATAAAAATACAAATAGCCAATTAGAGATTAAAAAAAACAAAACAAAGAAAGGTTTATTGGGTCTTTTTTTCCTAGATCTACATTTTATATAAACCCACAGAAACCTAACCTTTGGGGTCACTTTTGGGTTATTATTTTTTTTTTTGCATTTTTCATTAACTTGCCCTAATTCTCATCTTTAGTATCTAACAGATACCTTTAAAAAAGTAATAGAAAACATACAGTACTCAACGCTAATTGGTCAATGGAAGAAGAAAAGCAGTGTCCATTTCATTTCACGGTGGAAGAGACTAGAAATAAAAATAACAGCTGACAGCAAAATTTGACATTCTATAAATTTATAAAAGAGGATATATGGATGAAATTTGGTTAATTTCAGAAGGCACCTCAAGGCTAAAGGCTTTTTGTACTCCTCTCATTAATCAAAAAATAACACACTTTTATTGCTATTCAAGTAGCAAAGGAAAACTTTACTCTCATGAGCTTCAGTCCAGCAACAAGGAATCATCATCATTCATTCAGATTGAAATACAGACTTGACTAAAACTGAAGTCTCCATACACGGATCAATGGAGCAACTTCCCTGTGTGCTTTCAAATTAATGAAATAGTGAAAGAAAAGTCACAGTTCGCCATTGTGATGTTAATGTGTCATTGAAGATTTCAGTTACTCCACTGGGCACTCAAGTACCATCTGGAAGGCTGTCCACTGTGTCGGAACACTTAAGAATAGAAGGTAAGGACACTCTGATGATTCCCACGGACTAGGAGAATTGGTGGTAGGTCCTTTGATAGAGCTTCTAACCAGGCCATATAGAGAGCACTTGACACAGCACCTTTCCTAGCAACTGGGAGACTCCTGGTATCAAAAAGAGAAAGGAAATTAGGCAATGCATTTAAGTTGAAAATAGAAAATGTAATAAAGATTATATATGGAGTCCCTAGTAATAGTAACTAAAAATTACTTTGGTTAGTTACACATTGTTTTGAGCGTGGCAAATTCTGAACATAGCGTGACAATGACTATACTCATAGATCACTATTCTCCCTTTCACATGTCTGAACAAAAGATTTTTAAAATTTATCCGTAAGAATAGAAATAAGTATTTCTATCAACTGTAGCACATTTTATATCTAACGCTAAACTTCACATTTTCCCTTCTTCATTAAGGACAGAATTCTTTTAGGAGAAAGGGCTGTTTCTATCTGAATTGTGAAAGCAGAAACTACACATGGATAAACAAAACTGAAACATAATTAATTCTATGTATTAATTTTCAACTTATTTCTCTGGGCTTTCATTTATTTTCTTAGTGTTTATTTTTGAGAGAGAAAGTGCGAGTAGGGGAGGGACAGTGAGAGAAGGGGACAGAGGAGTTGAAGCAGGATCCTGACTGACAGCAGTGAGCCCAACACAGGGCCCGAACCCACGAACCATGAGATCATGACCTGAGCTGAAGTCACTCAATGGACTGAGCCACTCAATTGTCTGGTCTTTCATTCCTATTTGTAGATAGTGGTAGTAGTCACCAGTTGCCTTATCAACTGTTTCTCTCTAGACTTCTGTTTTAGCATATTCCATTACAGTATGTGATCATTAGCAGCAAAACTTGAAATCTTCTGGGTATTGTTTTTTGTTAATCAAAACAACATTTCTCTAGTATTATTTTATTTCATCATTTGGGATGTTTTTGGAGGACTGAGCTTTTTTTTTTTTTTTAAACCTATTGAAGGACCCAGGCTCCATGACAGAAAATTCAGGTTCAAGTAATACCTACCGAATCTGATTTAGTGAGGAAAAAAAAAAAAAAAAAAAAAAGCTAGAGAGCATTAACACCTATATTCAATGCAAGGACAGAGTGTCTGTATGTAAAGTTTGTGTGTGGGGGAGCAGATTCAGACAGGAACCACTTTTTACATTAAACCCCCAAGGTAACTTTATGGTATTATTTCAATGAGGATGCTGCCTGGGGTCTACAATTTTTTTTTTTAAGATTTTTTAAAAATCTAAGGCAAGTTTAATAGTAAAAAACTGATTTGGAGGGGTGCTTGGGGGGCGCCTGGGTGGCGCAGTCGGTTAAGCGTCCGACTTCAGCCAGGTCACGATCTCGCGGTCCGTGAGTTCGAGCCCCGCGTCAGGCTCTGGGCTGATGGCTCAGAGCCTGGAGCCTGTTTCCGATTCTGTGTCTCCCTCTCTCTCTGCCCCTCCCCCGTTCATGCTCTGTCTCTCTCTGTCCCAAAAATAAATAAACGTTTGGAGGGGTGCTTGGGTGGCTCAGTCATTCATTAAACATCTGACTTCGGCTCAGGTCATGATCTCACAGTTCGTGAGTTAAGTCTGGTATCAGATGAGCTTGAGTGCTGTTTCAGGTGAGCTGGGCTTCTCTCTCTGCCCCGTGCTTACTTGTGCCCTTTCTTTCTCAGAAAAAAAAAAAAAAAAAAAAAAATTATTTTAAGTCAGTACAATCCACCCCTCAATGTCACACTCAAATTCACAACCCCAGATCAAGAAAGGCACGCTCTACAGACTCAGCCAGCCAGGTGCCCTCCACCACCTCAGGGTCCAAAGTTTAACTTGAGGTCCTCATACCCCACATATGATGGAGTGTCCTCAAAGCCAAGGAGTTTTTAAAAGGTGGGAAAAAGAAGAAAGGAAAAATTCCATAATAAACTATTGTGGTAAAGAATTACTTAGATTCATATAAGCTTAAGATTTTTGCTTTTCTTTCCTCCTACCTTAAGTGATTTTTCCGTATGCTTGAAGTGTATTAACAAAAGTTTGTTTTTCCTACCTATAACCACTAGATCATTACTGGGAAATATATACGTATGTACTTGGTCTGGCAATTAATCCTAATCGCATTATCATAAAATGAATACCGAAGAAAATCTTAGTATAGACATTACTTACATGACAATGATATTAGCTGTACTTGAATGTTCCTTTAGTAATTCATTTAACCTTATCTGCCGATAGGTCTGAAAGGAAATAAGACAAAGTCATTCCTAGGCCATTGGAAAAGTGGAATCTAGTGTGGTTCATAGAACTATATACAAGTAAGCAAAAAGAAACCAAAATAATTTTGGTGTAATAAAAGTCTCTGTTCCCTAGTTTAAAAAAGACCTAATGATTTACACACACTGTTCACATACAGATGCAACTTAGAGGAGACTGAATTCACAAGAGTGGTTCCTCCCGTAACAAATTATAGTTGTTGATACTTCTATTTTAACGTATTTTTAAAAAAAATCAATGGAAGATTAATGAAAAGAAAGCAGAAGAGAAATAATACCTTGGTCTTATAAAGTTCAAGCTCATTATCTGTTATTCGCCATGGCTCATCTTCTTTCATTTTATCTGCAATATCTTGTTCTTTGTCATCTTCATGAAGTCTATACGGCTCAATCATTTCATCAAATGCTACAATACTTAAAAAAAACTGACAATCACAATCTGAATTACTTAACACTAAGATCGTAAATGCTAAATTAGAATTTGAGAAGTCAGTGTTTTCCATCTCTCCTGCTCACTTCCACACCCTAATTATAACCATCTCTTTGGCAACTTATTCAGAAAACAGCCATCTCTAGTTTCTCAAATTGATTAGAGATTTACAACCATATTCACAATAACAGAATTGTAATTTGAACTGCTAACAATGATCTCTCTGTATCTACTCCCTGCTCCTATGCCGGCCCCCCCCCCCCCGTCAACCTACATACATTTCCATCACCGTAGCTAAAATGATCCTTTTGAGCAATACGTCAAATTGTGTTGTTCCTTTACTCAAAATATTCAAAACCTTTCCTAGTTCAAGTACCACTGAATGAAAGGAGCAGTAGTAGGAGAAAAGGTACTAGAATACTGTGAAGGGAGGAACACACAGATACTTAACATTTAAGAAGATGCACAATTAATCTCTAGATACAAAGATAATTTAACAGGATAAGAGACAGTAAAAGAACATAAACACTCTAATCCCCTATGAATGTGAAAAATATTTTTCAGTATCAAGTTTCGTACAAAGTTCCCGGCATATATTGTTTTATAAAAGGAAACAAATCCTTCCCTGATTATAAGCTTACAAAGTATACCTTATTATTTTCTATTTAAGATAAATTCTTTAAACCAGCTTCATCATTTATTCAACAATTTACTTGAGAATAATTAAAATTATGCCTGGTAACATAAATATACATATTATTCTAACAATCTCTAGGTACCATTTTCAGGTAGATTATTCCATGAGTATACTTTCCCTTGACCCTTGAGAATTCTGATTGCAACTATTATAGGCTAATTTTTGATTCTCCTATTTTACTAATAAGGCAAAACAGTGAAGAGTAATATATAATGTGGAGTAGGAATTGAGTGAGTGGTGGTAATGAATATAGGCATGAACAGTGGAAATTCAAAGAACCATGTGGAATTTCTGTGGCATTAGGATTTTCAGAAATTACTTGTAAAGCACTAACTGAATTCCCTGAAAACTGAAAGCCCTTACACTTACTTTAGTAACAGCTACAGGCATGCCAACTGTCAGTACCAGATTTAAAAAAGTTGACTTCACATGCTAACAGCAGGTAAAACCTCCAGGTAATTAGTTTAAGTTGAATGATCTGTTACTGGAATATGTGAGTAGGTCATCCATAAAAGAATCAGTTACCTATACAGAGTAATTTATCCAAGAACTTACTTTTCTTTCTTTGGTTTAGTATTAATATCTCCTAAGACCATGATATCAGAGAAGTCTATCCGGAACTTACTAAGCAAAGTAGCCATCCTAAAACAAAAATGAAAAGCATTGAGATACATAAAAGCTGCATCTATGTATTTTTATTCCATTTCAGGCTGCATCGCTGTATCTGAAAAGCATCATTTATAGGAAAACCGTATCAGGTGCTGAATAAAGTTCATCTGTGTTAGTTCACACCATACATTCAACTGAGTAGAACTCAAAATTCCCTGAATAGAGACTCCCGTTATATTCTTTCACTTTCTCTGAATCGTTCCTTAGTATCCAATCATGAATGGAAAGACAGTAATAATGAAATTTGGAAGGCAACTAGTTTTTAAATTTAATTTTTGTCACAAGGAGTCAGATACAGGCTTTCAGTTACAGAATGAACAAGTCACGAAGATGAAAGGTACAGCCTGGGGAATATAGTCAATGGTATTTTCATAGCGCTGTACAGGGACAGATGGTAGCAATCCTGTGGTGAGCATGACATAAAGTGATATGGAATCACTATGTTGCCCGCCTGAAACCAACATAACTATATATGTCAACTGTACTTCAGTTAAAACTTTTTTTAGACAGATTATATTGGTGACTATATGGATTTCCGCAAAAACTAGTAAACAGTTGTTAAGTTTAATTATTTTTCGATTCTTCTTCCATCCAGGAAGAATGCCTATCTCAAGACCCAAACAGGACTTTTGGGGGCCATCAAAAGCTGTAACTAATGGCAGATCAAGTTCACAGCATTTTTGAGGGGGAGGGGGACTGGGACAGACATGAAAAAGAAGCTCCAGCAAGCCTCTAACTTTTCAGTAAAGAAATACCTTTTCAGAGGCATAGATGGCAAGGAAACCTTGGTGGCACCAACAAAAAAGTGGAAAAAAACACAAAGGAAAAGCTGTCAGCACAAGGGGATTCTATTTTTAAGAAAACAGAGTTTTCTAAATTAAGACATTAGAAAACAGACTCGCTCCAGGTTTAACTTTTGAATTATTTCTAGTATTTCTTGCATAATTCACTATGTGAGATGACTCGACATTTAGTTGAATTCCAGTGTAGATCTATTAAGTGCCTGCTATGTGTCACTGGGCCCATGAAACTCAAATCTAAGATACAAAAATAAATTAATACAGTACCTAGAATGCAGAGAGTGATACCAAGTATACCGTTACTGAGGAAGGAAGGGTAACAACTAATGGGGAGACAATGGTATAAAAATAAAACACATTAGGGCAAGTGTCACAAAGAAAGTGAAGACAATGCTGGACTTGAAAGTCTGGAGTGTTTCATGAGAGGAGCTGTTTACAGTAGAGATGAGAGCAGAGAGGGGTACAAGCCTGAGACAGCATGTGTGTTCAGGGCAGGTGCACCAGTGCGCACCACAGTGAGGGGTAAGACACAGTGTGGAGAACAGGACAGAGCGTTTGGGCTTTGTCATATTTTAGCACAGACTTTCTATGGAATGTAACAGAGAGGAAATTCCAAGTATTTGGGCAGAGGCATCTTATAATCAGAGCTCTACTTTTCAAACATGAACTCAAGAGAAGAGTGTATAGTGTGTGCTGAAAAGGTCAGGGACGAGATGTGGGGTATGTGGCAAATCACTCAACCAGAAATAGAATGGGGACAGTACAGCGGGAGTAAGACAAGGGATGACCGCGGCATCCTTCATTTCTGTTGTCTTCAAGTCTACAGAATGTATCTCACACGGGAATATGTGATTTGGAGGCACATCCACTGATTTTTTACATGCCTAACATTTAAATGCTGCAAATCTTTAACAAAGACTTTCTAAAATGTCAATATGTGAAAAAATATTAGGAATCAGTAAAATGATCTACAACTTAAACATAAAGATTAAATTAAAGACAATGAGGTTTTAGTTGTTTAACAAGATTTTCAGCTTCAGTATAGGACAACCTGACTGACATTTTCTGGACTGTGTCTTTTTTATACTATCAAATATACTGTAATAGTGAACTATGGCTAGATTAATGCTCTTCCATTTAAATGCACTTACGCTCTCCGGTCATGGTCTATTCGGTTTATTTTCCCACCAATGAACACTCTGATCTTACAGTCTTTCCACTTTTTCTTGGTAGTCAGAAGGTAAGGTATCAATAAGGTCAAACCTAAATCATAAAAATATAAAACATCATTCACGAAATGCTAATTTCTCAATTAAGACCTTTTAATTCAATTTATTCTCTAAAAGAATGTCTGCTACAACTCTGCATTAAACAATATTTTTCTATCTGTTCTTCCTTAATAATTCAGACAGAAAGCCATGAGGTAGGCCTGAACAAGGAGGGAAGCCCAATGGAACTGGGAGGTTAGTCACATATAGGAGGACTGAGGAACGGAGTATCTTCACTGCACCTAGTGGGAGCCAGGTTTCTCTCTCAAGTGAGAACTCCAAGAAGGAAGAAGCTGGATTAAACCCTGCAGTGTTTAAACTGGAATGGGTGTTCAATCTATACTTACATGTACTAACATATCTATGGTAAGTTTCTGAGACCCGTCTACTGAGAGGGCCTGGGAGCAGTGACACTGCAGTGGCAACGAGCGTATCTTTGTTTCTATATACCATTCTCCACTAAGAGCAGTCAGCGTTCCTCGGGTAAAAGGTGACTCAATGGCTGGTACAGGCAAAGTACAAAAGTAAGTCTGGAACATCTTATGATTGGGACATGACAAATGGACACACAAGTCAGACTACAGAGGATCTTGCTGCCCAAATATGGAAACGATCTGAACATCAAAACAAATAATGAGAATGACAAATCATCTCACACTGAATACAGTCTATGAGTTCACAAAGATAGAAAAAAAAGAGAAAGCTCTTCCTTACAGTAAGAAGCCAACTAAGAGGAAGAAATAACAGGATTCGAAAATCACCATTTGGCAACCACAAACACACCACACCAATGATAAGAGCAGGCCAAAGTATCAAAGGACGCTAAAGATGGTGGTAAAAGTTGTAGTAATGATGGTATATTTACCTAATCCAAAAGTAAATCCCCATCCACTAATATGTGTAATTAAAAAGGGGAAACAGTAACTTTTCATTCTAAAAATCTAGTGAAAACCACCTTACTCAATGGTCAAAGCTAACTTCACCAGTCATGAGCCAAAACAAACATCATGTCCCACTTGAGATATAGACAGAAGAGCATAGCGTCACTTCTGTAATAGTTCTACCAAAAACCTACATAATGTAAACTAATTATGACAAAAGATTAAATGGCACTTCAAATCTAGTGACATTCTCAGACTGGTCGATTAAAAAAAAAAAACAACAAAAACCAAAAAATATTAAGGTCATGAGCTCAAGAAGTAGGCAACTTGCAAAGTGAAGGACACTGAAGAGGTAACAGTTAAGTACAACACCTGATTCTGAAACTAATCCTGGTGCTTTGGGGAATGTTGACAAAACTTTGGGGTCTAGGGATGAAGAGGACACGTCATTTCTTAGTACTATTCTCATAGTCCCACAACTTCACTACATGTAAAACTGCTAAAAAGCACGGTAACAACCTTACCTCCATCATCAAAAAGCCACCAGACATCAATAGTATTCTTTCCTTGTTTTTTCTGAAACTGTGTACTAGCTTCAAGAAGCTTTTGGTCAGCTACATTTAAGGGCACAGCAGGGCCTTTGGATTCTAAAGGATGAAGCAGAAAAATAACATGTAAGGGAGATAAATATTCAAGTCTCTTTTGCTGAATTCCTATAATTTCCTAACTCTTGTATATTTAAATGTTTATAATGCAGACAGTTGTATATGGCATCCATCATAAGCTTTCAGTGGTTTATAATTTAAATGTACTTTTGAAAGACGTTCACAGATAAATACATCTTTACAACAGCTTAACTCATCCAAATTATCTTGCCTAATTTCTAATATTTTGAAGCATTCTTAATGAAAGAGAAGCATGAATACCAATACCAATCAAGAATATTATAATTGACTGAGATTTTTGAGAAGTTGTTTTACGCTAACTGGACAAATGAGGCTTATGCCTATTCCATGAACGTATCACTTTTGTAATCTTTTTCCTCAGTAATTTAAAGATGAAAAAATTATTTTACATAAAATGTCATCATTAATATAAGATCAAAAAATTATTTTACATAAAATGCCATCATTAATATAAAAGACAGAGGGAAGTGGAAGACGAATGAATACAATCTAACAATTATCACAGTGAAACCTCTGAGTCTAAGCAAGAACACCCTCATCTTTACCTAACTTGACCCCTTGGTTTGTGATGCAAAAAGCTAAAGCCATATAACCGCACATCTTTCTCTGAGGCACAGAAAGATGGTAGAACTCCTTGGAGGGCACCACGTGCTGCAGATCTAAAGAGCAATATACCAAGGAAGTTCCCATATTCCCAGGAATTAAAAACTCAAAAACTTAAAAAAAAAACCAAAAAAAAAAAAAAAAAAACAACAACTCAGCACTGACTCTATGAGCAAGCAAATGACTATTATGAGACTCCTACAGCAAATTTTTAAAAGCAGGAATCCATAGGAGGAAATCTGATCGTTTCTGCAGGATGTCTGTCATTCACTTCTCATGCTGCCATGATACACGCAAACATGACGAATGATTGTGCATGATGACATAATATGGCTGCCAAACCACACTGCTCCGTAACTCTCACCTCTATCTCCTTCTCATAAAAGTCATGCCCGGGGACATGACTGTGTATCTCCCAAACGCAGCAGGGCTGTGAGAAATATTGTAATTTTTGAAATGAAAAATATATTAGTATCAAAATTAAGGGCTTGGCTTGGTACACCTGATGGTAAAGAATGCAAGTGACACTGGCAAAGAGACCCATTTCAGTGTCTCTGTTTAGCACCTAAACCATGCAGTTTAAAATAAACTGGTATTGACAGTCAAGGTTTGAGTATTTCAGAAATGCTATGATGATTTAAAATAATTTGCCTTTGATATACTCCCTTTCCCTGGGATGACTTATACTTTTTAGTTGGACTAAAGATAATGTTTCTAATCTGCATTCAATAATTAACTATAGCATCACCTTGCCATGGAAATAAAAACTAAGGTAAAAAAAGAAAATAGCAAAGTTGGAATTAAAGAGTTAACAGTATGAAAAAGGGGATTAAAACAAAATGATGAAAAATGCCTGCCTTTTTTCAACAGTGGTTGAGTTGGAGTCTTGCCATCCTCTTCCTCATCTAGATTATGTTTAAAAAACACAAAATATAAGTTAATTGTCTTTATATTAATAATGAAAATGTAAATAGAGCACATTTATAAACAGAGCATAGTATGATGAGACAGTCTGTGAAAAATAATGAAGACTGAAAATAGATATCTTCTACACTGAGTGTTGAGGAGTTTTAAAAGCAAACATATTTTAGACCCCTCCAACAGGGCTACTGATGAACGCTCACCCCTACATTGTATTCCTGTAAAACTGACAAAAACTGGAACACGATTTTTAAACTTGTAAATGTTCATACTTGAAATCAGTTGAAAAGAATTTCAACTATGGCTTATAGAATTGAAATAGGACGTTAAAAACTGACACTGCAGATAACACATGAATTTTAAACACTGCCACTGCATCACTGGGTAAATGACTGAAAAGTTACTTTTAGAAACGTTTAATGGATATCCGGTCCTTGTAAAAACTAATCACCACTTGAAACAGGAAGGAATGTGATCAGAGACAGAGTCTTTTGGTTTATATAAAATACTATTTATACATATATACATCAATTGATATATAAAACATAAGCATATATATACATGTATATATGTTTGTATGCATGTACTGGTCCATCTGTATTTAGGTATCTTTAAGTATTTTCTTGGGGTTAACAGTTTTGCTAATCTCAGGTTCTTCTTCAGATAAGCTTATGTGAGGTGTCTGAGGCATGTAAAATTCCGGACCCGGACAGGGAAGAGTACACTGCTCTGGAGTCCAGTGGCTCCCAGGATTCCAGGATTCCCTCTAACGCTTCTCCTGGCTGCGTCAGCTTGAAATGGTTAGTTAACTCCTCACTTTCCTTGTTAGTAAAAGGGTGAACAATACATACCTCTTCAGATCATTATGCTGCAAGCATTAAAGCCCTTAGCTCAGTGCCTAGCACAAAGTAAGTATTCAAAGGGCACTCTTTCTGGCCCCTTGCATGCTGTGTGCCACAGTAACCAAGAAAGACATACCGAACACCTATAATTATACGGTGACTACACAAGAATGTTTCTAATTCTGAACACCTTTAAATTATATAAACTTTTCTACAGTTTCTATGTTAATTTTGAAAATAACTGGCTACATAGAAAATAAACACAAAATAAAATTAATGCTATTTTTGAATGCTAATTTCTTATGCCTCTTAGGGAACATTTCAATTATTACATTTAATTTTATAGGATTATGTATTAGTCTTATAAAGTAGATATTTGATACTGTCTTTGATGATAGTAAAAACAACAATTATAAATATAAATGCGGACATTGTGTATTTATTTCAGAGAGCTCAAAAAATGTTAAGGAAATCCTGACACTTAAAAAATAATTTACACTAAGATATTTAAAGGTATCTGAAGGTAATAAAGCTATTGACACTTTCAAAATAAAAAGGTGAGCAGGTATGTACTCACCCCAGGTTCCTACTCTAAAAATAATGACTTCCCAAGGCTGTGGCACACAGTAATGAGCTAATGTGTAGAAAACACCTACTGCAATGTGAAAGGCACAGAGTAGATGCTTGATGACTATTACTTCTTCCTTTCCCATCATAGTTTTACCTATCAATTCCTAACAGATTCGGTAAAGAAAGGATCGGTTTTAGGAAAAAGGAAATGATAACAAAAATAAAAAGAGAAAATGAGAGCATGTATACCATAAACTAAAAGTAAATGCAGGAACATTAAAAGCAGTTTTAGCATCTTTCATAGAGTTTTGAGATGAAACAGGAAACAAATTATAATCAAGCCAGCAAAGAACTTAAAGGGAAAATGGGTCTCAACTAAAGCCTCAACTACCACTACTCTGAGCAGCCAATGTAACTAAGGAACAAAGAAATATTAAGTAACAGCAGTGCTTCTACGTAATCTGGGAAAGATCGATTTCACGGTGACAGGATTTGTCCAAAGTGATCAATTCCAGAAAAAGAATGGTAATTGTTTGATAGGAATCAAAAAAGCATGATATGGTTTGATGATTTACAGTGCAGATTTTTCTTGTTGCGTGCCAGCTGGGACCAGGACAGATGGAGATACTGACTGAACAGAGGTAGGAGAGTGAGGGCGGGAGAGTAAGATTTGGAAGTCATCCCTCTTTCCGTCTTGTAAACATGACACAGATTTATGGATGAAATTATCTCAGCGTCTCAGGAGATTTGGAGATCTTTGTGTGGCCTGAACCACATGGGCCACCAGGGGTAGTAGGTGTGCAATTATGGCCAAACAGTTCAGTAACCAAACACCAATAGCATGTTCCTTCAGAGACTGAGTGAGGAATACAACTGCATGTGATTTTTTTATTACATGGTTTTACCTCAACAACTCCAGGTGCAGTAGATGTAAAAAGTATTCTAAATATGTCAGCACATAAACAAAATCCCTGGTATTTCAATATCTTGATTTACAAAAAAATTATGTAGATTTGTGGTCAACTTCATTTCTTCCAGGGTTACCTTATGCTCTATCACATTACTCTAAAATTACCATGTTACTTCCCAAGTTCAGATTTAACCTAGGCTTTAAATTAAATTGTTTCATTTAAAGCATATATAAAAATATACAAGCAGGTATTAGTGTAGTGTATAATTAATTGGCATGGCTTCTGTTCTATGATCGACTTTAGTATTTTAAAAATAGCTAATCATGTTGTAGCCATCCATTTTACCTCATCTACTAGAAATGAACAGTACAAATGAGAGAATGGGTTACTTAATAAGACATGTTATAAAATAAAAACCATTTCTCCCCAAATTAAACATTACCATTAATAACATTTCTTGTCTGAATAAAAATTACCTTTGTGTGTAACACTTTTCTCATCGGATGGCTTGGAGGTATCTAAATCCGATTTTTTACTGTACTCCATACTTAGTACCACATCCTTGACACCGGGAGATTTCTCTTGTGAAGACAATAATTCTTCTATGGACATGAAAGTAATCAAATTATTATCTAAATCTTATTTTAACCATTAATGAAAGCACCATGGTATACTGATTAAATAACAGTTCACAGCACAGTTTAGGAAGAAATAGTAAGTTTACAGTACATGATTTCTTAGGTAAACAAATGTGATAATCTGTTTTGAAAGAACTATTCACTCAAGTATCTTGAGCCACAGCTAAGTATCAGACATGTGAATTAGGTGCTGAGGAAATAGTAATAAGTGAGATTCAAAGAACATAAAAGTGTGGCAGACAAAAGAATAGTGTATAGAATGTGAATAAATTCTACTCTCAAAGTCATTTACAGATGTAAAAATTGTAAAATGTGACAAATGTTCACATATGTGTAAGATGACAAACAATATTGAAAAATTATACCCCTGACTATAGAGACAAAACCAGGACATCAACTCAGGGTAGAGTACCAGTTTTTCATTTTTAAAGCACTTTCTCCATTTTGTATCTTTTGAGAAGTAGTTAGTAAACAGTTAACTTCCACCATGAAAACATGCGACACGAAGACAAATGTCATAAACTGATCGGTGACAGATAATCCTCATCACTGATTTGTGTGTATGATGAGAAATAACAAGGGAAACAACTATGCTAAGAACTTCACAGACATTTCTTTACAACAACCCTATGAAATAATCCCGTTTTTTAAATTTTAATGTTTTATTTAAGTATCTCTACACCCAACGTGGGGCTAGAACTCATAACCCCAAGATCAAGAGTCTCAGGCTCTTCTGACTGAGCCAGCCCAAGCACCCCAATAATTATGTTTTAAGATATGAGGAAACTGAAGCTGGGAAGTCAGCAAATTTGCCCAGGCTACAGAGCTATGTACGAAGAGAAAAAGCTGGGATTTTCAAAGGAGATCTGACTCCAAAGCCTGTGCTCTTGATCCTGTGCTGATCCAAATTCCTGTGTCCAAATCCTGATGACGAATAACAAGACCTTCGAAACAATTTTCCTAATTGAAACACATGAAAATGTTTTCTTAAAGTTCTAGTCAGATTCCAATCACAGTGGATTACACAACTACATATGTAATTGATTAGTCAAATTGTCATACTTTTGAGAGTGACAGGGAACACAACTAATTGTGCAGTTAACAGGTACCCTAAACCTCAATTGCTGGCAGCTCACGAGAGAACTGAAACAGTATTTTGCAAGGCCTACTCCGGAGTAAGAAAATGCATTTTCAGCAAGCCATACTTTTGTGTTCCATGGATAAAGACCTCAAAGCGTTCCTTTCAAAACTGCACAATACCCTTAAAATGGTGGGAGGAGGGGGAGGATTACAACTGTTTAAATATATAAACAGGTGACAAAAGTTCATGATGTGCCTCTCAGCTATTTAGGCTTAGCTATTTTTGATGATTTAGTTAATTAATTGATAAGGGTGAAATATTAGGTATGCAATTTCTTAAACTTATAATATTTGTTAAACTACCAGGAAATCATCAAAGGGTACAGAATTTCCCAGTTTTTATTAAGGTGGCAAAAGTAATCAGTATACCTTAGTTAGGTTTAAAGTTTCATCTAAAAACATTTTTTTTGAATGCTTTAAAAATTACATAGTTGGAGAGGAGATTAGTGGGTATCAGGGGTTAATGATGGGGGAGAGGAAGGGCATGGTGGGGCCATAAAGGAGTAGCACAAGAGAGATTTTTGCGGCGATCGAACAGTTTTGTATCTTGATTATGGTGCTGGTTATATGGATCAACCGCATGTGATACACGGCACAGAACTATACACATGTTCATGAGCACACACACACACAAGTTTTAAGTAGAACTGGTGAAATCTGAATAAGGTGGGTAAATGGTCACAATGTCAGTTTCCTGGTTATGACGTATAATGATAGATATTCAATATGTTACCACTGGGAGCAATGGATGAAGGGTACAGAGGACCTCTCTATTATTTCTTTTGTTACTTATTATGGATCTATAATCATTTCAAAACGAAAAAGTTATGAAAAATGACTTATAGGGTCTTTTCTGAAGACACAGAAAATGACATTACCAAGTTCAGTTTTCATTATTAATATACCTGTGTGTGAAAAAAGTATGACCTTCATAAACATGAAAATGATGATTTAGCAGTCATTAACATTTTTTTCTCTATAGTATTTATCATGTATTTTTATAAATTTGGCCCATCTAAAACCATAACTCATGCTTATTTCTCTTAAACTTATGATTTACGCTGAATTTTATTCTCTCCATTAATAATCACCAGCCATCATCCAGGTTGGTGCCAACTCTGAAAAGATGGTGGAGCTGAAAAGATCTCACTTCCAAATGCCATACAGTAAGTACATGACACAAAACAGATAGTAAATGTTAAAGTTATTGAAAAATCTGTGAGAATGACATAGAACTAACATAGTCATTTATATTTTTAAAGTAAAACATTTATTCAAGCAAGACTTACCTTGTGCTTGAAGATGAGATATATCCAGACCCTCTTTTAGGCGGATAACCACTACTCCATATTGTATGTCAAAGGCGTCACTATAATGGGGGTGGGGGGAGAATCAAAATCACAAAAATGTTAGTGTCCTCCTCTATAAAATGAAGGCAGTAAGAGATGATTTCTAAAACACCTTCAGCTTCAAATGTCTTATTTCTAACATATGCTTTTAAAAATACAGTGAGACCCATATAATGTCTGCTTCAAATTCTATACCATTCCCTTTCCTTTCTTCTATAATACTCTTAAAAATGAGTTAAGTGTACATCTTTATAGTCTTGACACTCTACCTACACCAGACATTTAAAGCATGCCTGTACTCCTATGCTATCTGAAACAAACTAAAATTACGGAAAAATAACATTCAATATTCCCACCATACTTAATTTAGGCTTACACCCTTAAAGCTATGAGAAATACAAGAAGACAAAGCAAAGTGATTCCACTGAGAAAGAGAATAGGTTGTAGAATATAAAGGAATGACTTCTGAAAGAAACCAGAGTATTTTTAAGTAATTCTCACATTTTTACAAAAATGTTTAAAAAGGTAATACAAAGATTTTATATGCATTTGTAGACACGCGTTCATATGTCAAGTTTTTTAAACACAAATGGGATCATCCTATAACACATGCAAAATATATTAAAACCTCAAAGACAACTCTAAAACCAGACTTCAATTCTGGAAACTTTATGTTGAGACCATGAATCATGTGGATTCAAGTTTTTCTAAAATCTACTGAAAGAATTACAAATTCCTAAACTTTGGGTCATTCCTGGAGTGTAACAGGCTTGAGTTTTATATTTCGTTATTATTTTTAATTATGAAGCAACCAATATTCATTATACTCAAACAATTACATTCAACCTAGTTCCATGTAACCAAAAGAAAGGGCTAAAATGCTAAAAAAAAAAAAAAAAAAAAAAAAAAAAATCAAATTTTTGTTCCCACAGACACAAGAATACCTATCACTGTAAGAGATGTTTTATTGGTTTATTGATGTTTTTTGTTTTTGTTTTTGTTTTTAATCATGGGGAGACAATTTTGGCTTCATTCCTATAATGAATTAGCTAAGGTCTGAAGAGATTCATCGGAAAATTAATGGACACAGTAACCTTCCTCAGCTGTATCCTGAAAGACCTAACGCTAGAGAAGAGTAACTACAAGTATTTGAAAAAATAGTTAATAAATCACAAATGACTTAAAATCAAGGTCCTTAAAGAAAAGGCAGTGAACACAGCTTCCCAAGTTTACCGTGGAATAAAGTAGCTAAATATTTTTGCTATAAACAAAGAAATTTCTCTAAGCTATAATTTGATTTGGAGTTTTAGTCTCTCCATGCTGTTACTAGGCATAGTAAATTAAGTAAACCTCAAGTGCTCAAAGTATTTATAATCAGAACCAAAACTTAAATGTCACAAGATAAAAGCATAAGCAGTATCACTGCTTTGAAACTGACATCAATTTCTATGGCTCTGGAAACCAGAAAGCATCATTTTGCCTCTGTTTTAATTGCTGCCTGCTGTTTAATACTTAGAGTAATACTTGACCCTCAGAGCAAACATTCACTTCAAGTTCCTACAAGGTCAAAGTCAGAAAGACTCCTTTCCTTTCAGTGTTTCCATATGAGCAACTACAACTAACAGTGGAAGAATTCTTTGTAAAAATGTCACTTTTTCTACATTTTAGGATAATTATTCCATCTCACTGTTCTTGCATCTTCAGAAAAGAGCACAGTCCACGTCAGATGGCCCACATGATTTAAACGTTCACACTGTCCTTCCTTTCCTAGTCCTCACATATGCAAAGTGCATAGGACAGAATTAGAAACGTAGGATGAAACCCCAAAGCTAAAGAGCAACCATAGTAGGTCAAAAATCAAAAAAGCTTTAATTTTACTAAAAGCATTTAATAATTACTTGGGAAAACTTATTCATTCTATACTTTCCTAATCAATACGAAGAGATTTTTTAAAAAGTATAACATCTGGTTACTCCCTCAAATAGATTTCAAGGTAGCTATGGACACAAAATTATCATATGTGATCCAGGTAAGTATTTATGGCTCCAACAGGAGTTCCAGTAAGGGAAATAACTCTACTTAGTTAAGGATAATCAGATCAAAATTCAGAGAAATAAGATTTGAACCTGGTCATAGAGCTACTTTGCCAAACACATTTTTTTTTAAAAAAGCACAATTGTATGTAAAGAAAAACAATATATGAAAGAATGAACAGTTTTGTTTCATCAGTATCTATAAGAAGAAGAAATTATTCTTCAACCAAGGATTGTGGTGTGGGGCACCTGGTTGCCTCAGCTTGGGACTCCTGATCTTATGGTTATGAGTTCGAGCCCCATGTTGGGTGTAGAGATTACTTAAAAAAAAAAAAAAAAAAAAAAACCCAAAAAACAAAAAACAAAAAAAAGAATGGTGGTGTGATGGACTCCTAAGTATGGAGAACAGAGGGGAGTTGGTGGAGGGATGGAAAAAAAATAGGTGATGGGGATTAAGAGTACACTTATCATGATGGGCACTGAGTATTGCAGAGAATTGTTGAAACACAATATTATACACCTGAAACTAATGTAACACTAAATGTTACCACTGGAATTAAAATAAAAAAACTTAAAAATATAATGGTAGCAGCGCCTGGGTGGCTCAGTCGGTTAAGCATCCGACTTTGGCTCAGGTCACAATCTCACGTCTCTTGAGTTCAAGCCTCATGTCAGGCTCTGTACTGACATCTTGAAGCCTGGAACCTGCTTTGGATTCCGTTTCTCCCTTTCTGACCCTCCTCCACTTGTACTCTCTCTCTCTTTCTCTTTCTCAAAAAGAAATAACATTTAAAGAAAATTAAAAAAAAACCCACACAATGGTAGTGTGAAAGGGAATCCTTATCCTCTATAAAACAGTACAAATGAGATAAAGGGACCTGTTAAGCAAACCCAGAATACTAGGAAAAGGAAGTATTTCAAAATTAAGAAGAAAATTGCCAAAAATAACAAGTTTTATTCTTTTTATTAAATAACTCACTTAGTTCCAACAAGCATTTGTGGTGGATTAAACAGATACATTCATAAAAATCAACTATAACATAAACCAGCTCAAGTCAGAAAGACAAAGTAACAAAAAAATAAAAAGAATGTACCAGACAATCCATAGAAGGGAAGATGAAGTAATGTTAAACCAACATAAGCTGTCTGATAAATATCATTCATTTAAATTACACCAAGAAGTGAATTATAGACTCAAAATCTACACTTCACAAACAGGTTGAAAATCAAAGCATGTAAGTACACTTAAAAAATGTAAATGACTGGGGCGCCTGGCTGGCTCAGTCCGTTAAGCGTCCAACTTCGGCTCAGGTCACGATCTCACAGTTGGAGAGTTCGAGCCCTGCATTGGACTCTGTGCTGAGCCTCCTTCAGAGTAGGTGTCTCCCTTTCTCCCTGCCCCTCCCCTACTGTCTCACTCTCTCTCAAAAATGAACATTAAAAAAATTTTATTAAAAAAAATGCAAATCACCTAGTGCATAAATAAAGTAATAACATGTAAATCAGTGTGAGAGAATAAACCTAACCATCTGAACGGTGATATAAATGGTGAAATGCCCTCCTCAGCACCAGATACTATAATGACAGAACACAAGGTGAGAGGTCTGACATTCGGGAAATCTGCTCAGCAACAGCTATAAGGATACCCCAACTCTTCCTAACTTGAATGAGAAGCTAGAGTATATATGTCGTGTGCTCATTTGCACACGTGTGTGAATGTTCAAATGTATTGAGAGAGACAGAAACATCAATCAAAACATTTTGTGAATAGCTCGTCAAGTGACAACCCAGATAACCGCATGTGATTCTTTTCATTCTTAGGCTTCTACGAGAAGAGAGCGTATCAAGAAAACAGGCTTTGAAAACCAGTGCAAGTTTTCATTTTCTGAACCAAGTTCCTGGATTAAAAGGATACTTACTGAAATATGTTTATGTACATATCCACATCTCTCATATCTGCTTGCAACCAATCTTTCTTAAATCCAAGGACAAGTGTGTTTGGTTTCATACGCCCAAGACCAGCAGCCTAAAACAAAGGAAAAACACAACTTTCAATACATACTATTCAGCAAAATATTTTATAAAGGATCAAATCCTCCAAATAGGCGGGCTATAAACATTTATTTTTTTATTTTTATTCTTTTAATATTTATTTGAGAGTGTACATATGTGCTCTCTCTCAAAATAAATTTAAAGATTAATTTTAATCTTTATTTAAAGATTAATCTATTGAAAGATTAACAATTAAATCTTAATTTCAAGATTAAATTAATCCAAGTATATATTATGTGATCATGTGCCAGACACTGTCCATATGATTTGGGATAGTTAGCAATATCCTAACCATATAAAACTTAAAATCTTTCTCACAACGTTCTCTCCATGCACAAATTTCTTTCAAAAAAGAATCTCTATCCCACTAGATATTAAAAACAACTCTTTACCTTCATAGCTAAAAGATAATCATTGTTTTTTAAAACTATCTATTAGGTATCAAGATAGCCACTAACCACACAGATTTTTTTCTTTTTCTTTTTTTTTTTTTTTGGTAAAAGCAAAGCAAGAAACATCTTTGAGTTTTAGAGCTTTTTAAAGAACGAGGCTACAAGATAACCAATAACTTACTGATGATACAAAATAATGTCATTTTTATTCTCTATTTCATCACAAACTTTTGTCACAACATAATAATTAAAAGGTTTTATTTTTATAAAATTAACAATAACACCCTGCGGCACTCTGTCCACTTGTTTCAACTTCATTATTTCTTTTTTTTTTTTTTTTTTAATTTTTTTTTCAACGTTTATTTATTTTTGGGACAGAGAGAGACAGAGCATGAACGGGGGAGGGGCAGAGAGAGGGAGACACAGAATCGGAAACAGGCTCCAGGCTCTGAGCCATCAGCCCAGAGCCTGACGCGGGGCTCGAACTCACGGACCGTGAGATCGTGACCTGGCTGAAGTCGGACGCTTAACCGACTGCGCTACCCAGGCGCCCCTCAACTTCATTATTTCAATAACTTTCCCTTGAATGACTGAGCAAAGAAATTTGAAATGTATCACTCATCCCTAAATCCTTTGTAAATTCTAATCAAAGTAGTTATTCAGTCAGAAGTAATGCTTTCAGTTTCCATAAAACATCCTGTGTTTTAAAGAACAATTTATTACTGAAAATATGTCTTCTCTGGAAAACAGATTTCTTTAATGGTTCATAAAATCAGTTTTTCATGGAATTCCATAATTGAAACTGATTTGGCAAAATACAATCCTCTGAAGCTTATTACAAACGTCTTTAGTTTCAAATATTCCCATTGTGTTGTTTCTCTGGATCTTCAGCAATGTTTTCTATGCATCTTTCACCAGAATTTGCTGACAAGAAATGTGTTTTAGTTTGTTATTATATTTTCCTATGCATCATCATAACCATTTTTACTGCAGCAGAAAGAACTATTTCCACAATGGTACACAATGGCTTTTTATTTCTGTCTTTCACTATTAAGTAAAAATATTTCCAATCATGATGGTTACCTATTGAAATGTAGTCAAATACTGCTCTGAGATCTGTATTACTTTAAAAATTACTGAAAACAATACTTGTAGAGTTTTGGCTCCATGTCCTGGATGGTTAAAATGTTCAGCCATTAGGGATAGCTTTTATTTTTTTTTTTAATGTTTGTTTATTTTCAAAAACAGAGAGAGTGCAAGCGGAGGAGGGGCAGAGAGAGCAGGAGACACAGAATCCGAAGCCGGCTCCCGGCTCCGAGCTGTCAGCACAGAGCCCCACGCGGGGTCCAAACTCACGAACCGCGAGATCAGGACCTGAGCCAAAGTTGGAAGCTTACCCGATTGAGCTACCCAGGTGCCCCCAAATTAGTGATTGCTTTAAATTATCATTAGTTAATTTCTCAGGGCACAATATTTCTTGTAGATGTGGCTATAAGACATAATTTGTACATAATTTATATTTCTAATACTCTATTGGTATAAGAATTAGATTATTATGATCTACTTATTTCAGAAGAATTTAAAAGAACTTACCGTCTACCTCAAAAAGTGGCTGATGAAGAGGAAAGGTCACAAACATTCAGTATGTATTAAAGAGTATAATTCTGGGCTATTTTTGTGCAGGAAAAAAGGTAAAGTTATGTCCAGAGTGAGACTGTGAATAAGACTCACTTGATTTAAAGGGCCCCCATAATGTAATCTGTAATCTGAATTTTCACTAAGGACAGTAAGTTTTTGCTCTTTGAAATGAGGGTTTAAAAGTGACTGACAATTAAGTGGCTCCTGCCATTAAAAAAGAAAACAGAAAGATACAAATACACAAGGAAGCTAGCAGTGCTACTGGAGAAGAATGCCTCTTTTTTAAAATCGTGAATCTTGAGATTTATTGTGGAGCCTGGATACTTAAATGCTAATTCAATGATACATGAATGCTTATAATCAGTAACTAGATAAATGAGAGAGAAACGAGAAGAGAGAGCATAAGTAAGGTAGAGTAAACATGTTCAAAAGCGGTTTTTGACAAAGATTATAAACCTCTAATAAGACATACAGGCTTTTGCCACTGGATGTTAACAGGTTTCCAGAAGGTACAAAAGAAAGAGAAATACTGTCAGTGACAATTTACACTAAGAAGTCAGTGATTAATTCTGCAGAGATAATTCTCCGATTTGTAAGTTTGTTTTACACAGTTACTCAGACAGCTCTGCCACTATAATCAAGGCAACTTCTTGGGCATCTTAGTGAAATGCTTGCATCCACCAGTTTATAGGCCACTCTCAAAATACTACCATGCGCTATGCATCCTACCTTTATCCCCACACTGCTCAAATGGTCTAGACCCACTGGGGTGAACATGTTAGCGGGAAGAAGAGTGAGGAGGACAATGGATCCTAACACTCGTCAACAGTGTCATTTTTGCCACAGAAACCCTTAAGGGCAGAGGTTCTCAAACTGTAGTGTCCGCACTGTACCAGGAGCAGTTATAGAAATGCAAACTCTCCCGGCTCACCCAAGGACCCACTGAGTCATCCCAAAGGTGGGACGCAGCAATGTGTTTTAACAAGCCCACTACATGACTCTGACGTACGCTCAAGTTCAGGAACCACTGCTCTAAGGAAGTATTTTCCTTCCTAATGCCTCTTAAATACGTAAAGTGGTTCTAGAAATGTTCCTACAAATCGCACAAAAGCAAGTTAAGATTTACCCACTACAAACAACCTTATGACCAGAAGCAGAACTTTACTTGAAATATTTAAATACTTTACATAGAAAAGCAAATCATTAAATAATCATGTACGCATCACCCAGCTTAAGAAAAAACATTACAAACACACTTCAAACACCCTATGTATCCTTGTCACGCCCTCTTTGTATTTTCACCATTTCATCATTTAGGCATACATACATACATATACATGTTTAATTTACGTATATTTAAAATTTTATATCATCTCCATATTGTTCCTGTCTTTTTACCTTGCTATTTTTCCTTAGCACTTTCTGTGTTCAAAGTTTATTCCTACTGCTACGTATAACTAATTCCCTTTTATCACTATATAGAATTCCACTGCATGTTTATACCACGATCTTTCAATTTGTGGCTGATGGCTGTTGAAGTTACTTCCATTTCTTTTTCACAAATACAAATAATGCTGCTACGCAATTTCATATAGTCTTCCCTACACGTGTAAAAGTTTCTCTAAGGAACACACGTAAGAACAGAATGTCCGAGGACACGAACACTTTGAAAGTAGAGGACACTGCCTGACCCAAGTGACTGTGCCATCTATGTTACTATGGCAGTTCAAAGATTTCCAACTGTTCATATGGCTCCTAACACTTGGAATTGGCAGACTGAACTTCGGAGTTCAACTTTTTTGTGTCTCACTGAAATAAAAATCCTTCCCTAGCTCAAAGTCATAAAATTATTCTACATTTTTCTTCTAATAGTTAAAAACTTTGCCTTTCACATTTAAGTCCTTAATCCCTCTAGAAATGGTTTTTGTGTAGTCTTTGTAAAGATCTATTATTTTTTCACACGAATCACCAATTGCCCTAGCTGATCCTTTTAATTCTACTTCCATATATATTAAATTTTCTATATGAGGGGCTCTATTTCTCCTTTCTGTTTTATTCCATTAACCTTATTATCACTAATTCAATACCACTATGTGTTAATTACTAAAGTTTACGATGAGACTTTATATCTACCAAAGTAAGCCCACTACCACCCCTTATTATTCCTGAGGCTCGCCTAAGACATTCTTAATCCTGTGCTTGTCAAGTTTTATAAAATATCTAAACAGAATATGCAGGTGACAGCACGCTGAGCCTCCCACCTCTGCTTTAACAGAGCAGCTCTGCAATCAACACAGTGAATGGGCTTCTGGTTAATCTTTCTTTTGAAGAAAGGGGTTCCTATAAAAAAAAGATGGCCAACATGATCCCAACCCATTTAATTCTTCCCATAAACTTCAGGGCTGATTGAGGAAACTGAGCTTCAGAGAAGTTGAGGAACTTTCTCAGTAAAAATTCATAATAAGGAAGTGGTAGTGCTAACATGTCAATCTAGGACCAACTCCAAATCCCAAATTCTGACCAGTGTGTCATACACAAAACTGAAAGTGAAATCTAAGTTTAGTAAATAAATAGTGAGAAATACGGTAAGGAACAAGAAATTTTAAAGAATTAAATAAGGACTGCCATTAATTCATACTTACAAACTAACCCCAGTGAGGTACAGCAGAAAGTGAAAGGGAAATGTCTTAGGGAAACAGGCTAGGATAATTTCCAAATAGGTTTTCCCCGGGTTGCCAAGGGCACATTATTTCTTTCATTCCTTATGCTCTCCAATTACACAAATCTTAGTAATAAAAATATGTTAAAAGATTTACCATTTTTATTGATATGAAGAATGAAACCTAGAATGTAAAAGGTTTTTCAAAGGTTACAAAGAACTTGAATTCTGTTATTTGAAAGGCAGGACAAATTTACCTGCATCAAATACTGTGCACCTTCTCTCAAGTCATCTGCATGGACTGGAGCATAAAAAGCCTTCATCTTGTTCTTGATAAGCCACCGCTGATATTTGGCTTGATCAATGGACATCTCTTTCATGGCTTGTCTTCGAGGGCCCTTTTGGAGAAAAATATTAATAGTATCATTAACTGAAAGATCATCTACTCCACATTTATAAAAATCACCCTGTTACTTCGGCCTGAACAAGCTGCCTGCACCTGGGGCACGGGGAGAAGAGGAGGACAACAACATTGTATTTTCCTGTCAGTGAATCCTTTTCAGTACTGAAGATAATGACAGTACGGGCCTGCGTTGCAAAAGTGAAGGCATGGGAGGGATGGGGGGTGCCACTAAAAGGGAAAAGCAAAGAGGAAGAAATGCACACTGAAAAAATAAGAAGGTTTCAATACTAAGTAAATGAGAAAAATTAGAAATTACTAAAGATGGAGAAGAGATTACATGGAGAAAAATAAGAGCCTTCTGCTTTTCTATTTGTTTGGTTTAATGTTCTATTTCTTTTAATTTTTGAGAGAAAGAACATGAGTGGGCAGGGGATGGGCAGAGAGAGGGAGAGAGAGAAAGAATCCCAAGCAGGCTCTGCTTGTCAGCACGGAACCCGATGGAGGACTCAAACTCACGAACCGTGAGATCATGACCTGGGCTGAAATCAAGACTCAGATGCTTACTTACTGAGCCACTCAGGCACCCGAGCCTTTTGTTTTTCTACATAAAGTTTCTCAGCTTGTTTTCCCTTTGTCCCCAATGTTTGCGTTATTAATTCTCAGTAACCTGAAAATTCACTGAAAACAGAAGTTTGCTGTAAAATATAAATGCACTTTTTTCTTCATATTTCTGTTAGTTAAATGGTGAAGTAAGAGAATTAAGGAAATGAGACTTCAACTTGCAATTCTATTTTGGTTCTTGCAAGCAACACATAAAATGTGTTATATGCAAATGTATAAAGCAACAATCTAAAAGTAGGTTTAAGAGTACACCCTCATTGTACATGAAAAAGTATAGGAAAAATACAATTTGTTTTACAGAGGAAAAAGTTAAGGAATACTGCCCCATTTGTAATTTCCTGTGGTCAAACCCCAACTTGAAATGTTCAACTTGGAGACAAACTGAAAACCTCCACAGGTCCCAAGTGGGGTCGGTGTCTTAATGTTCTCCCCCAGACATGGCTTTGACCTTGCTACCATATAAGCAGAGGAGCAAATGTAGCACAGGCTGAGACATGGGGTGTCGAACCCAAATTTCTACCAAGATGAACAAAACAGTTTGGAAGAAAAGCTAATCTGACAAATGCTCCAAATTTCTCACAAAGAACAGGTGATCCATTGTCTAACAATCAAGATGCCAAAATCATAAAAACTACTTTTGGATGAAAAGTTTAACAGTATTTTTAAAATGGTATTACTCATGGTTAAAACAAAAAATAGGCAATTAAAATTAACACTGTTTGAACTTGGAAATACAGCATTCACTCTGCCCTTCTTATATATTGGATACTAGATACTTACCAAGATTTGTCTACCTCTTCCAATTTTTTTTTCCTGGTAGTAAATGTTCCCAGTATTCTCAAAACATTATGAAAAATGTCAGTAAGAAAATACACGTATTTCAGGGTGCCTGGGTGGCTCAGTCAGGTCATGATCTCACGATCTGTGAGTTCGAGCCCTGCGTCTGGCTCTGTGCTGACAGCTCAGAGTCTAGAGCCTGCATCAGATTCTGTGTCTCCTTCTTTCTCTGACCCTCCCCCGTTCATGCTCTGTCTCTGTCTCAAAAATAAAACAAACATTAAAAAAAATAAATTTTTTTTTCAACGTTTATTTAGTTTTGGGACAGAGAGAGACAGAGCATGAACAGGGGAGGGGCAGAGAGAGAGGGAGACACAGAATCGGAGACAGGCTCCAAGCTCTGAGCCATCAGCCCAGAGCCCGACGCGGGGCTCGAACTCACAGACCGCGAGATCGTGACCTGGCTGAAGTCGGACGCTTAACCGACTGCGCCACCCAGGCGCCCCAACAAACATTAAAAAAAATAAAATAAAATACACGTATTTCACTTAGGCTCCTTAGTTACCAAGAACCTACTTTTCTTACCCAAAACCTTCTGTAACAGAAATATAGTTTCCTAAAATCTCATAATAAATAAGAAAAAAAAAAAACAATCAAAATTCTCAAATCTTTGCTAAAGTCAGGATCTCAGACAGTTTTGAGGCAAAAATATTTTGAAGAAAATAACTAATTTCAAAATGCCCAAAGAAACTCAACAGACTCATTTTGTCAAATTATTTCACATCTAAAAAGTCCCATGAATTACAAATTACATACACAGAGTAAAGGATGTTTTAATATAGAAAACAAAGCGAACACTTACCATATGTACATGACTACAGATCATCAACCCAACATTTTTTGTGAAATCATGAACAAGATGAAGTAAAGCTGGGCGTGAGTTTGGAGCACCTGTCATAACAAGACACTGCGGCCTAATTTAAGATTAAAAAAATAAAACAAAATTAGAGTTTAGATTTTGATAACATGCAAAGGTTTTACATTGCTTCTCTAAGAATGTGTTATTACACTAGAATCTCTCCTTTATGTAATTGTTCTCAAGACACAGGCCACAGGATTCTCAACAGAAGATGACTTTCAAGCAGGGTTTCTCGGTACATGAGAAATGCATGAACAAAAACTTCTAGGAACAAGTATCATGCCAAATGATTACACAATACTTGGTAACATTACACATCAAAATCCTGGTAGGTATTACAGGAAGAAATGACCATGGTAATTAAAATATTCATAACAGGAATCAGAGGAAGATGGCCGCGTAGGAGGACGCTGGGCTCACCGCGTCCTGCTGATCACTTAGATTCCACCCACATCGGCCTAAATAACGCAGAAAACCGCCAGAAAACTAGTAGAACGGATTCTCCGGAGCCAAGCATAGACAAGAGGCCCATGGAAGAGGGTAGGAAGGGCGGAGAGGCAGTGTGCGCTACACGGACTGGTGGGAGGAAGCCGGGGCGGCGGAGGTGCAGCCCGCCCGGCAAAGCAGAGCCCCCAAGTCTGGCTTGCAAAAGTGGAGGGGCCAGACAGAGTGAGTTCTAACAGCCAGTGGGACTTAACATCTGGAATGTTATAAGTCAACAGCTCTGCTCCGAGAGAGAGAGGGCTAGAAGAGGACAACGGGAGGGAGAGTTGTTGAGCCCCAGAGGACAGAGCTCAGCTCAGCAGGAAACAAAGGGGCTGGGAAGCACCATCTCCCTCGCCCATCCCCTAGCCAAAATCCCAAAGGGAAACAGTTCCCATCAGGGAACTCGCTTCACCGCGCAAACACCCAATGCTGTGCTTCTGTGGATCCACCCCTCCGATGGGTCTGCCTCCCTCCCGGTGCTTCAGGGCCCCTCCCAAAGAAGACCACCGAAGGCAAAGCCAACTGAGTCTGTCCGTCCCGCCCCCATGCATCTTGCAGATCCACCCTGACTAATACGCCAGATCCCATCGAAGCAGCACCACAAGCCTGGCAGTGTGCGAGTAGCCCAGACAGGGGCCACACCACTCCACAGTGAGTTCTGCCCCTGGGATGGGGGAAGATAAGGTACACACCAGTCTGACTGTGGCCCCAGCGGCGGGATGGGGGCAGACATCAGGTCTGACTGCGGTCCCGCCCACCAACACAAGTTACTCCAGACAGTACAGGGGAAGAGCCCAGCAGTTTCGCGCCACTCCAGGGACTATCCAAAATGACGAAACAGAAGAATTCTCCTCAAAAGAAAGTCCAGGAAGTAGCGACAGCTAACAAACTGATCAAAAACAATTTAAACAATATAACAAAATGAATTTAAAATAATAGTCATAAAATTAATTGCTGGGCTTGAAAAAAAAGTATAGAGGACAGCAAAGAATCTATACCTAGAGAGATCAAGGGACTAAGAAACAGTCAGGAGGAGCTAAAAAATGCTATAAATGAGCTGCAAAATAAAATGGAGGTGACCACAGTTCAGATTGAAGAGGCAGAGGAGAGAATAGGTGAATTAGAAGATAAAATTATGGAACAAGAGGAAACTGAGAAAAAGATAAAAAATCCAGGAGTATAAGGGGAGAATTAGAGAAGTGATGCGATAAAACACAATAATATACATATAATTGGGATTCCAGAGGAGGAAGAGACAGAGAAAGGTGCTGAAGGTGTACTTGAAGAAATCATAGCTGAGAACTTCCCGGATCTGGGGAAGGAAATAGGCACTGAAATCCAAGAGGCACAGAGTACTCCCTTCAGACGTAACTTGAATCAATCTTCTGCATGACATATCATAGTGAAACCAGCAAAATACAAGGAAAAAGAGAATATTCTGAAAGCAGCTAGGAATAATCGTGCTCTACCATATAAAGGGAGACAGATAAGACTAGTGACGGATCTATCTACTGAAACTTGGCAGGCCAGAAAAGAATGGCAGGAAATCTTCAATGTGATGAACAGAAAAAATATGCAGCCGAGAATCCTTTATCCAGCAAGTCTGTCATTTAGAATAGAAGGAGAGATAAAGATCTTCCCAAACAAACAAAAACTGAAGGAAGTCATCACCACTACACGAGCCCTACAAAAGATCCTAAGGGGGATCCTGTGAGACAAACTACCAGAGACATCACTACAAGCATGAAACCTATGCACATCACAATGACTCTAAACCCATATCTTTCAATAATAACACTGAATGTAAATGGACTAAACGCTCCAACCAAAAGACACAGGGTATCAGAATGGATAAAAAAACAAGACCCATCTATTTGCTGTCTACAAGAGACTCATTTTAGACCTGAAGACACCTTCAGATTGAAAGTGAGGGGATGGGGGGCGCCTGGGTGGCACAGTCGGTTAAGCGTCCGACTTCAGCCAGGTCACGATCTCGCGGTCCGTGAGTTTGAGCCCCACGTCAGGCTCTGGGCTAATGGCTCAGAGCCTGGAGCCTGTTTCCGATTCTGTGTCTCCCTCTCTCTCTGCCCCTCCCCCGTTCATGCTCTGTCTCTCTCTGTCCCCAAAAAAATAAATAAACGTTGAAAAAAAAAATTTAAAAAAAAAAGAAAGTGAGGGGATGGATAACTATCTATCATGCTACTGGAAGTCAAAAGAAAGCTGGAGTAGCCATACTTATATCAGACAAACTAGACTTTAAATTAAAGGCTGTAACAGGAGATGAAGAAGGGCATTATATAATAATTACAGGGTCTATTCATCAGGAAGAGCTAACAATTATAAATGTCTATGTGCCAAATACGGGAGCCCCCAAATATATAAAACAATCACAAACATAAGCAACCTTATTGAGGGGCGCCTGGGTGGCGCAGTCGGTTGAGCGTCCGACTTCAGCCAGATCACAATCTCGCGGTCCGTGAGTTCGAGCCCCACGTCAGGCTCTGGGCTGATGGCTCAGAGCCTGGAGCCTGTTTCCGATTCTGTGTCTCCCTCTCTCTCTGACCCTCCCCCGTTCATGCTCTGTCTCTCTCTGTCCCAAAAATAAATAAACGTTGATAAGCAACCTTATTGATAAGAATATGGTCACTGCAGGGGAATTTAATGCCCCACTTACAGCAATGGATACAACATCTAGACACAAGATCAATAAAAAACAAGGGCCCTGATTGATACATTGGATCAGATGGACTTGACAGATATATTTAGAACTCTGCATCTCAAAGCAACAGAATATACTTTCTTCTCAAGTGCACATGGAACATTCTCCAAGAGAGATCACATACTGGGTAACAAAACAGCCCTTCATAAGTATACAAGAATTGAGATCTTATCATGCATACTTTCAGACCAAAATGCTATGAAGCTTGCAATCAATCACGGGAAAAAGTCTGGAAAACCTCCAAAAGCATGGAGGTTAAAGAACACCCTACTAAAGAGTGAATGGGTCAACCAGGCCATTAGAGAAGAAATTTAAAAATATATGGAAACAAAGGAAAATGAAAATACAACAATCCAAATGCTTTGGGACGCAGCAAAGGCAGTCCTGAGAGGAAAATACACTGCAATCGAGGCCTATGTCCAGAAACAAGAAAAATCCCAAATAAAAAATCTAACAACACACCTAAAGGAAATAGAAGCAGAACAGCAAAGACACCCCAAACCCGGCAGAAGAAGAGAAATAATAAAGATTAGAGCAGAAATAAACAATATAGAATCTAAAAAAAAAAAACCAAAACTGTAGAGCAGATCAATGAAACCAAGAGTTGGTTTTTTTTTTTTTTATTTTTATTTTTATTTTATTTTTTTTTTAATTTTTTTTTTCAACGTTTATTTATTTTTGGGACAGAGAGAGACAGAGCATGAACGGGGGAGGGTCAGAGAGAGAGGGAGACACAGAATCTGAAGCAGGCTCCAGGCTCTGAGCCATCAGCCCAGAGCCTGACGCGGGGCTCGAACTCACGGACCGCGAGATCGTGACCTGGCTGAAGTTGGACGCTTAACCGACTGCGCCACCCAGGCACCCCAAGAGTTGGTTTTTTGAAAAAATAAATAAAATTGATAAACCTCTAGCCAGGCTTCTCAAAAAGAAAAGGGAGAGGACCTAAATAGATAAAATTATGAATGAAAATGGAATTATTACAATCAATCCCTCAGAAATACAAGCAATTATCAGGGAATACTATGAAAAATTATATGCCAACAAACTGGACAACCTGGAAGAAATGGACAAATTCCTAAACACCCACACACTTCCAAAACTCAAACAGGAAGAAATAGAACGCTTGAACAGACCCATAACCAGTGGAGAAATTGGATCAGTTATCAAAAATCTCCCAAGAAATAAGAGTCCAGGACCAGATGGCTTCCCTCGGGAAGTCTATCAGACATTTTAAGCAGGGATACTACCTATCCTTCTCAAGCTATTCCAAAAAATAGAAAGGGAAGGAAAACTTCCAGACTCATTCTATGAAGCCAGCATTACTTTGATTCCTAAACTAGACAGAGACCCAGTAACAAAAGAGAACTACAGGCCAATATCCCTGATGAATATGGATGCAAAAATTCTCCATAAGATACTAGCAAATCGAATTCAACAGCATACAAAAAGAATTATTCACCATGATCAAGTGGGATTCATTCCTGGGCTGCAGGGCTGGTTCAACATTCACAAATCAATCAACGTGATACATCACATTAATAAAAGAAAAGATAAGAACCATATGATCCTGTCAATCGATGCAGAAAAAGCATTTGACAAAATTCAGCATTCTTTCTTAATAAAAACCCTCGAGAAAGTCGGGATAGAAGGAACATACTTAAACATCATAAAAGCCATTTATGAAAAGCCCACAGCTAATATCATCCTCAATGGGGAAAAACTAAGAGCTTTCTCCCTGAGATCAAGAACACGACAGGGATGTCCACTCTCACTGCTGTTGTTTAGCATAGTATTGGAAGTTCTAGCCTCAGCAATCAGACAACAAAAGGAAATCAAAGGCATCAAAATTGGCAAAGATGAAGTCAAGCTTTCACTTTTTGTAGATGACATGATATTATACACTGTAAATGTGACAGACTCCACCAAAAGTCTGCTAGAACTGATACATGAATTCAGCAAAGTCGCAGGATACAAAATCAATGTACAGAAATCAGTTGCACTCTTATACACTAATAATGAAGCAACAGAAAGACAAATAAAGAAACTGATCTCATTCACAATTACACCAAGAAGCATAAAATACCTAGGAATAAATCTAACCAAAGATGTCAATGATCTGTATGCTGAAAACTATAGAAAGCTTATGAAGGAAATTGAAGAACATATAACGAAATGGAAAAACATTCCGTGCTCATGGATTGGAAGAATACTGTTAAAATGTCAATAGTACCCAAAGCTATCTACACGTTCAATGCAATCCCAATCAAAATGGAATCAGCATTCTTCTCAAAGCTAGAAGAAGCAATCCTAAAATTTGTATGGAACCACAAAAGGCCCCGAATAGCCAAAGTAATTTTGAAGACGACGACCAAGGGAGGCATCACAATCGCAGACTTTAGTCTCTACTATAAAGCTGTAATAATCATCAAGACAGCATGGTATTGGCCTAAAAACAGACACATAGACCAATGGAATAGAATAGAAACCCCAGAACTAGACCCACAAAAGTATGGCCAACTAATCTTTGACAAAGCAGGAAAGAATATCCAATGGAAAAAAGACAGTCTCTAACAAATGGTGCTGGGAGAACTGGACAGCAACATGAAGAAGGATGAAACTAGACCACTTTCTTACACCATTCACAAAAACAAACTCAAAATGGATAAAGGACCTGAATGTGAGACGGGAAACCATCAAAACCCTCGAGGAGAAAGCAGGAAAAGACCTCTCTGACCTTAGCCGCAGCAATTTCTTACTTGACACATCCCCAAGGCAAGGGAATTAAAAGCAAAAATGAACTACTGGGACCTTATGAAGATAAAAAGCTTTTGCACTGCAAAGGAAACAACCAACAAAACTAAAAGGCAACCAACAGAATGGGAAAAGATATTCGCAAATGACATATCAGACAAAGGGCTAGTATCCAAAATCTACAAAAAGCTCACCAAACTCCACACCCGAAAGACAAATAATCCAGTAAGAAATGGGCAGAAAACAGGAATAGACACTTCTCTGAAGAAGACATCCAGATGGCCAACAGGCACATGAAAAGATGCTTAATGTCGCTCCTCATCAGGGAAATACAAATCAAAACCACACTCAGATATCACCTCACGCCAGTCAGGGTCGCCAAAATGAACAAATCAGGAGACTATAGATGCTGGAGAGGATGTGGAGAAACGGGAACCCTCTTGCATTGGTGGTGGGAATGCAAACTGGTGCAGCCGCTCTGGAAAGCAGTGTGGAGGTTCCTCAGAAAATTAAAAATAGACCTACCCTATGACCCAGCAGTAGCACTGCTAGGAATTTACCCAAGGGATACAGGAGTAATGATGCACAGGAGCACTTGTACCCCTATGTTTATAGCAGCACTCTCAACAATAGCTAAACTATGGAAAGAGCCTAAATGTCTATCAACTGATGAATGGGTAAAGAAATTGTGGTTTATATACACAATGGAATACTAAGTGGCAATGAAAGAATGAAATATGGTCCTTTGTAGCAACGTGGATGGAACTGGAGAGTGTTACGCTAAGTGAAATAAGTCATACAGAGAAGGACAGATTCCATATGCTTTCACTCCTATGTGGATCGTGAGAAACTTAACAGAAGACCATGGGGGAGGGGAAGAAAAAAAAAAAAGAGGTTAGAGAGGGAGAGAGCCAAAGCATAAGAGACTGTTAAAAACTGAGAACAAACTAAGGGTGGATGGGGGGTGGGAAGGAGGGGAGGGTGGGTAATGGGTATTGAGGAGGGCACCTTTTGGGATGAGCACTGGGTGTTGTATGGAAACCAATTTGACAATAAATTTCACATTAAAAAAATCATCTAAAAAAGAAAATGAATCACTCCTTAAAAAAATATATATATATTTATATATATATATATATAACAATTTTTTACTTGTAAAGGTAATAAATATCCCAGTTCTTTCACAGAGTTCCAAAACTTCCTAAGAGCTTGGCCTTCCTTTCATGTACAAAACAGGTCATTTTCCATCTTAGTTTTATCCTATCATAATGATTTCTACTTCGTAATATCAGCCCTATCTAATCTAGCTTACTTTTAATGACGGCTGTTGTATCAGTAAAATCATCTATGGTTGATTTGAAGGTTTCTATGTGAAGTAAAAGTTTTGATTCTAAATTATGGTGGAAATCAAACTTAAATTCAACTGCCCTTGTAAACACAAAACAGTGGCATGACTTTCATATATTCTTAATTCTTTATTTTAACTGAAAAGAAATGGAAATCAATGTTATTTAATGTAAAAATATTTAAGTATCCATTTTATAAGTTCAAACATTAGGAAAGATTCTTTAAAACAAGAATTTATATGATTAAAACAAACGTTAAGAAAAAGGAAATAGACTAAAATTTCTGACATAATCACTAAATTGGTAGGGTAGTTCCTAACTTCATAAAGTAAGCATGAGAACTTGAATAAAGACTATGAAAACCAAAGCGAACCAAAATAACTAACGTATTCAGAATTTTAGCAAGCTGTCTGAAAAAACCAATTCTGTCTGGGAGAAGGGCGTTGGAGTGATCAAACAAGAAATCAGCCTGTACGGCCCAGATTGCTAATAGTTCAGTCTATCTGAGCTTTAGCAGGTTAAAAAGCTCCTCAGCTAGAAATTACACAATTCCTATCCTTCCTGGTAGCTTACCACTGACCCTGTGAGTGGCTTACAGCCCATATAAGGAAGCTGGCTGCCCTCCATACTTTGTTTCCCTTTCCTGTAAGCCACACCATGGATGTGCTGATGACTCTGACCACATGGACAAAAACACCTCCTAGGAAACAGCAGACTGACAAGATACAAAGAATGTGGGACCTGAGTGACCAAGTGCAGCAAATCTGCCTGCCATGAACCATCCATCTGCCTCTGGACTACCACGTAATATGGATGCTTGTCTTATGTAACCACTCTACCAACTTTCCTTAACTGTAGTTTAACCTACACTCTAACATAATCTAGAGTTGCAGTTCAAGAACTGGTAGCCCCTATCTTCACTACATGGTAAATATACCACAAAGGCTTACTTCAGTATAGTTGTATCATAAAAGCATCAAAAAAGCAGAATACAAAATATATTAGGGATGAGACTGAGTAACAATGACAGAGGGCAAACATCTACCTTTGTTTTAATTCCTTCCTCAAAACAGTCCATTGTATAAAGGGATTTTTAAGGAAAAAAAAAAAAAAGGAACAGGAGAAAACACAGTAGTATGGAGATACTGAAAGCTAGAAAGGAGAGGGAAAAAACAACAAAAGATAGGCCCCATATTAGGAAGAGGCTAAATCCTAAAGCCTAAGAGAAAGCTGTGAAGCTACCTGATTTGACAACTAAAAATCACCAGTGCCTACAAGTTAGAGGCAGTGGGTGCCTCTGGAAGTGCCATGAACCATGTATTAAAGAAACTGAAGTAGGAAGCACTGGTTGCAACTTTGCATAAGAAACAACTAGAAAGAACCAAATCATCTTCATTACCATCATGAATACATTTCTGTGTCCTTCCCCAATCCTGCCAGGCTAAGGCTTATTTGCTAAAAAGGGGCTCAAAACCACAATGAGGTATCAATTCATAACACTCAGAAAGACAAGAAGTAAGTGTTGGTGAGGATGTGGAGAAAAGGCACCCCTCACGCACTGGTGTTTTACATGAGTCAAGATATGGAGGCAACCTAAGTGTCCAGTGACAGATGAATAAATAAAGAATACATGGTATGTATACAACAGAATATTACTTGGCCGTAAAAAATAATGAAATCTTGCCATTGTGACAACATGAATGAACCTAGAAGATATTATACTAAGGGAGTTAAGCCAGACAGGGAAAGACAAATACCACATGATTTCACTTACATGTGGAGTCTAAAAACCAAAAGAGAAAACAAACAAGAAAGAGATGAAAAGACTCACAAATATAGAGAAGAAATCAATACAACAACAACAAAAAGAAAAACAGGCTCATAAATATAAACAAACTGATGGCCACCAAAGTGGAGGGGATTGGGGGGATGAGCAAAATGGGTTAAGGAGATTAAGAGGTATAAAACTTCCAGTTTCAAGTCTTGGGGATGAAAAGTGTATCACTGGGAATAGTCAAAAATACTGTAATATACTTATCATGACAAGCATTTCATAATGTGTATAATTGTTAAATCACTATGTAGTCTACCTATAACTTTAGAATTTAAGTAAGTTTTAAATTTTATTTATTTTAAGTAAGCTCTACACCCAACACAGGGCTTGAACTGATGAATGACCCGAGATCGAGAGCTGCATGCTCTAACAACTGAGGCAGCCAGGCATCCCTAAAACTAATTTAATATTATATGTCAACTATACTTTAATGAAAACATTTTTGGTCTGTGACACACTAGCAACAACTGAGAGTAGAAGCAGCTACTTTAATCAGGGGAGGAATGGAGAAAACATTTACATACTGAATCCTGAGACCTTCAATCTCCTCTCCCACTTGACTCTCAGAACTCACTAGCCACGACTGTCATCAACAAGCAAAAAATTAAAAGATTCCTTTCTGTGAAATCTAATTGTAAAAAAAACAATCTTCAAGATGACTTAAATTTCTCAAAGAACCAGCAAAGCCACATTCATCTCCATTAAGGGCTTCAATGACAAGCTCCAAGCACCAATGCAGAATTTCCCTGGCCAAGGACCACAGTTACTTCACACAAGGCAAATCTAAGCACCCAAGCTAAAAGACAGGAAACAGAGAGAAAGACATTTCAAGAAACAGAAACTACAAGGTGGAGAAAACCACATCTTTAGCTAAGTTTGGTGAAGGCTGAGACAGTGATATGTATAAAATTAAATAAGAAAAGGAAAAAAATTGGTTCCAGAGAAAACAAGAAAGCTGTACAAGGAAAGAAAAAGGAGTCATAATTACCACGTGGCTCAGCTATGAATCATTTTAAAAAGTCATAAAAATATAAAAACCTAATCAAAATAATGACATAAAAATATATTGTGAGGATGGGACAAAGGGAAGAGTGCATGTGTGTGGTGGGCACATGTGGGTGAAGGACGGCAATTAAATTTAATTAAAGTTAAATTAAAAATCAAAAAGTACAGCAAGACAACTCTAATGTTGGGGAATATCAAGTAATTACTAAATCAATCAGCTAAGAGTTGAAAGAGGTTGCCTGTGGTATGACACAAACAGGGACATGAAAAGTCAGGCAACTATGGATTTTCATGATTTTCTTCTGTTTCTCTCAACTATGTTCATGGGTAATTCTGATAAAGATTTAAGAAGCCATACTGGAATAAAATACATCTTTTCAATGTTCCCATTAGTATAACAAAGCAAAGCAAAAGGTATTCATTGATGGCAAATTCACTCTGAGTCTTGGTCATACTCTCAGTTCCGTAATACAATTTTTTACACAAAGGGAGGATTTCTATTTTCAGCCATACTTGGCATCAACTATTCAAAATGCACTAAAATTAAAGTTTTCCGCCCAGGGCTCTCATTGCTTTTTCTTTTCCCAATTTCTCTCTACTCCAAAGCTGAACATCTGTGGTCTCTGGAAACTTTTCATTCTAGAAAAAAAGAGATGGGGGGCAGGATCCAAAAAGTAACAGAAAAATACATAAAGACTCTTCTTACTGGGCGAAAACTGGTAGAGCAATTCTTTTCTGTCACTCATTCACTCCTTAGGATTTCTTTCAACAGTATTTCCCCTTTTGGTTTATTGACAGGCATGGAACACATCTCTTCATTATTCAGAAGCCACTGAGATGTGATTACTCATGAATACAGAAAGTCAACTGCTTACAGCCAGGCTTAACTGAACAGTATGAGAAAGACTATTTAGATCAATTTTTAAAAAAATGGCAAGCCTACTTTCCACAAAATGCAAAATCTATAATTTCTAAGAATCCACATAGGGAAATAATGAGACTTCTTGATTTAGAGGGATATGTATCAGTAGCACTTTAATAACTGAATTCCATCAATTGTTAGAAGCAGGCTGAATTAAGGAATAGTTTTTATTTTTATTTTTTAAGGAATAGTTTTTAAATTGATGATTAATACACTACTATAAAATACAAAGCCACTTATTGAGTAAAACAGTATAAATGTTCTTTAAGACATTGATTCTTTATCATCAAAACTGGATTCCAGAAGTCAATGATGAGAGAAAAAAGCAACTAACATGAAAATAGTTAGTGCTTTAGTATAATTACAAAATAGGGTATGTCAAAAATCCCTAAGAAGCTCATACTTTGTAGTTGTACAGTGGTTACTGAACTTCGCTGGCCACAAGGGGAAGAAACTATTCACTTTATGACAGCTACCATTTAAAAGCCTTCAAATGAGAGACTTCTGACACTTTTAGTTTTGTAACATTTTTGTAAATCAGATAATTCACCTCTTTATCAATTTTTGATAACAAAAAAATCTTACTACCCTGGTTTTTGAACACATGGCCCATCCAAAGTCCAGCCAAAACAAAAACGAATATTCTGTGCTTTTAGGAAACTTCGCAAGAAATATCAGCAGATGAAAATGTTACCGAACAGTAAGTCAAGAAGTGAGTGGCACCTAACACAGATGCTTCTATGTCACCTTACCGCTTACCTGAAGTTTTTCACGTGGTCTTCCACCCCTGAAAGACGAATCGAATGCTGCAGAGCATTTAGGTAAGTCAGAGCTTGTGTAGAGGATCCCCAGTTCACGTCTGTGGGAAGACAGGGTACACACAGCAACACACCAGTATTAACCAACGATCAAGAACCAGTTTGAGGCACAGAGAAGTAAACGATGCTCTGTTTAAAAAAACAAATGCTAAAATAAACCAATGTATTGACAATGCTCAAGAGTTCAAGTGCATGGCATGACACTGTGATAATACTAATCTGAACTGGAACTGCATTTAAAGAACAAGTACAGTTCAGAAAAGACTAAGGTGATGGGGCTAGAGACACGCTGTGCATGCAACTCAACAAAGTTCCACAAATAATTTTAAGATTATTGTTTATATAGCCAGAAGCCTACTGGGAAAGAGGCTGATCTCTGATGGAAAGATTTCAAAACTGTGAAATTACCATTCATAGAACTTAATAGTTTGTTATTGGAACAGGAAAATTTCACACTCTGCATTGAGTAAACAGCCTGGACACCAAATAGGACTTTAGAAATTTGTTATTTTAGAGAAATAATTGTTTCTAAGATGGCTAAAACATTACCTTCTTTGTTCATTTCATTTCTAAAGCCAGCACTCTAATCCAAAACCTCCCTGCATCATATCTGGATTGCAAAATGCTTCCTCACAGTTTCAGATGACGACACTGCAGCTACTCTTGCATTTCTTCCTAACTTAGTCGAATGGGGCCAAAACTTGTCAAACTTTTCTCACTGGTTCCTCCCTCAGTGTTACAGTTACCACACTACACTGGACCAATCCCAATACACCTAAGGATCATCATCTTATGTAGAGATACACCCAAGAGTTACCAACACGACACGTTCTGGGAAATCTTTAACCCCAGTTAGAACATGTTTGTCAAATGTTCCCTGCTATATGGTGAACTAACGGAAAGATACCACATCTTTCTAATATACCGTCCATTCCGTGCAATTTACTCCAACAGGTGCTAAGACCACAGTACTAACACGTATGCTTATTAGGCTAACAGCTATTACAAGAGCTATTCTACGAAGTCTAATCCTTCCAAGGAAAATTGTAAAATACATTGAGGGTCACCCAAATGTTAGTAATACAAATGTGTCATTTTTCTGTAAGTAGGATTAGTTAAATTTACGGGCAAGTATGAAATTACATAGAATAAAAAGTCTAGTGGTAATTATTTCACTAAGTCTACATATATCTGGAAATGAGAAGTATTTTAGGTTTTACACAAAGCACCTTTCAAGTACACAGAAGATGAAGCTTAGACAGGAAAAGTAACAAAGAACTTCGAAGTGTCTTGTGGCTTGAAACAATAATAAAAGAGTACTAACCTGGTTTTTTGTAGGTCACATAAATATACAGCCCAAGGACTATGACATATGTTAACAATGCAGCCCACCAGTTAATGACAAACATCACTATGCAGCAAAGAATAGCTCCAATAAGTGATATCCACATGTTGTAGTATTTGAATGCAGGACGCCATCCTAACAATTACAAACAAAACAGATACATAAAAGTCAGTGAAATACCTTATCTGCTTTAGACAATGGAACATATGTGTGCACAAAATAACTTTCTTTGTGGTTGCTTTAAATATTCAGTATAAGGCTAACATATAAAAGTAGATTCATGGAGCATTACTGAGCACAATGAACTTTCACAATTTTTGAAGGCCATGAAGAAAGCACACGTATTTAATTCTACCTTATTCTATGCATCAACCTATCTTAGTGAATACAAAAAAACTACAAAAGATTGAGAGGAAGTTTCAAGTTGAGTCTTTACAAGTGTGGCTTTATGTTTTAGACTTTACCATGAAACATACGCATATTCTAATGCATATACAAAAGAGTTCAAACAAAATTTTCTGGAAAACTTAATTCATCTACTTGCTAGAAAAATTAACAGTTGGGTGTAGAAACTTATCTTCCCATTTGATGAAGTATTTATAAATTAAGTTCACTATAAAAAAAAATGCAAATTTTCATTCCATAGCCAAAAATATTATTTAAAAATCATTTCAATAAATTTCATATTCTTTTCTTAAATTAAACTTTTAATTGTGAAATTATTGCAGATTCCCACAAAGTTGTGAGAAAGAATCCAGAGAAATTCTGGGGACTTTTTACCTAGGTTTCCCGCAATGATAACACCTTGCAAAATCACACAATAACACAACTAAGATACTGATATTAATACAGTAAAGACAAAGAACAGTCCAATATAAGCAGCCCTTGTGTTATCCTTTTACAACCACACATACCCATCTCTAAAATTTATATTCTTAAAGGAAAGGCTGAAGCTAAGATGTGTGTGTCCCAACTTCCATACTTTATCTTCCCTATTCTGAGAGAATTGGAGACCCTTAGAAGGAAAATTGCCTTTGTTCCTTCATTCTTTCTCTGATGTCCAGCTGTTGTTATGGTTTATAATAAAAAGTCCTCGATGAAAGCATATGGGGCAGTTTTTCAGTTCCCAGAGACCATTTAAAACAGAACTCCACAGAACTTACTGTGCTAAAAATATTTTTCTGGGCATGTTAGCTTTATCATAACCATGTTCTTAGAACTTAAATGGAAAACAGTTAAATAAATAATAAAAACAGGGAGAAAATAATTCTTTCATAGTATTAGTCAGAATTGGAGATCTACAATGCTATCTTAAATGGTTCTAAGAAACAGTAAACTACCAGTAAACTTCATGACAAAGAGATCTTTGAAGACTCACTTAACTTGACTCTAGAGTAAAGGTGGACTGAGCATTAATGGGTTAATCACTCACAACACCATCTTTTAAAATGTGTTGAAGTTTTATTATTTTCTCTAAAATAAAAGACATTAATGCATTCACAGAACTTTAAGAAAATGTAAGATCACCTGGAGATTTTGCAAGTGAGGCATGGAACACCGAAAAATTGATCAAAGCATACGATGCAAGGAAGAAGTTAGAGATAATTGGAGCGATAACATTCAGTTCAGCTGCAAAAGACACATGAGGTGTATTTAAGGACACACTATACACATTTTTTAACTTTTTAAAACATGAAATTATTTTAAGCCTTTAGATGATAGATAGATATACCCCTATATCCACACTTCAGATTTAATGAGTACATATATTTTGCCACATGTACTTCATATACTTTCAGACATCGACCCTTGGGTCCACAGTTGAACCCTTTCCACCTCATTCTTCCAAAGTTGCCCTATTTTTCCAGTGACATTATATAGTTTTACTAAACACATATATAGTCCACAAGTTTTATGCAGTACTGTTTTGGGTATTTTCAAAGTCAGACAAATACCATATTTATCATTTTGCAATTTGGTTACATTTATTATATTTGAGACTCATTCATACTGATATGTGGAGATAAAGCGTATTCATTATTTTTACTCTTCGATAATAGTCTGCAGTTTCATTCTTCTGTTAGTAGGTATTCAAGTTGCTTTCCTTTTCTATTATAAATAATGACACTAAAAACATCTTTGGATATGGTTCTTTGGATATACATGCAGTTTCTTTAGGATATATATATAGACTGCTAAAAAGAACTGCTGGACTGTGAGAACCTTTACAAAACATTAGTGATTTATTCTCCAAAGTAGCCATACCGAAGAGATACCTAGCAGCATTACATGAGAGTTAGTTTCCATACTTTCTGGTCTAATTCAGACTTTTAATAAAAGTCCACTATCATCTTCAGCAGTGGAAGACTCATTTAACTCACTTGTGATCAAAGGTAAAAGTGCCCAAAAGTAGCTCAGGGGAGGCTCTACCTTCAGGAGGGCACTAAAACCCTTTCTCGTACGCTGTCATTTTATTTTTTTCAGGGACAAGAACCTAGGAGTTCCCTCTGATGGAGACTTAGTGATGGTAATAATTTTCGCAGGTATGTACTGAGCACTATAATTTATAGTATTTTCTACGTACACTTTCATTTAATCACAAAAAAACTAACTTAGTTTACTAGGCAAATTAAGGTTTTCTTCATAATTTAATAATTCAATGTTTAGAGTTCACACTATAAATGTTACAAAATCTGTATTAGCACATCATTTGTATGACTAACCAATTAAGATGAATCCAAGGGCAATTAAGAATGTTAAGATGTAGCCACGAAGAGGTTCATTATTTTTCCCATAACCTTTAGCAAACATCTGGAAAGCTGGGTAGATGTTGTCCTTACACAGAGCCTAGTGAAGAAAGGCAAATATTAGAGGAAATATAATGAAATTAGACAAACAGACTTCCTTACAGTTATAATATGTGTAAGTGTATAATACTGTATAATACTGTATAAATGTATAATACTGTAAAATTTCAGACACAGGATTAGAACACAAGATTTCTACTTCTTGATCCTCTTTCTTCCCACTGTGTCACACTGCTTTACCTAATAAACGATAAAGGAGACCAAACATTTCAAGTATCAAAAGGTAGTTGGTAGAGAATACCGCTGAAGTTTTTATCTACCTTACGCCCCTCCCCACGCTGAAACTCTTTTATGAAGATAAATGGCAGAGAAGCAGGCATACAAATAAATCTGAAAATTTGAGGAGTATGACATAGGTGTGACCAACATCACACAAAAAAAAGTCTAAATCCTAGACTTAAAGCAAATAAAAATCCTTATTATCAAACTTAACCACTTTTCTTAAAACTCTACTAAAAACTATTTTAAGAGATATATTCTACATTGACCCTACTCACTGGCTACAACTATAATATCAGGAACAAGGCTGCAGAACAACATCCTATTCAGTGTCAGCTGTTTGCTTAATGCTCATTAAAGGGAGATAAGATGTGCCTCATTCATCATCCTGAGTAGCTAACACAATGTGTGGCATATAGTAGGCATTCAAATGTTCATAAATCAAAACATAAAGGCTGTCATCATGCAAGAGGGCACAAGGTCCTTTAATTCTTTCAACTTATACTTGGACTGCATTCCTTATTCTTAGTAAGACATTATAAAAAATTTGTGCAATGAGATTAAGTTGAAAAAACAAAACTCCATCACCATTTACAGATAGACAACTTGACTATACCTTCACAGTAGGTAAATGCACTAATGTTTATATAACGAGAAACATTCACGAAATTAAAGATACCGGTTCTTGAGATGTGTGTGTATATATCATACACATATAAAGGCAAACAAATGATTTGAAAAAGTTAAGAATCTCAAAGTGAAATATATTACCATAACTTCCCTTTCAATAAAGCTTGTACTATGAAAATACCTACCTGAAATATTTTGGGAGCACTCACAAGGGATGCTAATGCAGAAGAAAGAGTGGCTGAGAAGATACCTGCAGAAATTAATGGTGCGAATCCTGACACCATGCTCATTACCTTAAAAAAGGGGAAAATTAAGTGTTACAAACAGGTCAAGAAAGAACAAAATACTATATATCATTATTATGCTAATGAAGGAGACTAACAGTCAGGGCAGGGGGATATGATAATCACAAGCAGTAATAATGGTTATGTGCATTACAAATTTCTAAAACATATTTACCAGTAGCATTCACCTTGAATCTTTTTATTTGGTAAAATTTCAGACACACAGCAGACAGAAGAGCATAATGAACCACCAAGTATTTATCACCTGCTTTCAACAATGATCAGCTCAGGACCAATCTCACATCATTGTGAATCAAACCCCAGACATCACTTAATAAACAAATATACAAATATTTCACCATGTACCTCTAATGGGTAAGAACTTTTAAAAACTGTAACTACAAAGCCACTGTCAGAATTTAAAAAGTAGTTCCTTAACATCACCAAACAGCCTATCACCATTCAAGTTCTCCAAGTTGTCCATCTTTTCTTGCCTTTTTAAATAGTTTAAACCAAAATCCACAAAAAGACCACACATTAAATTTGGTGGATACGTCTCTTAAAGTCTTTTTCAATCAGCAGGTTCACTGCTTTCCTTTACATTTTACTATTAAGTCATTGTCTCAGAGAAGCCTCACACTTCTGGATTTCACTGACTGCATCTCCAACTTGTGGTATGTAAGCCGCTGCTCTCACCTCTGTATTTCTAGTGAACTGACATATCTAGACAGTGCATCAGGATGAAATACAAGTTCTGTGGCAAGAGTATTTCAAGATGGTGCACTTCCATCAAGAAGGTTGTTTTTTTCTTTCTTTTCTTTTCTTTTCTTTTCTTTCTCAAGAAGGTTGCTTTTTCTGTCTTTTCTTTCCTTGCTCCCTCCCTTTCTATCAGATTGGTATTGTAGTTATGTTTTCTCTTTTTTAAAAAGAGACCTCAACTTTCGGAACCTAATGTGGAGATATTTCTACCTGAAAGGACATAAGTCTAGGATGTGTCTTTAAATAATGTGGGAAGTAGGAAGTTATAAATAAAACAAAGTCAGCCAAGCACTGGTGATTAATAAAATCTCATAAAGTACATTACACTGCTTTCTCTATCTTTGTACATGTTCAAAAATTTCCCTAATGAAGTTTAAAAAAAAATGGATTGATCACTTAGATCATGAGAAGACAACCAGATACATCCAAACTGAGGGGCAAAAAACAAAGTAACATGCCTGGACTTTTTAAAATAACAACACCCTGGAAGATTAAAACAGGCAGGCTGGAAACTCCTAGATTAAAGGATTTTAAAAGAACATGATAACTCAATGCCATATGTAACCTAGATTGGATTTTGGATCTATGAAAAATACCTATAAGGGACATTACTGAAGCAAGTGGGGAAAATGAAGATGGATGATATATTTAAGTAACAGTATTTCAACAACAACGAATTCCTGAAGTGGGCTAACTATCCTGTGCCCATATAGAATATTTCAAAGAGCTCAAACTGATGGGCATTTTATGGTGTGTATAATTTGTTTTCACATATTTGAGAAGAAAGAGACTATACATATATACAAAGGTAAAGGCCTGGGGCAAAACATAAACACCTAGTAAATTTAAGTGAAGGGGTAGGTATAGAGGTATTCATTGCACTGCTCCTCCCACATCTTTGAAAACTATGAAAAGACAAGACCGAGGTGGAAAATTGTCTGGAGGACTCAGGTACTGTCAACTTGACCCATCCATTATAAGTTCCACCAGTAGTGAATGATGATCATTACCTAGATTCATTACTTCCCTAGTAGAGATTTACTTTTCATTTATAGTGACCAAGACCGTGCCAACTAAGAAGAAGGAGACAAGGAAATATGGTTTTAAGGTATTTGTGACTATTTTGCCCTTGACTGTAATTTTATACTTTAAACCAGATGTAAAGTTAGCTATAGGCATGATCCCGGGCCATAATGCATACATCTGGTTTCATGTGTTGATAATTCCACCTTGTTTCACCTAAGTAGCTCTCCCTGTATCTTTCAAAAGACTTAGTATTAAAAATGAAGAATACATTAAAGTGGTTAAAAAAATATTAGCATTGACCTCTGTAAGCATTTCAGAGAGAAAAAAATCTTAAACAAATGATTTTCTATTCGGCCCTTTAGTCAAATTTTGGTAGTTAGATATATGCCATATGTTTTTCACAATCACTATGTTTCACGGTCGTTAATACTAGATTAGCAGTGCAACTCCTGTCTTTGGGGAAGGAGATTATAAAGGACAGATAAGATGGACCAGGATAAAAATGAACAGACTTGATTTCTGCTATATATACTTTTCAAATCCAAAATTGTGTGCCTGTCCATCATGACCCCAAAGGTAAGTGCAAAGACAGGAGATAAAGGAAGAAAAAAAGCAAAGTACAGAGAAAATGATACTTTGCTGGATTAAGGCAAAACAGACACCACAAGCATTACATATAACTATAACCTTTCATCTGTCAATTTTGAGGGAAAAATCACGTTTCCTCTTCTTCTATCACCTCTGAAGGGAGGTAAATAATGCTCCACACTTAGCATCTAGAAACGCTATCCTTCTTTTTTTTTTTTTTTTAATTTTTTTTTTCAACATTTATTTATTTTTGGGACAGAGAGAGACAGAGCCTGACGCGGGGCTCGAACTCACGGACCGCGAGATCGTGACCTGGCTGAAGTCGGACGCTTAACCGACTGCGCCACCCAGGCGCCCCATAGAAACGCTATCCTTCTAAAATTTGCTGAGTTTCCTATTTTCTAGTTATATATTTACTCAATAACCTCTGCATTTCTCACCATTTTATGATAAAATATGAATAGCAAGGATAATGATAATGAATGTAAATAATGGTAACATCAGTGTTGTCCACAATACATGATGGAAACAAAGATGACAAAAATAAAGGTCTTATCTCTAGTAAGAGAAAAAAAAACAAAAGTCAAGATTTTTCTATAGGGGAAATATATGTGTATGTGTTGATGATTTGAGGTTCAAGAAAATCTTCATGGAACTGGGTTTCCTTGATTAAAGGAATATTTGCACATATAAAAAGAAAAAAAGTAGGTGCATTCCAAGCAGAATGAAGTGCCAAAAAAAAAAAAAAAAGGAAAAGACTAGGAGAAGCATGTGTGCATGTATATATGCAAAAATATGCAACCACATGGGTTCAGTGTGGATAGAAGGCAGTGGGACATAAGACTGGTTATGAAGGGTTTTGACTGACAGTAAAAAGGCTCACACTTTCTTTACTAAGCAATGGTGAGTCAGTGGTTTCAGAAGACATTAAAATGTAAAAACACATTAAGAAACCTACGACTATATATGTAAAAATCAAAATTTAAGACAAAATGATCCAAGTCATTTTTCTTCCTGAAGTATGAAAAGACAAAGACATGCACAATGGCTTTATCAAGTGTGGTTTTGGGTGGATTGCATCATCAAACTCCAACTTACATGCTTGTTACTTATGTTCTGTGTACCATTCTTCATTCTCTAAATGATGAGTTTACGCTTTTACAGGATTTTTTTGTTTCACTTTACAAAGCATTTTTAAAATTTTTGAAGATTTATTTAGTTGTATAAGCAAAGCAGCTTTACATAAACCAAGCTGCTCTTTGCTTTACTGAGTCCATACTAGACTTGATAAAGACAACACACTTTTGTATTTTAAGGCAACAACACAGAAATCTGATTGGCATTTTCAGTCACTGGGCAGAGATCAACATTTGTGCCTTTCATACACAATATCAATGTCAGAATTGGCCTGGATCATTAGCTGGATATGAATACTTTCTTTCATGCCTACGACTATGCCTAGTCTTGTGACTAGAAAAAAACAAACTTCTATTATATAATTGGGTTCAATATTTCTAAACACTGAAAATGTAGACAATTGCTTGAAACCACAAAAAATAAAAATAATGCCATTAAAAAGTTACAACATTTTATTACAAAATTTCATTATTCTACATGAAATTTATACTGTCCTAAAATACAATAAATCATCAATTATTGTTGATTATAATTACACTAAACTGTAAAAACACCAGGAAACAAAATTTTTAGTTTTTCCTTTGATTCAGTATAATCTTCTGTTTGTAAAAACCCATATATTTTATAAAAATTTCATTTTACCTTTAGAACCTTGTAGAGATAATAATAAAAGGAAGAAGAAATGATATCCTCCAAGTTCTGGACAAGTAGTGTTATCTTTTACACAGTTCATATGTTTTAAAAGGTCACAAACTTTCAAACATCCATTAAGAACTTAATTCTGGGGGTGCCTGGGTGGCTCAGTCAGTTAAGCATCTGACTGTTGATTTTGTCTCAGGTCACGATCTAACAGTTCATGAGGTCAAGCCCCATGTCAGGCTCACAATGCAGAGCCTTCTTGGGATTCTCTCTGCCCTTCCCCTGATCTCTCTGTCTCAAAAATAAGTAAGTAAACAACAACAACAAAAATATAATTCTGTTGTTCAATGGTAGTTTAGCACACTAGGACTATATGGGCCTTATCTAACTAAATAACACTACTGATACTCATGAGTGTTTTTTTAAAAGGGATTTTATATATAAAGCAATTATGTAGACACCTCTAATTAGAAAAACAAACTCATTTGAACAAATGTGGATTTAAAAAACTCAAACTAACATGAAATACTTGCGCATATCTAACAAAACACGTATAGGACTTGTATTCTGAAAACTACACAATGCTGATGAAGGAAACCAAAGACCTAAATAAATGGAGTAATAGACTGTGTTCATGGATTCTAACACTCAATAGAGTGAATATGTCATTCTCCCTAAATTGATATACAAGTTTAAAGCAGTTCGTAACAAAATCCCACCAAGACTTTTTTCAGATAAACATAAGATTACTCTAGAATTTTTATAGAAAATCAAAAAGAACTAAGATAACTAAAACCATTTTGAAAAAGGATAAAGTGGTAGATATCAATCTACTTGACTTTAAGACTTAATATGTAACTACTCTAGTCAAGAATGTATGGTACTAGTGGATGGATAGATGCAAACATCAATAGAACACAATAGAGAACCTAGAAATAGACCCAAGAAATATGACCATGTGTGAGATGCTTGTTTTCTGAAACTATACACCATACATATGTACTATATATTGTACCCTAATATAGAAGTGTTACCCTTGGGAGCACTTTTGCTCTTGAAGAGCTTCAGATTTTACCCTTTCAAAATTTTTCTATTTGCCCAATTTGTTATCTACAGACTTTTCCAACAGATATCTGGGTAGAAAATAACAATAGCCCTCCCTTCTAAGTTAGTGCTGGAATCTCAATGCCCAAATTTGATAGCAGTCTAACCTCTACATAAGTGTCTGTATAATATAAATATGATGCTCACCTGGAAATTGTTCATTAGGCCATAGGAACAAGGGCTGGTTTCACAGGATGAAAAGTCAAAGTTTAATTTGCAGGCTGCAGAAGTACAGTTTGTTAGCTCTGTTACAATAGTGTCATTAACGTTCCCAGTAGCATCTCGAACAACACAAGAACCTGAAGTGCAAGGTACAATAATAACAAGTAAGATAGCTCAAATTTATATTCATTTCAAAATTACATATATCCATAAAGCAAATTATGGTACTGAATATATACTTGTTAAAAGTACTGACATTTTCACCATTTACTTTCATAGCATTTATAGTTTACAAAGATTTACCTGTAATAGAATTTAAAAAGCATCATGATCCCCAATATTTTAATGAATCAAAACATTATTAAAAACTAGTATTTTGCAAATACACGATTAAAAACCCTGTACATATGGTTGTGGAAAATGATAACAAGCAAAACCATTTCTAGGTCTATTTGGTAAGATGTCCTTAAGCAAATATAAACACATTGTGTTGAAAGAGTTACAAATGGGAGAAATGTTTTCCTGCTCCAAGTATTTTACATTTGAAACATGCCAAAGATCAGATTTCAGGTAATATCAAACTTCTGTGAAGGAAAGCAATGTGAATATCAATGAATCACAATTCTGTTTAAACCTCTGGCTCAAGTAAGTCTACCCTGATATTAAGAAAATACATGATTATTGGAGAATTGATTAAAAATAACTTGTGGGGCAGAATGAACGGGTATAGGTGAAACAAGATTAAACACACATTGTTAATTCTTGATAACTTCATTGAAACTGGGTGCTAGTTGATTAGAAAAAGCTCTCTACTCTTGTGCAAAATTGAAAACTTCTATAATACGACATTTAAAAAACTTTATTGATAAAAAAGCATTTCATTATTTGGAACAACATATGATGTGTAACTACTGGCAATTACCATTCCTTAGACTTCATATATTTTTACTTTTGAAGCACTTTAGCACTCCTGTCTCACCACATATGAAGTAAAAATAATAAACAGTGTAGCCTAAAGTGAACAACAAACAGAAACTTAAGTTTGAAAGGAAGAACATTTTAATGATTAGACAGCCTACATCAAGTCCTTTTTGTCCTCAATTTCTTCATCTAACTCTCAGAATAGTGTTTGCAAAACCATGTTTCCTTAAAGGTGCTTGTGAAACCATTTGGGTGGGGGGACAAAAGAAGCTTGTCTACCCTTTATAAAGCATGTATGCTTTTAAGTGTTTCATATTCTGATGTTCTACATGGAAGTGATTGGGTGAAAAAAGGTTCCATTACTTTGAACTAGTTACACAACCACTGATGTAGGCTGGTCAGGGAGAAAAGACACTCCAAGGGCTAATGTGGACAGAATGAAAGGAGTATGATGGCCAACAGCGTTAGGGGGTAACATACAAACAGAAACCATTTATTTGCTGTAACTATTTTCCAATTTGAAACATAACCAGTTATATAAACCTTTCTTGAAATTAAAACTAAATTTTCTTGTGCCAAGAACTTTCAGGGGAACACAAAAATATTTTGCTAAGCTTATATACATAATTGATTTGTTTTTTCTGAATGAATTTCAGAGATTTGCACATATACAGACTTGGAAGAATAAATGAAATCCAACTCCTTTACTAAATGTGAATTTAGCCCACCATGATAGCATTATTAGCATTTCCAATTCTTGTTTAGTGAAGTTTCAAAATTACATTTAGGCAAATTAACAGGAGAGTTTATAAAAAGAGTTCTGTCATTACTTCACAACATATCACCAAATATGTGACAAAATACAATTTTCTTGGAGTGAGCAGGTGGCTCAGTCGGTCTGGTGCCCAACTTCGGCTCACGTCATCATCTCATGGTTCATGGGAATGTCATGATCTCATGGTTTGTGGGAACAAACCCCAGATCAGGCTTTGCATTAACAGCGCAGGGACTGCTTCAGATTCCCTGCCTCCGTCTCTCACTGCCCCTCCCCTACTCATGTTCTCTCAAAAATAAATACACATTTAAAAAATTTTTCTTACCGAAATACTATGAAAACCTTATACTCTGTGGTCTATGATTTTGGAGTTTGATTCTTCAGACTGGTTTTAAACTAAAGCTTTATTCTTATAATATACTTCAGAGATTTAACTGGAAAACTTGAGTCTAGACATTAAAACAAGGCTTACAATTCAAGAATATATGTGTTCTGGGTAAAGTATATAGTTTCACCTAAGTGTAGTAAACGCAATACAATTTATCTATAGTCACTACATGTAAATTACAGGCAAATCAATATTTACCTTTTTTTCTGGATTAGTATATTTTAAAGAACCTACTTTACTAACATTCTTTAAAGAATTCATTATAAAACAAAACAAAATCTCTCTTTGCCAAGAAAACACTTCTTGAAATCAAGTGTCAGTTATCCTTGGTAAGGAAATCTCTAAACTTTCAGTCTTGTGCAAAACAGTGATTTAGAGACTGGTTGACCACTTAAGTCCTTTCAAGTTCTAAAATGCCATGATTTCATGAATGTAATAAAAGATTTAAAACCATTTTCATTCAATTTAGTATGTCCTGTTTACCAGAATCATTTTTTTATGACAGAAAATGCCAAATGCTGTTTAAATGTCTTGAAACAATCTTCATACGTAGTAAGATTAACATGCAAATATAAAATAATGACCATAAGCAAAAATATTAAAAATTTTATAAAGATCACAAAGTAAAATTCACTTACTTCTACACCATTGTATTACATTTTCTATAAACTGTAGCTCAGTGAAATTTAAGTTTGCAAATAAGACTACATAATTTTCTAATTTACTTTAATAAAAATCTTAGAGGAAAAAACAATAGAGCATCTGGTAGTTTAGCTAATGCCTATAAAACCATTACCAGTTTATTTAAAACTCTTTCTGAATTAAAATATGCAACTCTAAACCTTCTTACTGAAATATTTCTTAATTTAAAAGTTAGAAATATAAATGTCATGGAAATAAATACTTAAAGTGTGTACATCATGAAATTTCTAAAACACATAAAAAACTATATGGTTATTTACCTACGGATACTGCAATTCCTATGTAAACCACTGTAGTAATTAAAATGGCTAAGAGTGTTCCTTTGGGTATGGCTGACTGAGGATCCTAGAAGGCAAGAAAAAAAATTTAAGTCTACCTTTAAAAATAATATACATCTACGGTTTTTTATACAGAAGTGATCCAGTACCTTGTAATACTTACCGCAAGATCACCTGAGATATTTGCTCCGGCAAGAATCCCAGTTGCGGCAGGGAAAAAGATGGCAAATACAGAAAAGAAAGTCTCTTCCTCCCGAAAATCTGGTCCAAAGTTCTCATTAAATATTTCAGCTATGGAGAACAAAATGTCTTTGGCAATTAGTGGAAAGCAGATTGCACCACTATAATTTAGGTCAAGTCTGAGCGATACATATGCACGATCCCTCGCTTTTTTTCAGTTCAAGTCACTGGTAAATTCTTGAATACCTCCTAGGTGAAGTCTGGCATTCCTCTTTTCTTATATGAGGGAACAGTTTACAATCAAAATGATGATTTGACTTCGGTCATGCCTACTAGTCCATACGCCTTACTAATTATGTTTCAAGCACCTCTACCTTGATTGGTATCACTAGTCCAGATGTCAATCAAAGCATGGATAAACTTCTTAATGTCTGGGGTCAGTCAAGGAAACAAGAAAGGAGGTAGAAAAACATCATACTAACATGGAACCATTTTTTTCTTACGCCTAACCTACATACTATCTGTATAGCTTTCTCTACTTCCTAGTGCTGACCTGTTTATGCTTCGATGCTGAATTATTCATCAGGCTTCCACAGAATTTTAGCTAAAGCAAACTAGGTAAAGTCCCTTTCCATTGTAACAATAATTAAAGCTTTAACTAGTCCTACTGTTTTCATCTATTATGATGGGCCTTGACAATGAAATAACCCACTAACTGTCATTTAACCATCCACCCATCCACCAGTATCTGAGTGTGTGCCATACGCCAGGTCCTCTGCTAGAGCCATCTGGTAGCTCACTACCTTAGTAAGATGAATGGCAAGACAGCAAAGCAGTATCAGTCACCAAGAAAAAAAGTCACATTCCAAAATTTATTTAGATTTATGTACTTCAGACTGAGATAAATCTAGATATGCTACTTATACAATATTTATTACTATACTAGATAGCTATGCAATACTTTTGTAAAGTTGCCAAGGATCTGAAACACAAGGAAATGAAAAACGTGGCAGTTATTTGTAGCTATTCTGAAGTCAACCTAAGTCACAAAGAGAAAATATATAATTACTAGGAATATTTTTAGAAGTAATCATCCACTCTAATTTTTAACACTTCTTTTAGAAATAAAGTTGCAAAAAGAAATGCTCAAAAAATTTTTTTATCCTAAAAAAACACTTAAGTAAAAAATCACTTGTAATTAAAATAAATGTCACAATTTATGAGAGCATAAAATAAAGAAAAGGAACTACCTAAGTAATGCTACTGAACTTCACTTCTGGCATGCGTAGTAGACACCTGTCCTCCCAATGGAGAAGATAAAGAATTTAAAGCCCAGCTTAGAATCAGGCATGAGTACCACTCATAAAAACATATTATCACACTATCAACCCAGGACCAGAAGGCACAAATAATGGGTTGTGAAGAGTGAAAAAGCATCACTGGCTCAGGTAAAATCCTTGGAACAATTCCTATCAGAAAACCACCCAGGCCAACTAAGTCAGTGTCTGATATAAGCCAAACCAGTGCTACTCACAAATGTTCTAAGGTCTGTATGTTATCAGTGAGTTTACACCAGGGTGTAGACCAACTAGGGGTCTAGGTTGCACAATTTGGGTCAGCTGATTTTTGTTCCCAGTAAGACTTCGTGAAGGAAGAAATGCATTGATGTACATTCTATATCTTTTCACAGATCTGTGTGAGCAGCTCTGGGCTATACAATTCTGCAGTATAAAAGCTACATCTCTTCCTCTAGGGCTGCAAAACCAGGAATTTTGATGAACTGAAGACAAGTCTATTTATTACCCTAAGTGGTGAGCCTCTATGACGCTGATGCAACAATTGTTTCCTGCTCCATTTTACCCTGTGGAGACAGGATGGGTTGATCCAGCAGGTGGGGGAGTTGGGGTAGAGGGGGCAGTACAGAGAGACACTTTGGGGAATAACAAATGACAATTTCATCAATCAGATGCAGAATGAAAAGGGTTACAGAGGTGAAAGCTGTGGAAAATTCTCACAAATTCTAATGACAACTGTAGAAAAACTTAAGTTGCAATTACACCAAGAAATGAATGTTTCTTTCACAGGTTTAGGCACTTTGGGTTGTGAAGAATGAAAAAGCCATGTGAAAACACAAGTTACCATTTCAGTTAGAAACTCCCTAAATTATAAAGAACAAAAGCACCTTTCCTCAATAGCACTGATTTTTCTACATTCTATTACCTTTTGTTGCTAATAATGAAAAACCAAAGGGTTAAATAAAAGTGGTATTTTACTCTGTAATATACATAAAGGAGACAATACTAAATTGGAGTAACTATACCAAAATCAATTCTATTACAAAGAACCTAAAATATACTAATCTTGTTTACTAATGGAATTGTTATAATAACCACCTTTAAAATTGTTTCTTTTTACTTACATTTATAACCAAAGAAACCTTTGGGCTTCTTGCTGTCCAATGGGATGAATGTTCCTATGACGAAATCAGCAATAGCAAGAAGTAGAATCACCAAAAGAACAATCTGAGCCTAGAAATTTCAAATATTAAAAATCAAAATCAAATCTCTCATGTCTATACACTGATTCACTTTCACTACCATATAACTTGCATGAGGGAAAGGATTACTGTCTTGTTTTCCCAGAGCCTCAAACAGTACTAAGCACAAAGCAAGTGCTCAAAAAACTTTTATTTTTAATTTTTTTAAACGTTTATTTTTGAGACAGTGTGAGAGTGTGAGCAGGAGAGGGGCAGGGAGAGGAGACACAGAATCTGAAGCAGGCTCCAGGCTGTCAGCACAGAGCCCAACGTGGGACTCGAACTCACAAACTGTGAGACCATGACCTGAGCTGAAGTCAGACACTTAACCAAATGGGCCACCCAGGTGCCCCTCAATAAACTTTTATTAAATGAAAAATCTTTGAATAACTATCCAAAAATGTTCAATATGCTCGGAAGAAAATGGATAGCAAACGTAGAACCAGCCCATGTATTTCTGAAATTAAAGATGTGCATGCCCTCCAGTAAATCATAAAGCACTATAAATTCCACAATCTGTAGGCTTTTCATCCTTTGTGGTTATTTACTGCCCCCTCCACCTTAAGTACAATGTTGATGTGGGGAACATATCTGTTACAAACACAAGTTTTACACCAAGTCCAAAGACAATGCTGAATGTGTGACACCTGTAGGAAAAGTCGAAGAAAAAGTACAGAAAGAAGACAATATCCAGGAGGAGGATCTAAGTAGCAATGGGTCTGGGGGAACAATCTATGAGAACAACCCCTCCTCCTGCACTCTTTTTGTTTTGTTTTTGTGAGGTGTAACTGATGTGTAACAACGTTTTAGTTTCCTGGGTACCATGCAATGATTCAGTATTTATATACATAAATTGTGAAATGACCAGAATAAGTCTAGTTAATATCCTTGACCAGAGTTGAAAATTTGTCTTTTCCTGTGATGAGAACTTTTAAGATATACTCTCTTAAAAAAGCAACTTTCAAATATGCAGTAAACTATAGTCACCATGCAGTACATGACATCCCTATGACATTTATTTTAGAACTGCAATTTTATATATTTGACTCTGTTTACTATTTTGCCCCCTACCCTCACCTTTCCTCCTCCACTCTTAACCTCCCAATAAAGTGGAGTAGATACTCCAGAAAACCTGTGTCATCTGTGGTAAGAAAAACTGCTTGAATGAGAATCATGTCCCAGGTAGTATGAAATTCTATTATTTTCAGTAAAGTCAACTGGTTAAATGTGTAAGTAAATGATTTAATTTTATACTAATGATTTAAGAAAATAACCCTTATTCTTTACAGTTTTCCTAATTTTTGATCTGGTAAACATTATCATGGCTCATACATAGCACAGATGTGTGATCTTACATGACTTAAAAAAGGAAACAAGAAGAAACCTAAAAGGACTTAGAGATCCTCAGCAGCATCTGTGTGGATGTGCATTAGTCAGGAAAATAGAGTTGTGCTGAGGAATATTTTCTCAAAGGTACAGAAATAATTCCAGATGCCCTGCCTACATGTTAACATGTGACTTCACCAATTCTTCCCAGTAACAGTGCCCCTGGCTTATGTAGTTGGGATTTCTGAGAGTTCAATCGCAAGGAACAAGATTAACTTTTCTGATCTCTATGGGCACTAGTTTGAAGTTTAGTGCCCCTGTGTTAATTTTTGAAGTTGAACTTTTAAATAAATTACAAAGCCAAGAGTTTAATTTGGGCTCCTAACATACTGACCAGAGTGATTCTAAAGAATGTAAATTAAGATTAGGGGAAGGGATGGAAGGTAGGAAGTCAAAAGTTAGAAAGTACTGGGTTTAAGTGGATGCTGGAATGACTGTAATCTCCAAAAATTTCTTACCTTGTCAGATAGAAGATAACCTGATACATAAATTTCTCTGAAAATGGCCACTTAAGGAATCTTCAAAATCTAAGTATATTACCACACTTAACAGTGGTCCCTAATAAGTTCTAAAAGTTGACATATTAAACATGTACAGATATTCCAGTGATGTCATTGCTTACTTTTGCTTCCCACTCCATTCCAGCTACCGAGATACCTAGAAGGATCACCACTGTAATGGCTCCAATAATTCGGATATCATTGATTTCATCTATCATAAGTATGGAATGTTCCTAGAAGAAGAGAATTATAAATGTAACGAACAATATTAGTTACTGAAGTAAACTATTTAATTCTTTTTTGAAACATTTCAGAGACATGACAACACCTTACATGAAAAAGTTAGATAAATGACTATGGAATGAATAGGGAGGCCTAAGGAAAAGGAATAAATAACTATGTACTATTGAGGTATCATACAATTATCTCAAGATATCAAAAATATGATCAAATTAATAATGCTGTATTTAATACAGATTCCATAAATCAAAAATGAAATTGGTAACAAGCAAATAGAAATCATAGTATGTCAAAGCAGAACCAACAGGATTTTTTCAAGAAATATATTTTGTATTCACTGTGATTAGCCAAGTCATGCTTTTGAAAATGGTCTTTTATACTGTCTAAGAAATGAATACATTTTTGGCCAAAATCACACTCTTTCCACTCTACAAGTAAAAATGTTTGTGGTTTAATTTCAATGACATTAAAAACATGCTAACAAATTAAATAATGTAAAAACAGGAATTCATAATAGTTACATTGCTTGCTTTCTTATAGCCCTTGCTTTTCTCCATCCCTTTGGCCTATACAAAGAAGGTCAATGCCAATGTAAGTCTCAGTCCTCCTCAGATTTTACACTTCCTACTGTACTGCGTATTACTGCAGAAGAAGAGTTACAGCCTAACCTAACATGAACAACTACAGGTATCTCTCAAGGTTCTTCTCATTTAAATATGCCAAATCCTATTTCGCTTGTACTGCTTTAACTACACACATCCCAATGCCTTTTTTAAACAAATGCTCTCCTGAACTCCAGAGCAGTATTATCAACTACTTCCTGGCCAGCTCTACTGGGATGTAACTCAGGTTCCTCAAATTAGACATCCCAAATTAAACTGCCCTGTGTTGCTATTTCGAAGTGAAGGCCATTATCCTCCATTTGAATCACCAACTGAGAAATCTGTATATAAACCTGAAAATCCTTTCTCTTTCTCTAATTTCCCATAAGCCCAATAATCATCAAGTCCACTCATTCAACATTTAAAAAAATCTTTCCAGTTCACTACACTTCTCCAGCCTCACTGGTCACTGTTTGAACGTATGCCAGCATCCCTCTCCCAGGATAGCTACAATCTTCTAAATGGTCTCCCTCTCCACCTGTGATCCCTCAGATCCATTCTCTACTCGAGGGCCAGGGGTTTCTTTAGGCACCAATCTGATCACACCCCAGCCCCTAACTCTGATCAAGATTAAGACCACAATTTAACAGCAAACAATACCTTTCCTGATTTGACCCTTTTTTTCCTCTCTTTAGTTTTAAATCTTTGTGCTCTAGTCATAAAGAAATATTTACAGGGTTTTTGTTTTGTTTTGTTTTTTAAACAAACCATACTCTTCCAGGCCTCTGTTTCCTTTTCTTCCCTATTCCCTTCATATGATGCCCCATTCCTCTGACCTGCCTGCTAACACCTAGACTCCCATCCCTGGAAAACTCTTCCTTACACTCCTGTGCTACCCCCTTTCCTGGACATAGGTTAAGTGATTACCCTTTGTGTTGCCAAGGTCTCCTACAACTACCCACTTGTGACATCGTATCGTCATTATTTTCTTTGTCTATCTTCCACACTAAACTTCTTGAAGGACGTATTTTGCGTCCATGACAGCTTTCTTAGCATCTAACATGGGGAGTGGTACATAACCCCCTCAATAAACATTTGGGAAACCAACGTCTAAAAGGGGAAATTACCTTAAGCAGCTCCACCACAGTTTCTGCAAATCCAACCACATACATAGCAACTGCAACAGCATTGGCAAAAGCGAAGATGAGGCCAATTGCACCACCAAATTCTGGCCCTAGACTTCTAGATATTAAATAATACGCTCCTCCTAAAAGAAAGAACAAAAAAAGTAGTAAAGTTAGGATTTTAAATGTCAAACAATCCTTTTAATTTCACAAGAATTCAGAAAGCACATGCCTCCCGTAAGCACAGCAGTTAAATTAACGAGCAAGTGGGTGAGCATATTTTCAGGAAGAAACAAAAGAATTCTTAACAACCCACTTCATTCATTAACAGTTCTCAACATCCAGAGAATTCTGCCTGTATCAAATATAAAATCATCCAGCTATTTAAATCCTTATTTTCTCTTCTAAAGCTTAGACTAAAACGGGCAACAGCCTTCTGCTCAGATTCACAGATACCAAGATCATCTCCCGATGGTTCTCTAAGTAGTGCTTTTAATGTTAATGTAACTTTCAAAACCACAGTTGAGATTATTTCAGTTACTTAAATTAGTATGGGAATTTGTTGGTAATGTGAATACTAAGACTAAGCAAACTTCATAAGAAAATTTCACAAGAAACTGCAAAGAAGCATATGGTGGTCTCCTAAATAGATACAGTTTATATTTTAATAAATCCAGCCTACATGCAATAGTCAACAAGGACATTAAATGAACTATCATGAAACAAGTGTTTTTCTAATCTAAATATTAACCAGTATTATGATTTTGAGTCAATCTAACGCTTAGCTCTAAGAATTCTTCTAAAATTCTAATTTATTTATGGCCTCTAGGTAATTATCAAACTTAGTTTTAATAATAATGAAGTTACATGAAGTTATATACATTTTCTCTTAGATACTAATGAACTGTTTAGTTCATAAGACCATATAATGAAATGCCTTTTAATAGTTGAACATTTCTCCTATTCTTCTAGTATAATGAAGACAAATACAAAAAAAAATCCTATAGTTTAATAAAGTACTAAATACACAAACTTCATTTTGGACATACCTATAATAGGTCTTATAGTTAATTCTATCAATTCTCTCAAAAAAAATATTCTACACTTTAAATCCATCCATCCCAAACTTCCTTAGTTACTTATTTTACCAATTAATCATTTCCACCACCTTGGAAATCTTGGGAAAAAAAACAACAACCTAATCCTATGTATTGATTGGTCTTATGTATTTTTTTAACTCATGTTTATTTTTTAATTTTTTAAAATGTTTATATTTGAGAGAGACAGAGAGCAAGCAGGGGAGGGGTAGAGAGAGACGGAGACACAGAATCTGAAGCAGGCTCCAAGCTCTGAGCTGTTAGCACAGAGCCCGACATGGGGCTCGAACCCGTGAACTGTGAAATCATGACCTGAGCCAAAGTTGTATGCTTACCCGACTGAGCCACCCAGGTGCTCCTGGTTTTATGGTTTTTAATCAGATGAAATTACTTAAAAATCTCCCAGAAATATTTTTGAATACTAAAAAGTTCTAATGGACTTATATAAGGACAGTTTTTTATGTCAAATAAAGATCTTAGTGTAAGACTAAATCATAATCTAATTAATCACAGGAAAATTCCTAGAATACTCTAATTATCAAGCCTATATTTAACATATGTTCTCAAAATTGATTTAAACTATTTTTGTTTAATGCCAATACCAACAATGAATTACATATTATTTATCCTGATTTCATAAATGAGAAAATTAAGTCACCATGAAAGGTTAACTGAAATCAACAATGACTCATGGGTTTCAACAGTTGACAATATAAATTTTAAAATGAGAAACATAACCAACAGGACCTGTAAAAGCAAAGAATTCATCCATCATATGCTTTATAGTTATGATTTCAAGTCTTTCTATTACAAAGAAGAAAAAATATGTATCTTCAGGTGCATTCAATATGCGGGAACAATGAGAGGGGGAAATTCACCTCAGGAGTGATGAATAAAGGTAGGCAAATTCTGACATTCCAGAACTGTATTTTATCTTTTACAAATTAAGATGTGTAAACCTTAAAGTTTCATACCGGTTTTGTTAATTTTTAAAAGATTTGCATTTTTTCCAAGAATATAAGAAGAGCAAATGGATAATAGAAAATAAAAGAGCAGCTGCTGTTCTCCTTATACTTTTACTCCTGATGTAAATGTTCTCTGCCCCGTTTCTTTCACTTCCACTCTTGCTTCCTAGAGGAAACCAGTTTTAAAAGCTGTTTTCCTTTTTTTTTTCATTAGCATCAAAAGATAGTATTAAAGACCTACTACTCTCAGCCTGGTATTTTACTAATTGGCATAAAGTACGTATTTATCTTCAATTTAAATTTGCTTTGTTAAAAATTACACATTCTGGGGTGCCTGGGAGGCTCAATAGGTTGAGTCTCCAACTCCTTATTGTGGCTCAGGTCATAGTCTCACAGTCATGAGATTGAGCTGTATGCGGGGCTCCATTCTAAGTATGGAGCCTGCTTAAGATGCTCCTTCTGTCGCCCTCTGCCTCTCCCCTGCTCGCACTCTTTCAAAAAAAAAAAAAAAAAAAAAAAGAGAGATTCAAAAAACTATATAATTTGTGATAGTAATAGAATAATGGAAGAAAACCATATAACCATTTCAGAAGATGTAGGAAATACATGGCAAAATTCAATATCCAACCATGAACAAATATTCTCAGCAATTTAGAAACAGAACTTCCTCAATCTGACAAATGACATCTTCAAAAACCCCACTAACAACTTCTTAGTTGTGATATACTGCACTCATTCCATTTAAGACTGAGAACAAGGTAATGATATCTATTATCACCACTTCAATTAAACACTGTAGTGGAACTCCTAGCTAATTCAACAAAAAAAAGAAAAAAATCCTAAAAATTGTAAAGACAAAGTGTAAGCCATGTCTATTAACTGATGATACGTCTGTTTATGTTTAGCCAGATCACAGACTACTGGGACTAAAATACAACAAGTCTATTTTATTTCTATATATAAGAAACAAAAAAAATGGAAAATAAAATTTACAAATACCATTTGACACAAAGGACATGAAACATGTAAGGGCAAAGTTAACAATGTATATGCGAGACATCTATATAGAAAAATACAAAACAGTGCTATCAGAAACAACAGATCTAAATATATGGATATACCATTTTCATCAACTGTAAGATTCAATACTGTTAACATAACCATTCTTCCCAAAAAAATTTAAAAAAAATTTTTTTTAATGTTTATTTATTATTGAGAGACACAGAGCATGAGCAGGGGAGAGGCTGAGAGATTGAGAGACACAGAATCTGGAGCAGGTTCCAGGCTCTGAGCTGTCAGCACAGAGCCCGATGCAGGGCTTGAACTCACAAATCGCGAGATCATGACCTAAGCCGAAGTCGGACACTTAACCGGCTGAGCCACCCAGGTGCCCTCCAAAAAGATTTTTTTTAACGATTTTTAAGTTTATTTTGAGAGAGAGAGTGAGAAAGGCATACAGAGAGGGGCAGAAAGAAAAGCCCAAGCAGGCTCTGATGTCAGTGCAGAGCCGGATGAAGGTTTGGGTGTTACAAACAACGAGGTCACAGAGTATGAGATCATGACTTGAGCCAAACCCAAGAGTCAGATGCTTAACCAAACGAGCCACCCAGGCACCCCCCAAAATATTTTTAAGGCTGAAATCCCAAAGCCCCACTAAGATTTTATTTTATTTTTTTACTATTTAGCAGAAAACACCTAATTCAAAAATTTATGTAAAAATACAAACGACCTAAAAGAGCCAAAACAATCTTAAAAAAGAAAACCAAATTTGGAAGTCTCTGAAATTATAAAGCTAAGCAATCAATACTAACTAGCATAATAGGAGAAACAAAACTTATCAATGAAATAGCATATAGTCTAGACAAAAACACAATAAATTTTTCAACAATGGCACAAAAATTAATTCAACAGAGAAAAGATAGGTCGTTTCAAAAAATGGTGCAGGAACAAGTGGATACGTACACAGTGGGGTAGCAAGAGGAGAAAACCACAACCTCTGTCGCACTAATATTAAAAAATTCCATGGGGCGCCTGGGTGGCGCAGTCGGTTGAGCGTCCGACTTCAGCCAGGTCACTATCTCGAGGTCCGTGAGTTCGAGCCCCGCGTCAGGTTCTGGGCTGACAGCTCAGAGCCTGGAGCCTGTTTCCGATTCTGTGTCTCCCTCTCTCTCTGCCCCTCCCCTGTTCATGCTCTGTCTCTCTCTGTCCCAAAAATAAATAAACGTTGAAAAAAAAAATTAAAAAAAAAAATTCCTTTGATACTACTAATAGTCAAAACCTAAGCTACTATAAAGATTCTAGATAAAACAAAGAAGAATATCTTTAAGACCTTGGGATAAGCAAAAGATTTCAGGCCAGTAGATAAAAGCTGTACACAAAAACACAAGAATCTTGATTTCATCAAAATAGTAAACTTCTACACTCTGAAACATAGCATTAAAAAAATTATAAAAATGTAGAGGCAAGTCAAAAACTGGGGGGGAAAACCCATAATACAAATGTTAGACAAATCACTTGTATTCAGAATATATTTAGAAACTCCTACAAATAAAAAAAGATAACACAATTTAAATATTGGCAAAAGATTTGAATACACTACAAAAGAAGATATACAAGTGGTCATAAGCACATGAAAAGATGCTTACCATAATTAATTATCTACAAGAATAGCTATAATTAAAAATACATAACAAGTGTTGGCAGTAACATGGAAAACTTAAGTCTCATATATTCATGGTAGTATAAAATGGTAAAACCACTTTGCAAAACTATTTGGCAATTTCTTATAAATGAGACATATAAATACCCCATGAATCAACAAATCCACTCATAATCTCCCAACATGAATAAAAACATAGACATCGACACAGACTTGTCTAAGAATATTCTTGTCAAGCTTATTCATAATAGCCTCACACTAAAAATAACCCAAATGTCCAATAGGAACTAAATAAACAAATTATTGTTACTACAAATGTAAAGTCATAAAACAGAGTAATATACAATAAAATGTATGTAGTAAAATACTACACTACAGCAAACTACTAACATATAGAACGACATGGATGAATTCTAAAAATATTATATTGAGGTATGACACAAAAAGAGTACCTTTTAGGTAATAAAAGCCCACCCTGGGCTAGAGGTGAGGGAATGATTATAAAGGAAGTTTCCAGTATGATAAAAATACTTTGTATTCTGATTGAGCTAGGTTTATATACTTACCAAAACTCACAGAACTGTAAACCTAAAATCTACATTTCACTATGTGTGAATTTTACTTCAATAATATTGTTCTAATAAACTGTAAATCTACTTTCAACAACTATCATTTTAAAACTTAAAAAGTATACCCTAGTCAAAATGATACAGCAAAAAATCGCCACGCATGTTAGACTTCAAGAGAAAATTAAATGGATCCCAAGCAAGTTCATCAGCTCACTGATTACAACAAAAGGAGTCAAAAGTTACCTTTAAGATGAACCATGTGTTAAAGTTGTTTTTAAAAGGCACTTACATTCATCTATATATCTTTCCGTAAAAAACAAAGAACCCAACCCTAATTCAGGATGAGCACAGAACACCTGCAAAATGAATGGACAGACTGGTGACCCAAATTTTTCATCACCACCTAGCACCCTCCCTCCTCTCCATTTACTTCTGTGGTTGCTGAAGTGTAAGCTCACGGAATCCTAGTACTATAAGGCAACTCACAGGTCATTAAGCCAAACCCCTCATTTTACAGGAGTACACATAGATTCAGAGAGGTCAGTGAGTATAATAGGTGACTGGTAAAGCAATGAAAAGACCAAAGTGATCTGCTATTTCGTCCCACAAGTAAAATCAACACTAAAAGACTGCCTATTACTATTAAGAATTAATTTAAAACTCCATGGAAAAAAACAAAGCTCTATTACAATTGTACTTTAAACTTAGGCAAAACACTAAAAATCTTTTCCTCGGCTTTTACCTGAAATAAAAAATTTCATGAATGATAAATGGGTAACAAAGGTTTTTGCAAAGTATCCAACATTTTACAAGAAACCGACCTTATCCTGTTTCTTTTTTTAAACAGGAGTCAATGGATTTGATACCTCACTTCCCGGTAAAGTATCTTGCCAATTTTTGTCGTAACGCATTAATCAACAATTACCTAGCTTTTGCTGATACAAAACATAAAAATGAAAAACCCATAATTAACCAATGTGCATGTGCATGGTAAGGAGCAATTTTTGACTAGGACCACATTTACTAATCCATCTTTGTAGAAAGTGGAATTATCAGATACAGCTATTATGAAACTATTATGAACATTCAGGACAAATGAATTCAACACAAATTATATAGAATCTTCAAAACTAAAGTACACAGAGACAAAAAACCCCACAAAACTACAGGCAGGAAGGGAGGAGCAGTACTTAACTATCTTTTGAACACGCACTCTGGATGTCTTACTACCAATTATGCCACAAAACAGACATTTCTTAAACCACACATGGCTCTTAGAAGTTCTCATCACAAGGGAAATAACATGTTTTTCTTCTTTTTCCCTTCTATCTGTACGAGATGATAGATGTTAACTAAACTTATCGTGGCAACTAATTCACAATACCATGTAAGTCCACTCATTATGCTGTAAGATCTAAACTTCAGTACTGTATTGTCATTACATCTCAAACTCTAAGAAAATAAAAACTACACATGGCTCGGTTTAGCACTGCATGACTCTTTGTGAAAGGTATTTTAATATTTAGAAACACCGACAAACCTGTCCAAGTCCAGTTAATTTCTTCTGAACTATTACACTTTCTTTTGTTGTAACTAGTGCTCTTCCCTGGATAAAAATTGCACAAGAAATCTTATTGTCCAAAATGATGTTAAAATATCAGTCAACAAGTGATCATCCTCAGTGCCTCAGGTATGAGTAAGACTGAACAAAATCAAATTTTGACCCAAGTTTTCTATTAAAATGAACTGCTTTCAAAGAGGAGCTTCAAAGTAATTCGATGTAAAATACAAACTAATTCAACTATGAGGTAGAAAAACAATCCCATATAAAATTTGAAGGGTAATGGACTCAGTTAAAACAAAAGCTAATTTAACAAGGTGACACTGTGATGGGTTAATTTTATGTATCAACTTGCCTAGCCCTGGTGCCCAGACATGAGATCAAACATTATACTCTGAACGTTTCTGTGAGGGTATTTTTATTTCATTATTGTTTTTAAAGTTTATTTATTTTGAGGCAGAAAGACAGTGTGAGCCAGGGAGGGGCAGAGAGGGGGAGAGAATCCCAAGCAGGATCCAGTCAGTCAACATGGAGCCAGATACGGGGCTTGACCTCACCAACTGTGAGATCACAACCTAGGCCAAACCAAGAGTGAGATGCTTAACCAACTGAGCTACCAGGCAGCCCTGTGTGAGGGTGTTTTTAGAGGAGATTTACATTTAATTGGTGGAATGTAAATAAAGCAGTTTGCCCACCATAACGTGGGTGGGTCTCATTCCATCAGCTGAAGGCCTGAATGGAACAAAAACAAACCTCTCCGTAGCAAGAGGGAGTTCTGCAGGAGACAGCCTTCAGACATCAACTGAGAACACCTTGTCTCTGGGTCTCCAGACTGCTGACCTACCCTGCAGGTCTTAGATTTCCCAGCTTCCATTATTACGTGAATCAAGTCCTTCAAATACGTCTTTCTAGACACAGACACAAACACACCTTATTGGTTCTGTTTCTCTGGACACCCCAACTACAAAAGTATTACAAGGTAAATATACAGAAATCCATCATATTTCCATATACCAGCAAGAAACAGTAAGAAACTAAATCTTACAATACCACAAAAACCAGGAAATACTAAAAAATATCCTCAAAATCTGTGTACTAAAACTTTAAGAACTAGAGATAAAGCATATTTATGAAATGAGAGCCCTAACAGTTGTTAATTCTCCCCAAGCTGATCTCTATACTGAACCCAAGTTCATCTAAATTCCAGCAAGACAGTTCTCAAAAATTGACAAGATAATTCTAAAATATATATGGAAAGGCAAGAGAGCTAGAATAGCCAAGACAATTTTGCAAAAGGGCAAAGTAGAAGGAGCTATAATACCTAACTTCAGGCATTACTATAAACCACAGTACCAAGATAGTATGGTGTTAGATTAAGGGCAAATCTGCAGACAATGTACCAGGAGAGAGTCCAGAAACAGACCGACACATGTAGGGTCAATTAAATATTTTCCAGATTTACTAAGATATAACAAACATATAACATTGTATAAGATACAAAACGTGATGGGGGCGCCTGGGTGGCTCAGTCAGTTAAGCATCGCAGTCTTGATTTCAGCTCAGGTCATGATCTCACAGGTTGTGTGTGGGATCGAGCCCACGTGAGGCTCTGTGCAGAGAGTGCAGTGTGTGCTGTGGATTCCCTCCCTCTCTCTTCCCCTGCTCACACTCTCTCCAAAAAAATAAACCATTAAAAAGACACATAATGTAACGTGCTGATACACATACATATTGCAAAATGTTTACCAGCATAAGGTTAATATATTCTTTACCCCACAGAATTTCCATTTGTGCTGTTGTTTTATGGTAAGAACATTTAAGATCTACTCTCAGGAACTTTCGAGTATATAATACTAATTATAGTCTGCATGTTGTATGTTAGATCCTCAGAACTTACACTGCTTGTAACTTTAAGTCTGACCAACTTCCTCATCACTTCCTTTGCTCATCAACCCCTGGTACCAACTTTTCTACAATCTGTTTCTAGGACTTTGGCTTTTTTAGATTCCACATGAGTGAGATTATATAGTATTTGCTTTTTCTAACTTATTTCACTTGGCATAATGCCCTCAAGGTTCATCTTATGTTGTTGCAAATGGCAACGTCTCCTTTTAAGGCTAGATAATACTCCGTTGTGTGTGTGAGAATGTGTGTTATTTTTTTCATGCATTCATTCACTGATGAACACTTAGGTTGTTCCCAAGGCTTAGCTACTGTGAATAATGAATGCTGCAATGAACACAAGAATGGCAACATCTCTAACAAACAGTAATTTCACTTCCTCTGAATAAATATCAAGGAAGTGGGACTGCTGGATGATATGGTAGTTCTATTTTTTGAGGAACCTCCATCCTGCTTTCCACAGTGGCCATACCAATTTTCACTGCCAAAAGTGCAATGGGTTCCCTTTTCTCTACATCCTCACCAGCACTTACGGTCTCTTGTCTTTTTGAAAATAACCATTCTAACAGGTGTGAGGTGATAATTCATTGTGGTTTTGATTTGCATTTCCCTGATTATTAGTGATGTTGAGCTCCTTTTCATGAACTTGTTGTCTTCTTTGGAGAAACGTCTATTCAGGTACTTTGCCCATTTTTAGTTTTTATTATTTTTTTAATGTTTATGTATTTTGGGGAGAGACAGAGTGAGCGGGGGAGGGTCAGAGAGAGAGGGAGACACAGAACCCAGGTTCTGAGCTGTCAGCACAGAGCCCGACACAGGGCTCAAACCACAAACTGCAAGATCATGACCTGAGCCGAAGTCAGACACTTAACCAAATGAGCCACTGGGGCGCCTTGCCCATTTTAAAATCAGATTGTTTGGTTTGTTGCTATTGAACTATGTAAGTTCTTTCTCTATTTTGGATATTAACCCCTTATCAGATACATGATTTGCAAATATTTTCTCCCATCCTGTAGGTTGTCTTTTCATTTTGCTGATTGTTTCTTGTGCAGTTCAGAAGTTGTTGCTTTTTGTTTGATGTTTGCTTTTGTCATCTTGTTGATTTTTGCTTTTGTTCTTGTGCTTTTCCTGTTGTATTCAAAACATCACTAGCAAGACAAATGTTAAGGGGCTTTTTCCCTATACTTTCTTCTAGGAATTTCATGGTTTTAGGTCTTAAATTTAAGTCCTAAATCCATTTTGTGTTAATTTTTATGAGTGATTTAAGATACAGTTCCAATTTCTTTTGCATGTGAATATCCAGTTCCCATTTAAGAGCCTACTGTTTTTGCACTGAGTATTCTCAGCTCCCTTGTCAAATACTACATGACTCTATACGCATAAGTTTATTTCTGGGCTCTCAATTCTATTCCACAGGTCTATGTACCTTTTTATGTCGCTACAATACCATTTTGATTACTACAGCTTTGAAATATAGTTTGAAATCTGGAAATGTGATGCCTCCAGCTTTTTTCTCTCTCAAGACTGTTGGACTCTTCAGGGTCTTTTATGGTTCCATGATAATTTTTCCCATTTCTGTGAAAAATGCCATTAGATTTTGACAGGAATTACATTGAATTAATATTGAAGGAACCTAACTGGCCCTCAATAGACGAATGGACAAGGAGAATGTGGTATGTATACATAATGGAACATTACACAGCCATAAATAAGAATGAGATTGTGTCATTTGAGACAACATACATGGACCTAGGCAGGATTACGCTATGTGATCTAAGTCACACTGACAAAGACAAAAAAAACCATGATTTCACTAAGTGGAATCTAAAATAACCAAAACAAACAAACAAACAAAAAAACCCTACCTAAACTCCAGATGAGTAAACAAACAAAAAGCAGAATTCAGACCTATAAATACTGGTAACAAACTGATGGTTACCAGAGGGAAGGCAGATGGGGAGTTGGGCAAAGTGGGTGAAGAGGAGAGGAAGATACAAGCTTCCGATTATGGAAGGAATAAGTCAGAATGGGAATAAAAGGTACAGCACAATACTCAATATATTGTAATAGCGATGTAATGACACAGATGGTAGTTACCCCTGTGAAAATATTATAATGTAACAACTTGTCAAATCACTAAGTTGTGTATCTAGAACTATGTAACATTGTGGGTCAGTGGGTCAAGTACACTCGGAAAAAAAAAAAAAAGGGTTCAAAATTTCTAACTAATAAAAATCTCCAGCAACTTGTTAGCCACCGAACAGACGAAAATGAAGTTTGTGACCAAACATCCTTTGTTTACCGTGGATGAAATGATCAATATATATAATATGAATCATCTATATGCTCTACTGTATCTGTGGAAATTTCATAAAATAAAGCTTTTGTTGATGTACTGAGGAAGAGACAAATCAAAAGGTCAAAATAACGAAAAAGTAATAAACTTAGGAATGAGAAAGTAAACTATTTAACATTTACTGTTCAAAATTCATCTAATATGTTTAGAAAATACACCAGAATTTTACAGCAATAAACCACCTACTTTTGTATACTGACCAATCAGTTTATCCAAAGCCACCTTGTGTTAACATTCTGAGGAACGATTTTGAGAATACAATGGGGCAATAATGGACCCAAAAGGATCCAATATCCATTTTGGTTACTGTTCTAGGAAATACATTCTAATACCCTGGTTTACCAATACACAATACTTTGTGTGCCTATTAACACTGGTCAAATTTGCTGTATTCTGGTGTCATTATTAAGTCAAGTAGAGAAAGATGTGTGAACCAACACGGAATCTTCTGACTAGGACTGAGTACTATATTACCACTGTAACTGATCACTTTAAATATTAAACTTGAAGAGTCAAGACATAGAGCCCTAATTCTGCAGTAGACAATTTCAGAATGAGATTCAAGTATTTTTAATCATTAAAGACTGGCAAAATTGAAATGCCACTAAGTAAGTCAAAGAGAAAACCCAAATGAAAAATTATTTACAACTACTTGCCAGATTCACATTTGAGCCACTTGTGGTTTGTTAAGTCATGTTTTTACTAAACTGAAAACACAATGTTATGTTGAAGTCTAATAAAACCTCATAATACAACTGTTACAGAACTGCTTTTTACAGCTTCTTCAAACATTTCACTGATCTGGAAAGCTGTAATTTGAAAGAAATTAGCAATAAAAGAACTATGGAGCTTATTTCTAAGTTACAACTCATTGCTTGGTGATGATAGGAATGAATAGTTACATAATAGACTAAACAAAAAATTGCACAATCAATGATAATCTGATTTTACTAATACAGAAAGCACTTTCTGTCACTTAGAATCCATGTGAAAAATGTTAGGATTACTTCCAATATTTAGTTTTACCTATATACAGAATGAGGAGGTCTTCAATTATTTCAGCAAAATGAAACCGAAGTATATAAAGACAATCCTGACATACTGCAGAAACTTAAAGATTCATCAGTAAAACCTGCATAACATTTAAATTTGTTGAAAAAATTAGTGTGTTTCATTTTCGCTCTCTTCATCCGTACAAATTATACATGGGACTAACAACTGTGATGCATTAAATCTGATAATGTAGGTCAAAAGCATGTTATCATGCCCAGCAGTTATGTTTCAAAAAATAATTGCCACTATTCTCTGAACACAGCTCCAAGAAAATAGGATCTTGTCTGACAGTGATGGTTACAAACCCAGTGCCTGTCACCAAGAGCTCAACAATTACCTGTTGAGTGACTGAAATACAAGTAATATAAAATTTCACCTTGGTCATTTATGTTGATTTTACATGTTCAGAACTACTCCTCTGAAAATAGTGTAACCTGGATTTTTATTTGAAACTGCACTAATCTCTGTTTTCAACTTAACCCTCAGGTCATATAACACAATACAATGAACAACTAGTATTTACACTTTCATGTTATAAAAGGCTGCCTCTGCTTGTCCTCTATGTCATAAACGAGTTCATATTCACAGACTAATTATTTGTGGATGGAAGAACTTTGGCCTGTGACATCTAGAAAATGCAGATCTCAGTGAAAGCAGCCGCTGGCCAGCACCATCTGGGTTGCGGAACTCGTTGAACATGACGCAGGTCACTTCTGTAAAACCCAGGTCTCAACACGGACAGGATTTGTGGCACAGTAAAGAGCCCTGGCTCCTGACTATCTGTACAATGTATGTGTCTGTTGGGCTAAGGACTATGCCAGAGATGAAGGTAAAGATGTACCAAAGTTACTCAGCACTGCTCGTCTTATTCTGTGCAGGGAGAGAACTGAGGGGATGATGCTCTCACCTGCTAGTAGTTGTAATGATTATCCAAACATCATTACTAAAATCTAATCAAGCCCAAAACTAAGCATCTTATATTTTTTAAGTTTTGACTCTTTTTTTTTTTAAAGAAACCCTGAACGTTGTTATATTATTTTTATCCTAGACTTCATAACTGGACATTATATTTGTTTATAAGTTAGCAGTTATTTCATATTTAAAAAAACTACACTTTTATAAATTGGTATCTGTTTAATCTCCAAAATGTACTGTTAAAGCCAATGTTAAGGTTACTTGGTAAACTTAAACCTCTCCTATGGCAAAAAGCACATAGGAAAAGTATACATTTCACATACTGCCACACAGCTGGAAACATACCCTCGAAACCAAGAATAAAAAATTATTCAATATTAATAAAATATAAATCAATGTATAAGTTAAGAATCAAGATAAACTGTTGAACACCACCTCAAGTAGTTCTTTATATTAATAAGATAACTAGGCAAGTTCAAAAGGAGTCTCTCCAAATTAAAACCACTATAGAGAGCAACCACAACTTTTCAGTAAAATATTTCCTTGTTAATTCCCTTAATAATCAATCACAGAAAATTGAGATGGGCCTCAAAACATCACTATTCCCATGATACCCTTCCATTTCTCCATTAGATATCTAAGCCTTCAGCACCCTGACCCTATGGACACTTCTAGCTCCATTCCTCTCTTCCCTATGTAGCCCTTTTAAGAGAGGAAGTGAAAATCAATCCTCAGTGATGGGGCTAGAGGAGATCCAAACTCGGCACTCTTGCTCCCAACCCACTAAAAGACAAAGTAGTTTACAGTTACAAATGGCAAACAAACTCATACCTATACATGAGTTTTAAACCCTAACTCTCTCCCTCTTTTTCTCCTTAGAAAATTATGTCAGATAAGGATTCCTGGGTGCCTGACTGGCTCAGTCGGTGGAACGTGTGACTCTTGATCTCAGCGTTGTGAGTTTGAGCCCCATGCTGGGTGTACACATTACTTAAAAAAAGGGGGGGGGGGATTCTTGTTCCAGAGACATTCCCAGTCTGGAATTTGATCTAGTCATCCTATAGTGTCATTTACTAAGTTCCTGTCTCCCTTGCATATTATATAAAATGCTTCCTGGAGCTACAGGCAATGACATAGTTCAGATTCAATTTCTCAGAAAACAATCGTTCAGATACTTTTATTGAGTAAAGGGCTTACAAAGTTGGAACATTTTAATTTTCTTTCCTTCTTCCCTTATCACATAGAATAATTATCAGAGAACAAATCTCATCCATTTCTTGCTTACACCGAGTTTAGGTAAGGACAATTTCATTCAAGAAAGCTTGATTCAACAGGAGATTCTTTATGTTTATTTATCAATTTTGCTAATAAGTTAGTTCCCTAGCATTCTTCAAAGGTAAAAAAAAATGAAAAGATCTTTTTTTGTGGTGTCTGTGAACCTAAGGATTTTATCATATATTATATCTTCATTCAAAACAGTTATTAGTAGTAGTACTGCTGTTCAAATTATCCAAACTTAGGTCAGTGTTAGCTTCTTCAAGTTGGCTCCTGGGTCCTTTTGACCTGAAACCAAGCACCTTGGTTACCTCTCTACTTTCCAATGTGAAAAGATGTCTAGGCTCTTGTAGTACATTTCCTGCCCAGATCTGGAAATCAATTGTTTCTCTAAGGTCCCCTGGTTCCTCGGAATGAAAATACACAACATAGGCACTAAGGGGTGCTCACTGCTACCGGGCTGGTCATTTGTTACAGGGAACTTTTATGCAAAGTAGTAAGCGACAGGGACTTTTGGAATAAAACGTGTGAATCACAACAATATATTCAACTTAGAATAATGACTATAGGATGCAATATATTCTCGCAAGATTTAGACTTATATCTACTTTGTGGAACATAAATAAATCCCATTACGGCTGTCCAAGTCCATGAAGCAGATAGAGGTGACAGAAGGGGCTTACAGTCATTGAAAAAAAACTCCACGAAACTTTCACTGCAGGTGATGAAACAACTTTTTTATATTCTGTCAAGGATCAGCCAAATTTCCAAAGTCACCAACAAGTGAAAACTGAATGCCTTCTAGCAAAGTTTCAAAGTTTGTGGTCAAAGTCTCTAAAGTACATGCATTCATGGATATATATAAAAACTACTGGCAGTATCAAAGATGAAATGGCTTTTCAGGCATGATGTAGGAGAATCTATGCTTCCCCTAAGTCTGTGTTCACATGGAGAAGAACAGTCTGTGGGATTCATGCTGCTAACGGCTTCATGCCCCAGTGCCCCCATTGAGGCTTACAACCTAGACTGGAAAGCCTGAAGATAGGGACAAGTTCTTTGGTGACTTGCTGGTCCCCACAAGTACCTAACACCGCATTCGTTTCTCCTTTCACTTCTATTGCCCAGAATGGAAGTAGCGGAAATAAAAGAAGCATGGGCACCCAGTACGCAAGAAGCCAAAAAGAAAGTCTCACTGTAGCCTGACGAAACACTTTTGGACCAATCCATACCTTACACCACAATATGGCTCAGTGTAGACTCATGTACACATAAAACTTCAGCCAACAGTCATGCATGCTCAGCACGGCCATAATCATATTGCTACTAGCTTCCCCCAGGGCCACAGTGATTTGGATATTCTGGTAAGTAAGAAATAGGAAGACGATGAGGAAGAATGAAAGGCTCAATGTAGTTCTCTAAATAGGTGATGCAGATAAAACAGAAATTGTGTATACATAATGTCAAACTGATCTGTAAAATAGGTGAGGCAGATGGTACAGGTTGATCCTCTTGTCAGTCGATCCACTCTGACAACTTTACAGGAGATGCTAAAGTCCATGTTCTCCCCTTTCTCTAGGGATCTCCTCATTCCAGCTAAATGACGGGTTCTGATTTGGAAAATGGAATTCTTCTCTTCTTCTTCCAAGAGGTCCCAAAGCCATTCCCCTGATCTCCTGGGTTCTCTCCCTTGGCAGGAGGGGGGCGGGGGCGAGGTAAAAATCTCACAAGGCAGATCTTGTGGACTCCAACGAAAGAGGCCTCAGGGCACCCAAAGAAGAGACCAAGACTTGATAGTGTGGATTCCGAGTTCTGGGAGTAATATACCAGCTGTCAGGTCATGGGAAAAGAACTCGGTCAAAGTTCCCCTAAATGGGAAGAATGAGGTTACACCTATAGAATACTAAACAAATACTGGATGCATGCCACTCATCTAAGGGCTGAAATCTGGGAGGAGGCAATAAGGGGCAACCCAAATGAGAAGAAATCGGTTAGAAGCTCCATTCTTGCTACAAGAGACATTGAGGATCCTAAGTAACTGGACACATACATGTTTTTGTATGGGCGGAAATAAAATTTTATATTTAAATATACTAGTTTGAAAGTGCTCAGTATCATTTCTCACCTATACAGACCTATGTTGCTTTTTGAAAGGTAAAAAATAATTTAAAAATTTAAACCTCACTTTATTAGTAACAGTAATCTCGTAACAATGATGTGAGAAGACTGAATTTACCTCCTCGGACAAATCCATTAGTAGCTATTGCTGATGTAGACAATCCTGTGATAGTTGTCACAACAGTGGCCATTATAATTACAACAACCGACAGACCTTGAGGGGAAAAGAAAAGAGGCTGAGAAATACTTATTTCAACTTGCTATATCTAGAAAAGGTTAATAAACCTAATTTACATTATAGTGAACAATTACCTTATTTTTACCCCATTTTAGAAAAATCAAACCAAAATTATAAAAAAAGGAACATTAAGACAACAATCTGATACAAAGTAAAAACAGCGTACAATAATTTCTAATTGTTGGATTTTAGGAGGTTCCCAGGCTAGATGAGCACACAGCTACTCTGCTTACTCATTCTCAAGTGAATCAAGCAGTATGGAACTTCGCTTACCTATTCCAGCTTGACCTACAATCCACGACAACCTAATGAAGAGCATCACACCCCAAATGTTCAACATACAACGTACCTAGAAAAGAAAAGAAGCCCAGTTACAGATGAAACAAAGTCATCAAACATAGTACATCAGTATATGTTAAACTAGCCAAAAGGAGGATAACATACATTTAGAACTATAGAAAATCACTTTAAATCTCTTACCCTTTTCTTTATATTATTTTTAAAAGAATTTACTGAGAGCCAAAATGTAAGCTAATTTAAGGATAATATAACACACACACAGCAGCAAAAGCAACTGAACAAGGTAAAAGGGTATTTTAAGACTTCAACCCTCAGAAAGTAGTTCCTGTTCCCATTTATCAAAGCAACTAGGTTTAATTTTTGCTTGTTCTTTATCAACAGACTTATTTCCTGATTCCTTCAGAAGATTCAGGTATTACAAAATATCTGTCAACACAAAACGCCAATTGTTCACACATGTTTTATTTTTTAAAGTATATTTATTTTTAAGTAATCTCTACACCCAGTGTGGGGCTCAAACTCACCACCCCAAGATCAAGAACTGCACACTCCTTTGACTGAGCCAGCCAGGTGCTCCTCACACATCTTTTAAAACTCTCAACTATTTGACAGAGCTTCCTGTATTTATTTTTACTTTTATTTATTATGCTTACACACAGAACATAGTCTTCTAAAATATGAACATTTAAGAATAGGCAAAGAGCACTACCTGGAGCTTCACATTTACTCTGTTCATTAAAAGTGATGAAAGTACTCCTAGAAGTGGGACTTCTCCTTGACTTCTTTTCTAAACGTCAACACAACTCTTAAGTACCCCCAAAGTCTAAATGGGAGGGCCTTTTAGTTTACCTGTCTACTCTAGTCAGTTCCTTAGTGCCTATGTGAACACAGAAAAACAGAAGCAAATCTGAAACTAAGTCACTCAAACCTATCTAGTGAAGTGACCTCAACACTTAAGAAAACAATTTCTCCTTTATTTTGTTCCTCATTAACTTTTATACATTTCTCTTCGAGAAAATAATGGCATAGCAGAAAAGGAAGCAGGAATCTATCAGCTCTATTGCCCGTTCAGCTTTCTTGATTCTGATGCTTCCAACAATTTCATCATTTCATACTTAATTTCTGACAAATGACAATATGTGAGATTTATAAGAGGTAACAGAATATAATTTAGAGGAAATCAACTACAGTATGATTCCATTAATACATATATCCTGTTTCCTTTACTGAATTTAATACAAGAAAAAGAGGTACATGTTATTAATATGGTCTTCTGTAAAAGACAAGCTCTCTTAAGAAATGATAAGAATATTAGGAAGATTTTCTAATAAAAAGAAATGTTGTAACTCTAAAATTAAGTCTATAGGTACGTACTAATACACCCTTGATCCAGCCAAACTTCACAACTCCTTTACTTTCCGCAGCATACGTGACCACAGCATCTCTGGTTGGAGTACTTTCTTCCCCATTGGCAAAGCCGTCCTCAAAAGGTTCCTGGTTATAAAAGAAGTGTGAATTATTCATTATTTGAAGTTCACAATCACCTGAAAAAGACAAATATCACTAAATACATTTAGTCATGTTTAAGAGGATACAGATTTCCAAGAATCAAGGGAGTCTGCATATTTTACCTAAGAAAAAAAATGTACAGCACATATTTTACCTTTAAAAAAAAATGTAGAGCAACAAAGTAGAGGAAAACCTTAATTAATGAGTGTTTAAAAAATTTAAATCTTATCATGACAGTAAACCCATTTTAATCATTTCAAATTTTAATTACACTTTGGTGGTGTCTGGAGAACAAATACTGTTTGCTAAGTATAGGCTTAGCTAAGTAAGTCAATTCAGACCTTGTTTCTCTGGCCACAACTTTACAGTATTTGGTTGGCATCCTTCCTACAAATGAAATTACAACATTAACAATTTAAAACTCCTCATCACCAGTGAACAGGTTTCCCACTATAGTCCGTTATAGCCGGATTCCCAAGATTCATTCCTAACTCCTGCCTTTACGCACTCTTCATCTGCATTCAACCATTTAGTGCTTTTTTTCCATTGTAATTTTTCTCAGATTCAGACATGAACTGGTTTTTATCCTTCATGTCTGATTGTATTATTCTTATATTTTGTTCTCTAGCTTCCCTCTCTCTCTCCCTCTTCCTTTAGTTTTCTTGTTCGGTTCCAATACACCCAAGATAAATGACACATTTCCAAACGAGGAACAACGTTATTAAACAGGTCATGAAGGGTGAAGGGAGGTGTTGGGGCAGGGAAAATGCTTTATGTCTAGAATCATGTCCCTGACACTATCCCCATAATTTTTCTTTACCTGTATGTCAACAGCAGGGAACAAAATACAGCTGTGTTTTTAATCTCATTCTTTAAATGGAGAAAAATCAACTAAATTATCATATAACCCTCAAACTTGTCATCCAGATTTCCTACCATACTTTTTTAAGCCATTTTCAGTGGTTCATACTCTCTAGTGATTTCCTAATACAAATATTTTTCACAGAAATGAGCTATACCAGATGCTGTGTTACCAGAGAGAAAAATCTATGTCATAACCCTAACTTTCCCTATTTGCTTGACCAGTATCTATTAGGCAAGTAAGCTCATTAAATTCCATTTGATGTATTGTATTTCTTAAGATCAACCTGGATCAGCTCTTACATTCCATATTTAGTTGAATGACTACTAATTCTTAGGTTTTGAAGCCACAGAAGAAACATTGTAGGTTAGATGCAATAGTTTCTTTAAATATATTTTTTCAAATTATTTTACCTAGGCTTTTTAATGACAATAAAAAAATAATCTAATTTTCAACTAATCCTCATTCTCCATTAAAAGACAAAGCAATAACTTCACCTACGTGAAACATACAAAAAACAAGTCCGCCTAAGATCACAAAGAACTTAAACATGAATGTTAGTGTTAACCACAAATCTGTGATAGTTGACAGAGTTCTAAAAACAGAGCCTACGGGACATAAATTATAATAATTGCCCTTATAACTCACAGTTTCATAACTACTATCTTCGGCATCAATGATTACGGTTCTGTACTCTAAGAAGATTGCCCCAAGCGTATGGTATATAGAACCACTCCCATTAACAAAAATTAATTAACTTAATCTGCTATACTTTTTGCACAGATTTATGGAGATATAATTCATATACCACACAACTCACCCAATTAGAGTACACATGTCAATGACTTTTAGAAAATTCACCAAGTTTCACCATTATCACCACAATCACACAATCAATTTTAGAAAATTTTCATCATCTCAAAAAGAAATTCTAAGCCCATCAGCAGTCATTCCCATTTCTCCTTTGCTCCAGCTCCTGGCAATCACTTATCAACTTTCTGTCTGTGTGGATCTCCTATTCTGACATTTCATACAAATGGAACGGAATCATGTGATGTGTGGCCTCTGTCTGTGGCTTCTTTCACCCAGTGTAACCGTTTTCAAGATTCATCCATATGTTCAGTACTTCACTCCTTTTTATTGCCAAGTAATATCCCATTGTATGGATATACCACATTTGTCTATTTGTTCTTCACTTGATGAACATTTGAGTCCATTCCACATTATGGCTGCTATGAAATATGCTCCTGTGAACATGTGTGCACAAGATTTTGTGTGGACATACATTTTCATTGGAACTGAAAACAGAATTTTCAATTCCAGTGGAATTGCTGGGTCTCATTTTTGAAATGACTACTTCTGGTCATTTTTTTTCTTTGGTATCAGACTGCAGAGTGTCACTCCTCACTTCAGTCAGTCCATGTGCCTTTTGTTATTCCCCTTCCTCACTTAGCATCTGGTATAAACAATGTAATCAGTAACCATAACTGTTAGAAACACGTATAGGCAAGAAAAAAAAAGAAATGTGACCAGAGGCCTGTGTGACTCAATCACAAGAGCAACCCACTTTGCCTTTATTTCCACTGTTGAAGGTGTTCTGGACAGTACAACATCGATGATGATCCCTCCCCACTCAAAAAAAAAAAAAAAAAAGACTCCTCATAGGCATTGATGACTCAATAGTTCCAATATTCAAATAAAGCCAGAATAAAAATTTCTCCCTGTTAATTCAATCAATTGTAAAGCAGACAGAAGCTCCTTGGCTTTCACTCTAGGGTATGTAGTGCTCTGCCCTTAACTTGTAAATAGAGACATTAATATATTATATAACCTTCCAAGTATTAAAAAAAAAAAAAAGTTTCTATAATATCCAAAAATACCTCTTCCTTTCCATTTTTATTTAAAACGAAAAAGACATATATATGTCATAAGCTAACTTTTCCAAGGTTAAGTATTAATGTGAGTCTTTTTTTTTTTTTTTTATGTTTATTTTGAGAGAGAGACAGAGAGACAAAGTGCAAGCTAGAGAGCCTGAGTAGAGGAGGGGCAAAGAGAGAGGGAGACACAGAATCCCAAGCAGGCTCCAGGCTCTGAGCTGTCAGCACATAGCCCCATGTGGGGCTTCAACTCACAAGCCATGAGATCATGACCTGAGCTGAAGTCTGATGCTTAACAGACTAAGCCACCCAGGCGCCCTAATGTGGGTGTCTTTTTAACAATGCAAAAAGCATGCAGGCATCTTAAAATTTTTGCTGTGGGTGTTTATCAGAATTCCACATCAAAGTTGAAGATCTAGTGATAACTATGCAAATTTCCACTATACTATGAACTGTATTCAAAACATGAAGATTTTCCTGCATGTATGAAAGCATATTTTAGAATAAACATGACTCCACATAAAATGAAAGTTATCTTCCTTTCCACGTCCCAATGCTCTATTTAAAAACCGTTACTAATCTCTAGCATACAATTAAAAAATGATAATCAAGTATTTATTACTTATAGTTCAATCAATACATTTAAATATAATAGAATTGGGTTTACATAGTATTAATTTCCTGCAGTAACACAAAATCAAAGTAGAATTCACATATTTTGTTCCTTTAAATAAATTAATTTCAGAAAAAGAATGAAAATGTCAGTGTGGGATTCTGCATACATGCAAAAAATTGTTTAAAAACCTTATAATCAGAAAATTTCACATTTACCATTAACAAATAAAATTATGCTGATAAAAAGCTACATAAATAATATCTTCAACCCAACTAACATTTTCACAGTTATGATCGGTTTGTGTTTTTTACTGTTTTTCACATAATGGATAAAAGGTCAAAAATAAACAACATAATTGAATTTTATGGCTAATACCATATCAAATGAGATGGACCAAGTGGACCAAATTAATTTGCATTTATGTGGGGAAAAATCTTTCAGAAAATATCAATTGTGATTCTGAGTCTACCAAACAGGACTGCTGTTCGGGTTGAGGACAGAATGGGGAAGAGAGGAAGAGACAGGAAAACAATAAAAGACCCAGAGAGTTAGGCCCTCAGTAAGTGGAAGGATTTCGAAATGAAAGAAAGAGATACTAGTAAATTATGTTAGCCTGAAAAGGGAATGATTAATTCAGCTGGACATGCTCAATTTGAGGAGTCATGAGACAATTAAAGAGTTCTATCAGGCTGTTAAAAAATTCATGACTGGAACTTAGGAGAGGGGCCAGGGATGAAGGGCAAGTGGGCGAAGCTATGGAAACAAAATGAAAAAAGAAACTTACAGAGAGAAAGAGTGAAGAGTTGACCATTTTTCTGAGGACACAGAAAATACAAAAATGAAAAGGAACTCTGGTCTCCATGGCCATTATTTCTTTGCAGAGTAGAGAAAAAATTTTTGCAGTGTGGGTAATCTCTTCTCTCCCTTCTCAACTCGATCATTCCTTCTCCTTTAATGATGGTTAACTTTTTACCACACAATGACCACCCCCTCCCCCCCCCCACAAAACCACCAGTACGTACCATTAACAAATACCCAGCCAAATTTGCTGAAATATTACAGCACATTCTTCAATGACGGCCAACCTGGCTTCACCCCACAACACAAAAATAGCTTTAATACATCCCAAGACTTCTCTGCTGCCACATCTAATGTACATCTTTCAGTCACTCTCCATTCAACTTTTGAAATGCATTTCACTGCTGACTACTCTTTCTTGAAACATTTCTTCCAATGCCACACTTTCTCATAGCATCTTCTACCCAGCAATTAAATATAACACTTGGTCCTAGACTCATCTCCTTTTCTTATTCTGTATTTTCTTTCTATGGTCATTTCACTAAACCCATGGCTTTAAACACTATCTGTATGTGAAGTAAAAATGATGGCTCCTATTCATTTCCAGATCAGACCTACCCTCTGAATTTCAGGCGGGAGTACACATAATGGTGTGCCACTTGGGTATTTTTTTTTTCTATTCTAATTCTTATGAAATGAGAAAAAGAAATTGTCAATGTGCTATAAACAGCAACTTTCCTCTGCATGAAAAGAAGCAAACAGTTTCTCTGTTTTGGATTAGGTTCAGTAAACACCTAACTATCAAAAAAAGTATTTGATGAGAAAAATAGCAAGGTCTTAATAATTAAAAACTTAATAGTGTAAATCTATGTTAGATTCCTCAATGGATATCTAAAAAAAATTGTTACAAAGTTTCAGTTTCCAAACCAACAATTAAACATAAATTCACCCATTTAAATTACCTTTTATGTATCAAATGTCATATTTCAATTCTGTTTGATCTAAGACACTACCCGTAATCCACTAAGATTAATCATCATTTCTCAGCATAAAAAAAAGCCACTTATATATGAAGCTACTCTTTCTTCCCTAACAAAACAATTTTCTTCAGAATTTTTAAAACGACTTACGATGAAACCAGATTTGTTTTCAAAACAATGCATAAAAGTCAAGCTTTAGAAAAAAAATACTTGACCACGTTTTCAAAACATTACCACTGAAAACTTTAATACTGCTTTAGACTAGCTCTGTAACCTGGAGTGCAAGGCTGTCCTGTATGTACATCCTTCTCAGGTCTCAAATGTGCACATCATTGCACTTCTCATTGTTAAATGCTTTAGCTCACCTTACATTAAAATGTCATTTATTTCTCTTTCTTTGGATACCCCTGTCACTAAATCCACAGAATTTTCATCTCTAGCATACAATGTAGCATAGATGGTCTTTACAATATACAGGAGAAAGATACTAATACTCATGAAAGATGACCGTGCAGGGATAAGAATGAGTTGGTAAGGTGTTTTTCACTGTGCAAAGAAACATCAAGACCGTTTCAACACAGCAACTTCTGAATAGTTAAAATACTAATAAAATACATTTCTAGTCATGTTTATTAGAATGGTAATAAATCTAATTTATTTTAATACAAATTCATTCTGATTTTACAATTAAACTGGTAATGACTTGGTAAAAGTGTCTTTGCTCAACAATTTCAGGTCACAACAGGCAAAAGACAATGTTTGCGGTTTTAATTGTATTTTAAAGAACTGAGCAAACTTTAGGCCTAAGGCTGACACAATACTCTTTCCAGGTAGACTCATGGATGCTCAAATATGGACACTCCTCAAAAAGAGAAATATTCCCATCCCTTAACTGTATTTAGTATATTAAAAAGCCCACCATGGGGCACCTGGGTCGATCAGTGGGCTCAGCGTGCAACCTTGGCTCAGGTCTTGATCTCGCAGTCTGTGGGTTCAAGCCCCACATCAGGCTCTGTGCTGACAACTTGGAGCCTGGCCTCTGCTTTGGATTCTAGGTCTCCCTCTCTCGCTGCCCCTCTCCCAACTCTCTCTCTCAAAAATAAACAAACATTAAAAAAAATTTTTTTTTAAGTCCATAGTAACTTCTAGGACACCTGGGTGGTTCAGTCGGTTACGCTTCTGACTTCGGCTCAGGTCATGATCTCACGGTTCGTGGGTTCGAGCCCCATGTCAGACTCTGTGCTGAAAGCTCTGAGCATGGAGTTCGCTTCAGATTCTGTGTCTCCCTCTCTCTTTGCCGCGCCCCCTCTCGCTCTGTCTCTGTCTCTCAAAAATGAATAAACATTAAAAAAAAAAATAAGTCCATAGTAACTTCTAATGTTTTTCTGTTATTTGAAGATTCTACATTTGCAGAAAGCTGTTTCTGGGCATAAAACATAATCACATCCTTCTACTCATTCATCAAACAACCATTCATTAATCAATTTTATCAAGCATCATTATTAGGTGCTTTCCAGCCCTCCTGGACTTATTTGTACAGCAGAGGTTAGAGATGAAAGGGTAGGTCTTCTGCCTTAAATGTTGGTTTTTTTCCACTATACCAAAGCAGCCTCTATTAAATTAAATGCTTAACCCAGTCAAAAAAAAGTTGGGTGCCTTTTCAATAGTACCCTATTTCAAGTCACAGCCTCTCTGTAACAGTCAGTTTCTTCATCTGTAAAAGGGAATGACAATCCCTGCCCACCAGTACCATCCCCCTGGATTCTTGAGGCTCTCTAAATAAATATCAATTGGTAACAACACAGCCACATAAAGCAGTTGAGGTTTCTAGTTCGTGACTATAAAGCCAGCTGATACAACTTGCTTATAATACAGCAACTTAAATTTAAATGCCAGTGCCATGTTAGAAATGTGAGATTATGACTCACTTATGGTTATATATTTCAAAAGAACTTGTGGAAAACTTATTCTTAGGTGCCCTGGCTTTTCAGTGCCTGACCACTTTTCAACAAGAACAAGATTATGCCCTGTCTGAGCAAGGGTGGCAGCTTGCCTAGGATTCTGCATGTTCTAGGTACCTGGTCAAGGATGTTCCTGTGGCACCTGCTGAGCAGCTCAACCTATCACAGTACAGGAAGACCAAAACCCGTGCCAGTGAGCATCACTTAACTGCTTCTGCAACTAGAACTCCTCTTCCTTTTGTCTGCCTAATGCCTCCCTGAAATGCATACTGCATGAGTCGTCATTATGTTCTATGGAGCCACTGTGAGTCTATGTTTCTGTGGAAAGGTCTATTTATTTAGACAAACGCAATTTGCTTCTAGTATTGCCTCCGCAACTAGCAAGTGGTTCTTAAACCAATACGCTAACTTACACAGTTAATGTGAGGATCAAACAAGAAAAGGTACTGTTTTACCAAAATGAAACAAAATAAAACCAAAACAAAACCCAAGGCTGATTATTTCATTGAAGATAAAGCTGCGAAGAAAAAAAGAGAATATATTACGACAGAGAATTAGTTTTCAAGAAGCTATACACACACACACACACACTCTAATCATTTTTTTGCTACCACAAAAAAGGAGTCAAAAATTCATTGACCCCGCCAAATGTAGACTAGGGAACTATAACTATACACTGCTTTCTAGCATTTTGACCTACGAAATAAAATCTGGATCTCAGTCAGAACTGATGTACCTTTTTACAAAGTAAATTGACCTTACCAAATAATCCAAAGTTACAGAAACAACATGAATAGGAGAAGAATGTGGGGGTGGAGGGATATTGATACACAGCTATGAACTTTAAATGCATTTAACAAGTGCTTATTCAGAAGAAGGTCCTAGGTACAGTAATAGTAGCTATTGTAAAGAATACATAAATTTAACAATATACAAAAAATGTTTAGTCCAGGGGCGCCTGGGTGGCGCAGTCGGTTAAGCGTCCGACTTCAGCCAGGTCACGATCTCGCGGTCCGGGAGTTCGAGCCCCGCGTCAGGCTCTGGGCTGATGGATCGGAGCCTGGAGCCTGTTTCCGATTCTGTGTCTCCCTCTCTCTCTGCCCCTCCCCCGTTCATGCTCTGTCTCTCTCTGTCCCAAAAGTAAAAATAAAAAAACGTTGGAAAAAAAAAATATTTTAAAAATAAAAAAAATTAAAAAAAAAATGTTTAGTCCAATTTCAAATTATTCTGGAAGACCACATCATCTAAATGCTAAAAAATCCTAATTATAACCATCAAAAATGTCACAAGTCCAACATCAAGGGAGATCTCATATAAGACTGAAATAAGAATTCCTTTCAAAATTTGTTTTAAATTCTATCCCAAATTAATAAACACACTAAATGAAAAAAAACAAGATGGAAAAGCTTAGTTAGCAGTTATCACAAGCTGCCTTAGTGCACTTAGTTCCACGTGTTTCTGACCTACCCCCTTACTATTTTCTATAAGCACATGAACATCTGGAAAACATAACAGAGATAAGAATGATGTCTTCCCAATTATTTGCAAAGAGTTCAATTCTGGATGAGAATTGGTTTGTGGGTTAAAAAATAGTTTGATTTTATATATTTGGGGGTGAGGTGAACCCTGACACTGAATCTAACCCTATCAATTCCAGTCTGTGATACACACCAGAATTCTACTAATATTGCCAGATATGATGAAATATAGCTTTTCCTGCTTTTAATAAGCAAAAGTTTCTTACTAAACATAGCTGTACATAATCTATGACTTGTTACTCATCACCTTAGGTCAACCAAGAATTCTTAGTACGTGAGACCTTCATAATCTGTCTGGCTTACTTTAATAACAGTTTTTACTGAAAACTACTGTGCCAGACATTTCCCTAAGTGTTTACACGTCCTATTTCCCTAAATTGGCACATCTTTGAGAGGTAGGTATTATCTTCACTTAAAAATGAGGAAACAGTCTTTTAAGAGGTTAACACAGCCCAAACTATACAGCTATTAATGTGACAGTGCAGAGAATCTTCTCATTTTTTTTTTTTAATGTTTATCTATTATCAAGAAACAGAGAGAGACAGAGCATGAGCATGGGAGGGGCAGAGAGAGGGGGAGACACAGAATCTGAAGCAGGCTCCAGGCTCTGAGTTTTCAGCACAGAGCCCGATGTGGGGCTTGAACTCACATGCCGTGAAATCACTGGCCTGACCCGAAGTCAGATGCTTAACAGACTGAGCCACCCAGGCACCCTGAGAATCTTCTAAATGGTAGAAGTTCACATACAACAGTGAGCCAATTAAAATATTTTGGGCAAGGGGACAAAAGACAGACAAATCACCCAACTCAGGAAAATGTCCTGCTCAAACTTGGCAATTTCCCAGCTATTTTCACTCTTCAACCTTGTTTCATCTTTCCCTCCTTCCTCTGCTTCCACATCTAAAGAAGCTAAAAGCTTCTGACATTGTCCTCCTAACAAAGACCCAAGTTCTACATGGGATGGAACCACAGGGGATTATTTTTAAACCTGTTTGTGCTTTGTAGAAATGCCCCCAGGGTCTACAATGTCTACAAAACTCTTTGCCCTAGAGGATTCTTAAAGACAGCTGCCCTGGACCCCCTATGGAAGAGAAAGAATAGCTACGGTCCGGACATAATCTATCTGGGAAGACATGCCAAATGTTTAAATATAAAATTGTGTACCAATAAAGCTGTAGCTGGTATTTAACTTTAATAGTGTATTTGGAGGCTATCATGGCACAGAAAGTAGGTAAAAAAAAAAAAAAAAAAGTCCTGTCATTCAGTTTTATGTTACCTAGGATTTTCTATTTTTCACTTAAAAACCCACATCAGGTGCTTCAGCTAGTAACTCCTTTATATCAAATGTTCTAGGTCATACAAGTTTCTTTCATCCATCATATGCTTTACCATTGTAACTCCTGGATCCACCTACACAACCATTCCTTTCCAGGAAGGTTTGAAAAATAAAATTACCTACCCAGAATTTTTGAGACTTATCATCAATGTTTTGTTACCACCTATAACAAGATTAAAGAAACAGTAAACATTTCCAATTACAGACCACTTTCCTATTTCTGTAAATTTCCTTGGAAGTTATCATACATACTTTTATACACCCTCAAACTCCTATCCTTTAAGTTAGAAAATTACTGAAAGCGTTCTAACTAAAATATTTAATTTGATGTAATATTGCTTTATTGTTGTAATACTGGTTTTAAAGTACTTTCTCAGAGGGGGACATTTTGCTTGCTGTTCCCTCTGCCTGTAACACACTCTGAAGATGACTGGCTCCTTCAAATCTTTTAGGTAGTAGATTAAGTGTGGCTCCTCCGTCCCAGGCTGCCCGACATAGAGTTTCTCCTCATCAGCGCTCCTTTCATTGTCATCATAGCACAATGGCACTCTGTGATTATCTTTTTATTCACTCAGTATTTGTAATCTATGCATCCACCTCCACTCCTTCATTATGCATTAAAATGGAGCATCCACAAAGGCGCGGACCTTTCCTGTGATTTTTGTCAAAGACATAGTAAATGAATATTGACCCTTTACAGGTCAGGTCTATTTTCCAAACAATGTCATGTAATGGTACAAGTGAAATCTGAAGTGTCTATTCCTGAGTCAGATCCAGGTTCAAATTCTGACTCTGCTATTCAGTAGCTATGTAAATTCTGGGAAGCTATTTAACCCCTCCGGCCCTCAGGGTCCACATTTGTCAACTGGAGGCAATATTAGCTACTCCATACTGTTTGAGAAAATCAAGTGAAAAAACATGATGATTCACAGAACACAAAAACTCTCATACACTGCTGGCGGTAATATAAATTAATAAACGGCTTTGGAAAATAAATTTGGGCATTATCTTCTCAAACTGAAAACATGCATACCGTTCAACCCAGAAATTCTACTTTAAGGGATAGCCCTACAGATACAATATATTATATGAAGCAGGATATGTGTATAAAAATGTTCCTATCAACACTGGTTAATAACAGCCAAAAACAATCCAAACACATAACTGCAAAATAAATAAACTGTAACATTTTACGCAGTGGAAGATAAACAGAAATAAAACTGAATGAATTATACACAACCATAACAGTGAGCAAAAGATGACAGATAAAAATATACTGTATGATTCTATTTATATGAAGTTTTAAAGCAGGCAAACTAGACTAATACTTTTCAGGAACACATAAAGCTAAAAAAAGCATTGCATAAAATCAAGACCAACTCCCAAGCAAACAATCACCATTAAGTCAGGACAGTAGGTGGGGGAGGGAGGATTGAAAGAGGTGCACAGAGAGTGTTTGGGGTACCAGCAATGTTCTGTTTCTTGATCTGGATGATGACTGTACAGATCATCATTTATGCTTTATGTCTTTTTCTTTGCTATATTCCTATATGTATATATACATATAAATTATATATAAATTTTATATAAATTATATATATATAAATATTTAAACTATATAAAAATATATAATTATATATATATTTTCCTATATTCTTGCCTGGCACTAACAAGTAATTACTGAATAGATTTGAGCTATTATTACAAACAACTAATTAGCAATCTATTACTGCAACTTTCCATGCTGTGTGTTTATAACCAGATGTTAAACAAATACATGAAAGTAAATACTACAAAACAGTATTTATCTAGACTCTACCATACAGCTTCTTATAAATTGATATTAGTAGGAATTATATTACCTCTGGAAGGATAAAATTAAAAATAATGACCTTTACATACAAATAGGATCACCATTCTGGTAAAAGACTTATCACCTACCCTACCAGCAACTTAGTGGAATACAGTACAAATAACATGGCTTTGATCATTACGGATCACAGTGCTGGAAATGTTTTTGTGACTCACCTGGCACTAAAAATGTGCTTAGTAAACTAGACAGCTTCCTCTCTTCACTATTTCCTTTAGTGAGAAAGGATAATCACTTTGCATCAGTTAGGGTTAATATTAGATAGCATGGTCTGAGAAGAGAAGCAAACTTCTGGGCCCAGCTTTATTTAAGCAAATTAAATCAAAGCTAATGACAGGCAAAAGAGTGAATATCTTTCACTCTTAATAACATATTAACATAAATAACAAGAATAACAATTATTCTTCGTTTATAAGCATATTATTATGGATTTAAATAAACCCCAAATTACATTTAAAGAAAGGTTAAAGTTCACCCAAAAAATGCAATTTAAATCCTTAAACTTCTGAATAAGGTATTACTAAAGACACTTTAAAGATAAAAATCTTGCATATAATAGCATCTGTTTACTAGTGTAAACTAAAGCATTAAATTAAATCCTGAAACATAGTAAAATTAGTAACTAAAAATGGACGCGTACATATGTACATTTAGATGCCAAAGTGGCTGGGTTTATTCTAACAATTTTTTCATCAAGTACTAGCCAATTATATCATCCCAAAGCTACCAACATTTCCTATCCGTGCTGTCGGTGATTGGTGTATTCAGTGTAATGCTCCCCATACAGACTACTCTCTCAAAACAAAGTATTGTTTTACAGGAATCCAATCTGCTCTGGTTAACAATGGTCTATTAATATCCAGTGGCATTAATGCAAAGCTCAAAACTCAAGTGCCACAGATAAAAGTGGATGGTGTGACCATGTGACTTTACAATGAACCAAGTCAGAACTGCTGATTACAGTCAAAGAATTCAGTCCTCTACCTAGCCCATCATGCTCTTTACTAGCCATTCAAGAATGAGTTACAACACTGTGCATTAAAAATAGCATAATGTATGCATCATTTCAAATCCCACACAACTTGCTAACTCCAACAGTATGAACATAACTCAAACTACCAGAAAACTTATACCTCCCAGTATCAATAACTATGTGATCTTTATCTCACGTTGTTTTTTTTTTTAAACTTTATTTATTTGGGGAAAGAGGGAGCATGCATGCATGTGTGAGGGAGGGGCAAAGAGAGTAGCACAGAGAGAATCCCAACCAGGCTCCATGCTGTCAGTGCAGAGCCCAATGTAGGGCTTGATCTCACAAACCATGAGATCATGACCTGAGTGGGGAAATCAAGACTTGGACACTTATTGGACTAAGCCACTCAGCCTCCCCCAAACTGTTTTATTTTTTAAATAAGAAGAATCAAAAGATGTTAGGGACATAAATACATGACCAGTGGCATCCTAAGTAGGTAAAATATTATAAAAGCAATATAGAGAACCACGTGATAGCAAAAACTACAGTCAGAGTATGGCATACACTTGTTTCATGCATTTTTCACGTCAATATATGGTATTTCTCACTATACAAAATATCATCTTTCAGATCAAAGGTGGCAAGTCCTTTTTCTCAAGGTCACACAAATAGTTAAGTGGAAGGCCAAGATTTATATCCCTCACTGACAGCTCAACTACATATGCATGGTGAAGAACCTAAAGCAGATAGAAAAAAAGCAAAAACCAGAAAGGAAATATTCTTTATAGATACAGAGGCACTGGGTGAGATCCCTAAGTTTGATGTCTTTTTTAATGGAGAGCATTCCCCAACTGTGTGTAACTTGAATGGATAGAAGCCTTAGTACTTAGAAATAGAAGAGAAGATAGTCCAAAGCCAAAAGAGAAATTGGAAATTAACTGGCAATCTCCAGAAAAGAAAACCTGAATGATATCAAGGGTAAGCCCCAAATCTTGGCAAACCACTAAATTGCAGAGGGTAGACTTCCCAGTCCAAAGAGGCAGACTAAAAAATTGGCAGCTGAAAACCTACTGCATAGTGGAATGACAGAAACCAGTTTGTAGTCTAAGCCCAGGCAAGTTAAATACTTCTTGGAACAAAAAACAACAATCCTTAAAAGAAAATAAAACAACCATCACCACCCAAAGGTGCTACAACATATTATCTGCATGTACAATTTTCACCTCCAAATTAATAAAAAGGAACTATAACTCATACTTAGGAAAAAAACAATCACTAAAAATTAACCCCAAGTAGGCTCAGATGTTGCATTTAGTTGATAAAGACTTTAAAACAGCTATAATAAATATGTTAAAAAACTAAAGGTGAATTATCAGTCAGTAACAGAAAGGGAATCTCAACAGAGAAACAGAAGCTGTATTTTCAAAATTAGAAATTCTAGACCTGAAAGTCACAAAAACTGAAATGAAAAATTCACAAAATGGACTCAAAAGCAGAATGGAAATGGCAGCCAGAAGCAGTGAAAAGCATTAACTTACAAAGAGAAGAAACTTAACAAAACCAAAAAGGATACACACAGAAAGAAAACACACCTACACACAAATGTTGAAAGCCAAAAGTAAAGAGAAAATAATATGGTCAATGGCCTTATCAGAAACAATGGTTGCCACAAGACATTCGAAGTACATACTCAAAGAGCTGAAAGAAGAAAACCCTGTCAACCAAGAAGTGTACATCCAGCAAAACTATCTTTCAAACGTGAAGTGAAATAGACATTTTTACATTAAAAAAACAAAAAAATTTGTTATCAGTTGATCTCCTTTACAAGAAGTAGTTAAGGGAGGAAAACAGTATCAGATAGCAACAAAAATCTACAAGAAGAAATGAAAATGAATGGGAATATAGGAGCGTAACATACCATACATCCAACTTTCTTTTCTTCTCTCTTTTTTCAATTTTTCTTTCTTTTTTTGAGAGACAGAGAGAGCATGAGTAGGGGGAGGAGCAGTGAGAGAGGGAAAGAAAGAATCCCAAGCAGGCTCCAGGCTCAGCTCAGAGCCGGACACAGAGCTTGATCTCAGGACCTGACCTAATATCAAGAGTCAGCCACTTAACTGACTGAACCACCCAGGTGTCCCTCTTTTCTTCTTTTTCTTTTTTTTTTTTTAAACCATATGGTTGTTGAAAGCAAAAATTACAACACTGTATTGGGGTTTCTAATTTATAACAACCAGAGCACTAAGGAAAAGAGTCTCTGTTAAGGTTCCCAGATTTTAGCTAAAGAAATTCAATATTCTCTCTAAATAGAGCAACCATTAAAATAATAAGACAAAGTAATATATCACTGGAAAGTCAAAAGAAGAATTAAAATGCAATACCAAAAGATATCTGATTAGTACAAAAGATAATATGAAAAGAGGATTAGAAGAATAAGAAACAAGAAAATAGAAAACAAGTATCCAAAATACCAAGCTTATTACAACCAAATCATGATAGATGTAAATGACTAAGTAAGTCTGCGAAGAGAAAATGCAAATTAGCATGTCTTTATCACAGGGTATATGTATGAGAACATTATCCAAACATGCACTTAAACAGAAGATTACTGTGGGTAACAGAAAACTTCTATTACTTATTTACTAATGATTATTTAATGCTAGGTGGGAAGAGTCAACTATAAAAGTATAGTTTTTAAAATGCACACAAAAACAAGAATGTTAAGCTTTCCTTATTTTTCTAATCTTCTATTTTTTCTTTGCATAATGAAATAATAACAAAATATTTTAAATTAAGTAAAAAATGAAACCCTGGAGTAAATTTTTACATTGTTAGTTTTATAAAAAAGGATTAATTTTCAGCTTCTTAAAATTTGATACTCTAGGATGGCTTGAGACTGAAATTTCCCAAAAAGGTACATTTCTGGAGTCTCTTTTAAGATTTAAAATACTACTGTAAAAATAAACAAAACAAAACAAAACAAATTTTGTGCCAGCACTGTGCAATGGAGATGCCACAATAACCAACATTCAGGTGCTGTTCTTTGCATCGATTCTAAAGGGCTATTCTAGACTGCTATTTACTGAAAACCTCGTTTCTGCTTTTTATGATTTACTTGCCTTCTGCTTCTATGACATGCTACCTATCTCTGGATCCACCTCTGCCAGTATTCATTTTCCCTTCCAACTTACTTTGGTTCTGGAAACCAGAGCACCATATTTGTGATCACTGTGAATAAACTATACAGTTTCCAAGTATAGGTGTAGTCAATTGAATCCCTTTTATGTGAAAACCTTTCCTTTATTGTTGTTTTTCTGTTTAATTAAGAGATCAGCTTTTCTCTCTCTGTCTCTCTCTCTCTCTCTTTTTTTTTTTTTTTTTTTTTTGGTCAGCAAATGTTCCAAATAATTGGGATTAACTCACAGTCAAGTAATTTTTCCAAGCCTACAAATTTACACAATTGCATATTATTATTTCTAGAAATTCACAGATAAACCAATGCTGGAAGTAATTTATCATGAAACTTAATTTCTAAAATAGAAAGACTGAGTGTTTATGTCTAAAACCATTAGGTCCTATAAAAGAGAAAGTAGTATGTAGGCCCCACTACTCCACATGAACTCTTCAGGATTCAGACTTATCACTTAGTACTTATAATACCTCTGATTTCCCTACAGGATTTTATTATTTTTTAATATTTTATTGATTTTTGAGAGAGAGACAGAGTAGAAGCAGGGGAGGGGTAGAAGGAGAGGGAGACAGAGAATCTGAAAAAGGCTCCACGCTGTGAGCTGTCAGCACAGAGTCTAATGCAGGGCTCAAACTCGTGAACCAGGAGATCATGACCTGAGCCAAAGTCGGACGGTTAACCTATTGAGCCACCCAAGTGCCCCAGGATTTTATTTTATTTACTTTTGAGAGACACAGAGACAGAAAGGCAGACACACACACACACACACACACACACACACACACACACACAGAGAGAGAGAGAGAGAGAGAGAGAGAGAGAGAGAGAGAGAGAAAGAGAGAATAAGCGGGGGAGGGGCAGAGAGAAGGAGATCCCAGGCAGGCTCCAGGCTCTGAGCTTTCAGCACAAAGCCTGCCACCGGGCTCTAACCAATGAACTGTGAGACTTAGCCGAAGTCAGAAGAAGCTTTACCTACTGAGCCACCCAGGCGCCCCTCCCTACAGGATTTTAAAAGGCCACTTAAAAAGCAATATACATGTCGGCCCTAATACCTCACAGGTAAGCTTTTGTTAATGTTTCCAGGTATATATAAACAGCCATCTACCACTTACTGGCTAAGAGACTTCAGCAAGTTCTATTAGCCTCTTGAGTTTGTCTATTGATAAATTACCTGGTTTGGAAGTTAATTGTGCTCAGACTACAGAAAGCTCCTGGAACACGACAGATATCCAATAACTGGTAACTTAATGCAATTCAGTACATGTTATTGAAGGGTTACAGGGAGATCTTGAGAGTAGTACCCTTATCGTATATAAGGGTATTTTAAAGTTGAGTATCATCAGCACATCAAAAAAATAACAATGTACTACTGTCATAGGCATAACCAAAGTGTAAGACTCTCAACATGCTCTGGGACACTGCTTCTTAAACCTGGCTCTCTGGGAAACACCAGGAAAGCTTTTTAAAAATTTTGGAAGAAAGGAGTCTGTAGTTTTTCTCCAGGGGATTCTTATTTAGAAATCACTGGTTCAGAAGAAAAGGAGAGGAAGGCAAAGACCCAGTTTCAACAAGATTCAGCCTCACCAAGTATCAGTTGTGTTGACTTTAGACAAACCAGACCTTGCAAAATGAGACTGCTACTTCAAGATCTTAAAACTTACCTCCTCCAGGGGCGCCTGGGTGGCACAGTCGGTTAAGCGTCCGACTTCAGCCAGGTCACGATCTCGCGGTCCGTGGGTTCGAGCCCCACGTCAGGCTATGGGCTGATGGCTCAGAGCCTGGAGCCTGTTTCCGATTCTGTGTCTCCCTCTCTCTCTGCCCCTCCCCCGTTCATGCTCTGTCTCTCTCTGTCCCAAAAATAAATAAACGTTGAAAAAAAAAAATTAAAAAAAAAAAACAAAACTTACCTCCTCCAAAGATAGATTTGAAGACCAAATACAGATATGTAAGTTAAGAGTGCTTTGGAAACCTTAACACTTTATACAATATTAAGAAATTCCTTATAACCTTTCCAATTAAAGACCCAGATTTTCAGTCTCAGATGGAAATGGGAAGTTTCCACTGTTCAACAAACACTTCATGGAGGGCCTAATATGTCTAAACACCTTTATATGAGGAAGGATCCCATACAAAATTACAAGAAAATTTGACTTTAATAATTAAAATTTTTTTTTAATGTTTATTTTTGAGAGAGAATGCAAGTGGGTTAGGAGCAGAGACAGAGGCAGACACAGAATCCGAAGGAGGCTCCATGCTCTGAGCTGTCAGCACAGAGCCTGATGTGGGGCTCGAACTCATGAGCTGTGGAGATCATGACCTAAGCTGAAGTTGGACACTCAACCGACTGAGCCACCGAGGCACCCCTGACTTTAGTTATTTTAAACTAGGCTATTTAATATGGAAGAAAAGAAAGGAGAAATGAAGGAAGGAAAAAGTCCTATTAAGTATTACTTCCCTTGATAGCATGTTCTAATGGATCTCTCTGTAATGATGCAAATTTTCCAGCTCTCCAGCTGCCCACTTGGGTAGCCATTAGCCACATGTGGGTATTCAAGCACATAAAAGGTAGCTCTAGTAACTGAAAAACTGAATTTTAAACTTAAGTTTAGACTTAGTTTCACAGCCACATAGGACTACTGGTTACACTAGCAGAAAGCATAGCCTTACAACATTAAAAAATTTAGGTCTTTTGGGAGGTATGTACGGATAGGGAAAGGCAGAGAAACAAAACCTTAGTTAAGATTCCATTTATAACAAACTTCCTCAGGGGCGACTGGCTGGTTCAGTCAGCAGAGCATAGGGCTCTTGATCTTGGGGTTAGAAGTTTGAGCTCCATTTGGGTATGAGATTACTGACAATTAGATCTTAAAAAAAACAACAACAAAAAACCTTTCTTATATTTAATTTTTAAAATTTTTATTTTTTAATGTTTATTTATTTTTGAGACAGAGACAGAATGTGAGTGGGGGAGGGGCAGAGAGAAAGGTGGACACAAGTATCTGAAGCAGGCATGAAGCTCTGAGCTGTCAGCACAGAGCCCGATGCTGGGCTCGACTCACAAAATGCGAGATCATGACCTACCGAATGAGCCTTCCAGGCACCCCTCTTATAATTTTTTTTAAAAGACTTTCCACTAGAAGAAGATATACATTCATACAATAATACTGAGGATTCCAAATCTCTCCTACATTATCTTCAATGAACTTAAAAACAACTGTCATGGGTATTTAAAAATGAAAACAATCACCGAAATAACAAAGAACTTATACAGTATTAAACCACAGGATCCTGGAATTAACACCAACTTAAAGTCAGAATATTTGCTCCAAGTTCCAACCCTGGCTCAGGTAGTTACAAGTCCTAGGATTTTGGACAGGTTACTTACTGGGCTCTTTGGCTTCTTAAACTCCCAATATGCATATTGGCGTAATTTGTCTGTCAAATGTCCTTTAGAGATTCTAAATAACAAATATAAGGTGTGTCAAAGAGTATAAGATTCTTTTGTATTCCATTAATTTACAAAGAATGAGTTCTCTATTTCAAAATGTATTGGTTCAGGGCATGCTACAGTCAAAACTATATAAAAGGTACTAGAGACACATAATGATAAGTAGCCACAGACATAGTTTGCTTCTCAGGGAGCCTGAAGTCAACTCATGTCAATTCAAATAACCACATTAATAAATATACTATTATTACATGATATAAAGGCTCTCAGGGAAGAAGCGTTTTGTCCCAGCTAGAGGATAAAAGCTTCCTCTCTGAGGAAACAGGATGGAAGTGAAATCTTAAAACTGAAAAGTTAACAATGCATGTATGGAGGAGAAGGGAGGAAGAGATCTTGGACAATATTATGTACAAAGGCCCTATGGCCAAAGGAAATACTGTGCCACCGAGTAACTGAAACAGTGAGGAACAGGTAAGCCAGACACGGACAATGAGGTGCTAGTTTTAAGCCAAGGGATAACATATCCTTTTTGTTTTAAAACTACTCTAGGTACAACAGTGTTGGGAGTGCACAGTGAATAGGGGAAATCCAGTTATTAGGTTACAGAGGGACATGCTACAGTTTGGTTTAGGATGGGAACAGTGAAGATGAAAAGAATATTTAGGAAATAAAGGGGACAGAAAGCACTTGGTGATAAACTCAATGAGGGAGGATGAAAAAAAAGTATCAAGGATGACTCACTCATATACTTCTCACCTGTGTAACACAATGAATCGTGGTACCATCCATGGAGACATAGGGCATACTGGAAGATGCCTGGGTCGTTTTGCTTTTGGAATGGGAGGGAGAAAATCCTAAGTGTGTGAGCACAGGGTGTCCTTCAGATAAGAAGCAAAAATATCCCATAGTCACTGGATGTCCTGAATGCACTAAAGAGATGTGGGTAGGACACAAAATTTGGGGATTCATTAGCCTACAGATGATACAGCATAGGGAAAGAAAAAGGAAAACAGAGGAAGAAGAAAAGGCAGAATCAAGCCTTGAGGAAGGCCAATTTGGACATGATGGAGACTGCCTAAGACCCTGTGCTCAAAGAGCCAAAAAGGGAGAAAAGTTAAAAGGCAAAGTGGTGTTACAAAGTCCAAAGAAGGGCCAAGAAGAGCTCAAGAGAAAATCAAATTCTGCTGGAAGGCTGAATGCTGAGGAGGTGGGGGTGAGGGGAGGAGGTTTTCTGGACATGGTAATAGGATGGAGGTCACCGGTCACTTTAACAAGAACTATTTAAATAAAATGATAGCACAGAAGCCATAGCACAGCAGGTGGTCAGGGTCCTCACAGGTCCTTTAAATCTCCGCTGGAAAAATCAAGCCTACCCTACAAAGTCACCTACCCTCCACAAAACCCCAAAATGACTTATATAGTTAACTCTGTTAGAAACCACACTGTTGAAGGAACTAAGTGACACCAAAACAAAGAACCATCTCAGATGTTTCTATGATTCTCAACCTAGATGAATGTCTCATTAGTCAATGTTGAAAAACAGCAGAGTGTAAATTTAAAGCAAGGAAATTTCAGAGCCCAAGGGCACTACAAATCACCTGTCATAATTAGCTTCTGCAGAGACAACATTCCACTAAGCCGTTTTTGCTTTTTAGATTTTTCCCACCTTCTAATTAGAAATCCCCAAGTTCTCTATCAGTACCAGTTTTTCGTAACAGCTTTTAGACAGCACTGATACAGATTCTAGTAAAAAAATCACAGGATAAAGGAGTCAGTGGCAGATGACAGCTTTCATATTTTAAATAAGAAAACACTGATATGTTTTTAACTTCAATTATTTTAAGTTGTTTTCATTGTTGTCCATCCCTCACTCCTTTGTTGCCCACTCTTTGTACTCTGCTGTATACTCTTTCTGAACAACTACTGATTCATGGCTTGACCTAAAATTTGAAGTATAAAAGCACATTTTTAAGCTACAAATTAAAACCCATTTTTAAGTACTATTATTTCACAAAGTAGAGGCTGTCATTTTGTTAGTGCCTGCCCCATGGTAGAAATAATTTGCACAATGAAACCAACTCTTGAATCTACCTCCCAAACCTGCTCTTTCCACAATCTTCCTCATCTCAAGTATCAACTCCATTCCAAACAGGGAACAAACCCTAGCATTAATCTTTCCACACACCCGTCATCCAAACCATCAGCAAATCCCAACAATTCTATCTTTTAAATATACCTAGCACCTTAACACCTGTCATCACCTCAAACACCATTACTTTAGGTTTGCTCCTCACAACTGCTCTGACCTCCTCTCCTCTCTCTCCCTTTTTCCTCCAGTACTGCTGCCTTCTCGTATCTCAATCACCCCGGACACACTTCCACCTCAGGGTCATGGTGCTGTTCACTCATCTGCCTAGATTGCTCTTCTACCCCAAGTACCTGCAAGGGGTGATCCCTCATCTAGAGTCTGTTCGTGCCTCAGAGAAGCCCTCTCTGACCACCCTTATAAAGCATTACCCCAGCCATCACCACCTTTAATTTTTCTGCACAGTAATTACATCTGACCCATTTGCTTATTTTCTCCTAACACTAGAATGAAAGCTCCATGACTTGTCTCTGTTCATGGCTGTATCTCCAGCACTTAAAACAGTGCTGTTGCTGCTGGTGCTCAGTAAGGATTTGTTGAACAACTAAATCCATAATCATTTCACTTCAGCAAGGTATCAATAGGATTACTACTGGAAACATTCCAAACACATATATGAAACACGGAGTTAAAATTTATTTAAAGGGCACCTGGGTGGTTCAGTTGATTAACTGTCCAACTCTTGATTTCCTGAGTTCAAGCCCTGTGTTGGATTCTGCCCTGGCAAATTCTTACAATCCTCATGTGTGGGATTCTCGCTCTCGCTCTCTCTCTCTCTCTCTCTGCCTCTCCACCTCCCCTACTTGTGCTCTCTATCTCTGAAGTTAAATAAATACACTAAAAAAATTATTTGAAACAAACACACTCAACACCAAAGAACCAAGAGGGCTGCCTGGGTAGCTTAGTCAGTTAAGCATCTGACTTCGGCTGAGGTCATGATCTCATGATTGTGTGTTCGACCCCTGCATCAGGCTCTGTGCTGAATCTCAGAGCCTGGAGCCTTCTTTGGATTCTGTGTCTCCCCCTCTGTCTCTGCCCCTCCCCTGTTTGTCCTTTCTCTCTCAAAAAATAAAATATACGTTAAAAACAAAAAAAACAAAAAAAAACACATGTCCCCCTCAAGTCCCCTCCAGTCTCATGGGATTGGGAAGACATCAATTATGATAGCAATGTACAGTTCTGCCACACTTTAAATCCCAAGTTTATCTTTCCTTCTACCCAGGCAGGGTAGACAATCTGGGGGACTGTGTACAGTATTATGGAAAAACCAGCTTTCACTTCAGGTGGCTTGGGTTAAGCAGGGTAGAGCCCCTGGCAAAAGTGTAAAATCTCTCAAGTTTGACTTTGCCACGTGCAAATATTTCTTATCAGGTTCCCACCTTTATTCAGTCCTGGCACTCTCCTACCCGCCCTCCCTTCCCAGGATGTGACCCATTCTTTTTCCTTCAGGAACCTTCAAGGACGCAAGCTATGTACTGAAGTAGTTAGTAGTGTGTGGAATTTCTTGTCCAAGAATCAATGCAACCCACTCAGAGAAGCAGCTACACGAGTACGTGGAGATAACATACTGTATGATGTTCTACGTAAATTCCTTGTTAAGAAGGAAGAACTACCTACCCTGATACATTCAATGAACAGATGTTTATTAAGTACCTATTCTCTGTATGGAGATAAATGAGACACAGGCCCATATCCTATGAAAGTGACAGTCATGTTCATCAATAATCACATTTTCACAAGCATTCCTCCTCATATCTCTCAGTTATATAATCATTCCACTTTAAGGAAATCAGGGCAGAGGGATGATGTTGGTAATCTCCAACATGTCCCCCTCAACATCCCTGTCATCTCACAGCACGTCTGGGGAACAGGAAGGCAGAAGAGATCATAGTAAGAGATAAGAGCTACTTACTATTTCTAAGCCTTAGAGTGAGAAATCCCTGGGAGTGATTTCCAGTTGTATCACTTTCTATGAGTAGCAGTAAGTAATTTCTTCAGCTTCTGTGAACCCATTTTATCACGAATAACATGTGTAAGAACTGCTTCTGATGCAACGTATGAAAAATGAGTAAGCTCAGGGAGACATAAAAGACACTAAATGTAGTTCCTCCTCTTCTTATTAGGGAAAAAGGCTGTAACAGAGAGGCCATATGCAAAGTCTTGACATCCAACCAACAAAGGCTCTCAAGCTTTGACTAAGGACTACTGTGCAAAGGTAATTCTACCTTTAGAACTCTTTTAATAATACTTTAAATCCAGTAGAAGCTATTATGGATTGTCTACCACCCAACTTTTCTACATTTGATCATCATGTTGTCCATCTGTAAGTGAAGTTGCCCATCAGATGCTTATTTGTTTGCCTTTCACTTTTAAATTTCTTCTTGTAGGGGCAAGAATCACTACTTTGGATTCATTTTTTGAAAAACATTAAAAAAAAATCAATTCCTGGCATCAGCACTGAAGAGTTTCTGGCATCTTTAAAACTCTTCTCTCAGCTTCCCTGACATTGCTATCCTGGCTATTTCTCACCAGCCTAGCAGCTCCTTCTCAGTTCCCCTTGCTCTCGTCTCCTCAACTTCTAACAGAATTACACATTCCCTATTCCCAACCCCAGAGCCTATTTCCTTTTTTTTTTTTTAATGTTTATTTATTTTTGAGAGAGAAAGAGAGAAACTGCGCACATGCACCTGCACAGGAGAGGGGCAGAAGAGGGAGACAGAGTACCCCAAGCAGGCTCCATGCTGACAGCAAAGCCGGATGTGGGGCTCGAATCCACAAACCGTGAGATCACGACTTAAGCCAAAGTAGGACACTTAACGGACTGAGCCACCCAGGCGCCCCTCCCCGACTCGAATTCTTTTATGTTATCCTCCCACTCTACTGAAGTCATTTCAAGTCCATGACTTCAGCACGTGCGTGCACGTTCTCTCTCTCTCTCTGTATATAGACACACATATATATTTTTGTTCTATATGCACACGTATATACACATGTATATACATACACATATATGTACACATACCTGCGTGTGTATGTACATATGTGTATATACATACATATAAAGTTTATGTAGATATAACATGTATTCAGCCCCCCTCCCTCAATATGACTCTTGGGCTAATTATCTTACCAGCTCAAGATACTACTCAAAACACAATTCTCTCTTTCCCCTCTCATATCTAGTCCTTCCCCTGGGTTGGCCACCTCAGGCAATGGTGGCACCATCTACACAGTTGCTCAAGTCCAAAATCAGGGAATCCACTTCTCTTTCACTCCCATATCCAATCCACCTGCATGCAACTCATTCTGCCACCAACTGTTATTATCTGTAACTCAGTAATAGCTTGGGTCTCCCTGCTTCCACTGTTGCCCCTGCCAATCCATTCTTTATCCAGCAGCCAGAGATGTTCAAACCAAACAGATCATGTTGCTACCTGACGAAAAATCCTTCAAGAACCTGCCACTGTATCTATAATAAAATCTTCTACTGGCCTCTTGATAGTTCTTTGGACACACCACTCTCTTCCCCTCACTATATTCACGTATACTGTTCCCTAGGCCTGGAATGCTGTTCTGCCCTATCATTAACTTACCCTCTAGGTTTTAGCTTGATGTCACATTTCTTGAAAACAAGCCTTCCCAACTCCAATATGATCAGGTCCCATTATATCCTTACTAGACCCTACATCTTTCTTACATAGCACTGCAAATAAAGTTGGTAAAACTATGTTATTTGTGCAACTATTTGGTTACGGTATATCTAGGCACAATATTTGTTTTGCTGACCACTGCATCAACCCACAGTACCAATAGCCAGGTGGCCAATACCTAACAAACTCCTGTCTCCAATAAATATTTGATAAATGGAAAAAGTCATGAGTCCTGGCTCTACAATGGCTGCATAAGACAGCAAGATGCAGCATGAATATTTATTTCACTTCATTTGGATTTTTAGGGAAAAAACGTTTAAGTCACAGTGGTGGGCAAAGAAAGGAATTCAAGTGGAAGACTGAGACTATAGTTCTTTCTCCTAATAAGGATCTAGAGTTCTTGTCTTTTACTTCTTTTGTCCTGCTATAGAACATGGCACAGAGTTACATCCAGTTAAGGTAGGTTCTTAAGCACTCAGTGACCAAAGCAGCCTACAGGACACTGATCAAGTGCTAGAATTCAATGTTACAGAATTCTAAATATTATGATTCATTGAGGGCTAGAAGTTTAGAAGAGATTTTATGCAGGTAAAAGTAAACCTAGACTGGGTGATGAACAACCTTTTGGGATCTAGTCAAACTATGTTATAACCCCTTTCCTGCCCTCCTTCAACAGTGGTATATCTCTATATCCACATCTGTATTCCTTAACGTGACATGTTTCTTCAGTCCATTTGCTAAATTGTAAACAAAATTATCTTCCATAGGAGATTCTATGCTTAGTTAACCTAACATACCTTTTTCACCGACCATCAAGGAACCAAGGGGCAGAAGGTAAAAACAAAAACAAACAAAAACTATAAATAACTCATTATACCACCTGTTGCATAAATGAACTATGAACATAACATTTTATATACTATATTCATCTAATAAAGTAGAAATTAAGAGAATCCTAGAGTTTATGTACTTTCTGAAGGAGCAACATGTATCAAATAATAACTATACTAGCCATTATTTTCCAGGCACTGAACACGGGACTTGATGTTCATTTCTTTCTAATCTTCAAAATGAAATCTTCAGAAAAAGCAGGAGAGGAGGCTGAAAAAGTTGAGTGGTTTCTTCAACCACACAGCTAACAATACAGGTGTTCTTTTTAAGACATTGTAAACTGATCAAAAGCTCCCAAACACAAACCCTCAAGTTTTGGAGAACTCGAAGTGCTTTGCTATTCAGACAATTTTATAGGATGCTTACAAGTCCAAGGTCTATAACATACTTCCATTTAAAAACCCTTTTTTATTTTTTTTATTTTTTTTTTATTTTTTTTTATTTTTTGGACAGAGAGAGACAGAGCATGAACGGGGGAGGGGCAGAGAGAGAGGGAGACACAGAGTCGGAAACAGGCTCCAGGCTCTGAGCCATCAGCCCAGAGCCTGACGAGGGGCTCGAACTCACGGACCGTGAGATCGTGACCTGGCTGAAGTCGGACGCTTAACCGACTGCGCCACCCAGGCACCCCTAAAAACCCTTTTTAACACTTATGGGTAAATTTAGACTGCTTTACTACTAAACTACTCAGCTTTGGTGTTATCTGAAATACAGCTTTATGATTTTTTAAATAATAAAAATGCTGTAATAAAAGAAATTACCACCTACACATCTACTTTACAAAGATGTATAGTTTTGAAAGGGTAAAAATAATAAATTTGAAAGAGAGTGTAGAAGTATAAGTGTTTTACAAATCATTTTTCTTCTGATACGACAAAATACCAGAATGGAATAACAGGAGTAGTATTATCGAAAGCTAAATGATGTCAGGCATTTAAAGAGTCACTAAGCTCTAAGGATTGGGACCTCTGTAATTATTTCAAACTGTATGAATGTTACATTATCAAACACTAAGACAAGTATAGTCTTGTATGAAATGACTGTATGAGATCAAATAATCACATCCAAAAAAAATTACATACTTTCTGTGTTTAAACTTTTCCACATTTGCGTTCACAATATCTCATCGATGTAATCATTATATACTTGTTAAAGTGGAAATCAAGTAATCCGAACTCATAAAAGTTAAATAGTAATCAAATCTCAAAGTGTTGAGGTTATCTCAAAATAATAATATTGGGCCCTGAAGAAATAAAAATCATATGTGGCCATAAAAAACAGAATTGCAGACATCAATAGACCTTATAGGGATGGTTTTCTGTTCACTAAGTGTAACCAGTTACGCAGGACCCCAGAAGTTATGGACATCCTTCATAGAAAAAAACCAATTCTCTTGTTTCTCGTTCTCAGTTTCCTTCTCTGCCGTCCCCCTATTTTGGACTTTGAGTTCCCCCGACTCCCGGTAATCTTTATATAGTCCTCTCCAAAAATTTATGTAATAAAAAACAGATTTATGCCATTATCAGGAACAGCATACCTCAATATCTGTATAATCCTTTGCATAGTCAAGATAGCAGGTTTCAGCTTTAATAATTCATAGACTATAATAAACACATCCGGTTAAGATTCTCCCTTCAAACGCTAGCGTTCCCACTCTCGAGACCCCTAGTGGGTGTACATAAGCCATACACTACAACCTTTAAAAAGGGCGCAGATGGTAGGTGCTCTCCCCGCTCTCCCCAGAGACATCCTCACCTAAACCTCCTCGCACATTCCCTTTAAGGAGCCCACAAGCACAACTGTCATTCAGAGGGATGGTGACTGTTACAGCGTGGGTGAGAAAAAGTATACAGGAGACACACAAGTGGATGGTGAAGGTTGTTACACGCAGCCTCTCTTCCATTACCTAACTAGCTTAACCCGCTGCAAACTTTTATGAGATTAAGTTACATTCCTCTGCAATTCCACCCTTGACAGCTGACTGCTGAGAAGCCAACGGAGTCGTGCACGTCCATTCCCGCCACCTCACCCGTGGCCAGCCGGCGGCCACATCCCCCCGGTCAAGGAGGACCAGTGGTTGGGGAAAGAGGGAGGACTCGTGAGAGGGATGCAGGGAGAGGGGCCGGGAGAGCTCACCTTTTCAAGCTCATCATGGAGCTCAGCCAAGCTGGGCCGGAGTAGCTTCTCGCCCAGCTGCGCCGCGGTGTGCCGGTAGTGATCGATCCTGGGAACGGCGTCCATGGTGTTGTGGCCGAAGGTGCGCAGGTAGTAAGTGTTGGTGTGGGTGTCATAGTAGTAGTGCTGGTGGTGCCCACTGCCGCCGCCGCCGCCCGAGTGCAAGCTACTGCCCTCGCTCAGCACCGTGTCCCCGCCGTTCTGGAAGCTCACGTTGGGCCCTTCGCCTCCGACCCCCGCCGCATCCGACAGGCTCTCGTCGGCGGATGAGGAGGCAGCCGGGTCCACGAAGTTTACGCGGAAGCGGCCCTTGGCTTCCTCGCTGCCTTTGCCTGGTGCGCTTTCGCCGCTAGCTTTCCCGTCCGCTGGGGTCTCCTTGCCCCCAGCCCCGGCACCAGCCGCCGCGGCCGCCGCAGCCCGCCCGGCGTTCTCGGAAACCAGGTCCACCTGGAAGCGGCTTTGACTCGGGGTGGGCCCGAGGGGTCTGCCCAGTCCATCCCCAGCCGCCGCAGCGCCCTCCCCGCGGACCCCGCCGCCGCCCCGGCTCGCGGCCGCAGCATCCTCGGACGCTGAGGGCACGGCCGTGCCAGGCAGGTCCACCGCGGCGGCGGCCAGCGCGGCAGCTGGCGGCGTCTCACCGACCCCGGGAAGCCCCGGGGCGCCGGAGGAGGGCGCCGTGGGCCCCGGTTCCATCGCCGCCCGACCCCGGGCAGACTCGGAGAGCCTGGCGGACGTCGCGGGCTGCAAGCCCTCCGCGCCCCCCGCCGGCGGTGCCTGCGGCCACGACGCCAGGTGACGGAATTGCTCGCCCCTCCACCCGCCAGTCGCCGCCGCTAGCCCGGACCGGCACAAACGCCACCGGCAGCCGAGTCGGCGCGCGAGTGCAGTGGGCGCGGGGCGGGCCCCGCTGTTTAAAGCCTCGGCGGGGCCGCAGCGGTGGCGGCTCCGGCTGCAGCACGCGGGAGGCGGGGTCGGCTGCTCCTCCGCCCCTCAGCCCGCCCACCCGTGGTCAGGCAGCGTCGCGCGGCGGACGCTCCCTCGGCGTCCCGGCCCTCCCGGGTTTCGGCGAGACCCCACGCGAGAGCTGCCTGCGCGAGGAACGCCTCTGTCCAGTCCGCGCCGGGCCTCGGGCAGCGCGAGCAGCACCGGCAGCGCGCTCAGGGAGCAGGCGCGGCGGCGCACCGCCTCACCGCCGTCACCGGGATCTCCGCGCCGCTACCTCCTCTTCCGTCGCCCTCCTCCCACCCCTCCACCTCCTTCCCCCGCCCCCTCTGCGGCGAAGAGGAGAGGGCCCCCGGCCGCCTCCCTCTCTCCCCGCCCCTGGGGCTGCACGTCAATGGGCCGGCAGCCCAGGCCTCGGCGGAGCAGCCTGCGGACGGCGTCCGGCCCGGCGGGTGAAGGGGCGGCTGAGTCCTGCTTCGGCGCACGCCGATTGCTGATGCTCCCGCGGCAGTTGCCACCACAGCAGCGGCTCCAGGAGCGCTCTCTCTCTCTCTTCGATTTCTCTCTGTCTGTCTCTCTCTCTTTTTTTTTTTTAAGTTCTGAGCTCGCAGTACTTGGGCTGCGCCGGCGAGATCTCGCGAGATGCGGCAGGGCCGCTTCACCTCAGGCGTGTGGTACCCGAGGCGGTGCTAGAGCTGCCGGCCGCCCCCCGCTCCCGTGGGTGATGCCGGGGGCTTTCCCGTCGGGCCCGCAGGTGCTTCCGGAGTGGCCGCCGAGGGGCGCCCCGAGGCGAAGTCCGCTCGCTGCTCCGGCCCGCCGCGACTGCCGGCCCTCACCCCAGGCCTGAGCCTTAGGGGGAGGCAGGATTTCCTCTGTGCAGCTTTTGAGGCGGTCGACTCCCCGCCTGGCCGCGTTAGATTTGCATAACCAGAAACTCATTCCAGTGGAGATGCAGTGGGTGTGTCCACGCTTCGATGACACCTTTATTTTAAAAGCTGTGATGTTCGAAGGTGAGAAGGGAGCTTAGTGGTGATACGTTACCGTTTCGAGGCGATTCTTAACTTGAGGCATTTCCAGAAAGAAAAGGAAGCTCAGCTCGGAAGTGAATACACAGAAGTAACTAACTGTAGAGCAGTGACTAACCGTGGAGCGCTCACCGGGAACTTTGGGCTTGGTTTAGGTTGTGAGGAATTCCTGTTTTCCTCCTCTCCTCCGCAAGCCTGGTTTCTCTTCTGTGAAATGTACAGGAATATCGTGATTTTGCAACTTTCTTAGCAGCAGAATCTATTTTTAACCTAAATTCTATCCCCAGCCCCACGTAAAAGCAGCTAACAGCAACGAATGGTTTCTTCGATCCCTTGTCTTTTATTTATGCTTGTGTATTTAAAATTTTATCTCTGGGGATAAACACCATCCTTTGCCGAACCCTGAAAACATGACCAAAGAGCCGTGGAGCTTGCAGGGTTCTTTGGAAATGCTGTGAAGAAAGTTGGCAACCAGGGAGTTTTCAAGAAATTGTGATACCCATGATCTTATCTGACCTTTGCACCTTTTCTTCTACATTTATTATTTTATTATTTCTGTTGTAAAAAATGGAGACAGGAAGGAACCACTTTTGAATCCTGTAGCCACAGTTTTTAAAGTCCTTCTTGAGCTTTAGCGATAGTAGGAGAAAACCAGGAGAGGCCAGAAAAATCAGGCAGTCCTTAAAGCAGTGCAGTTTGTACAAGGGCATTGCTGCCTTAGTAGCAGATCTGTGTGGTAGGGATGCTAATTTGGTAGCTCTTGGGATTCCTTATTCATTGAGCTGAACAAATGGTAAGCACCTACTATGCGGTGCTCTGTATTTTGAGGGTGTGACAGTGAGCAAAGCAGACAGTCGCTTCTCATGGAAATCGTAGTCTCCCTTGGGAGAGAGAGAGGCAATAAAGACAAATAGATAAAACGTATAGCAAGCGAGTAGTGAGTGCAGAGGAAGGAGAATGGGATATGTGTGTGAGATGGAGGTGGCAAAATTTGTCATGGAAGGGCCCCACTGAGAAGGCGACATTTGAATGATGGAGTTCTATGTATATTTGGGGAAATACTGTTCCAGGGAGAAGAAAAGCAAAGACCGAAAGGTGAGAATATTCCTGACATGTTCATGGAATTAGATACAGCCCAGTGTGGCAAAAGCTGTTTGAAGGGATGGGAAGAATCAAAGGCAATTGTGTTGGAGAGTTTAGGGGTTGGAAGCAGGATAGACCAGAATGGACCCCCCCCCCCCCCCATTGGCTCTTGGAAGGACTTTGGCTTTTAATTTGAGTGAGATGGTATATTGGTTTCGACTGGCATAACACAGTACCGTAGATTGGGTTGCTTAAATAACAGAAATTTATTTCCTTACAGTTCTGGAAGCTAGAAAGTCTAGGATCAGGGTGCCAGTATGGGCAGCTTCTGGTAAGGGCTTTCTTCCTGGCTTACAGACCTTACAGTCTTTTCACTGTGTCCTCACTTGGTGGATAGAGAACTCTGGTGTCTCTCCCTATAAGGGGACCATTTTCATCTAATCAGTGCTCCACCTATATGACCTCATTTAATTTTAATCATTTCCAAAAGGCACTATCTCCAATACAGTTAGCTGAATTAGGGCTCTCACATATGGATTTGGGTGGGAAGGTCACTTTAGTTCCTAGCAGATGGCAAGTTATCAGAGTGTCTGAGTTGAGGAATGACATGATTTGACATATATTTAAGACATGAACCTAACTGCCTTGTAAATATACAAGAAGGTAAGTGGTGGGGCCAAAGAAACAAACAAGGAGATGTTAAGAGGCAACTCAGCAATCCAAGAGGTGATGGTATGGCTTGGCCATAATGGGTAGTAGTGAAAATGGGGGTGGGAGGGAAGTGGTTGAATTAGGGAAGCAATAGAATTTTTTGATAGATGTGGAGGGTGAAAGGGAATCCACCTTTGGCCTGAGCAACTGAAAGAATCGCGTTACTATTTTCTGAGGTGGAGGAAATGGTGAATAGAGCAGGGTTGGGTAGGAGGCATATCAGGAGCTCAGTCTGAGATATCCATTGGAGGAAACAAATACACGTATAGCAATTAATAGTAGTCACTCATAGAAATGTGTAACTGCAAGCTGAGAAGTTCTAGGACAGAGAGGAACGTAGTACAATGAGAATGCAAAATACGGGGGGCCAGACTTCGTGAGGGAGGAAGTGACTTTTCAGCTGAGGTCTGAAGGGTGAGAACTTGCAGGAGTGGGGGGAGGGGTTCAAAAAAGAGTAATATTGTGGGCAAAAGCCCTCATGGACTGAACATGGCCTAAGGAGCTTGAGGCCAGTTTGGTTAAAGCATGGAGATTAAGAGACAAGAGTGATAAGAGATGACTATTCTAAAAGCCCTATACAACCATTAAGGGGTTTCCAGGGAGGCAGAGGGGGACATGACCAGATTTAAATTTATTAAAAGTCTCTCTAGTGATTTTGTGGCAGAAGATTGTGGAGAGGGGCAAGAATAAGAAAGGATACAATTTCAGTAATCTAGGCAGAAAATGATAGCAGTACCACTAGCTAACGTTTATACGGAACTTGTCCTAGATTCTGTGCTCACTCTACATTCATAATCTTATTTCATTCTTACAGCAACACTATGAAGAAAATCCTAGCATTGCCCCCATTTTACAGATGAAAAACTTGCTTAAGGGAAAAAAATGGTTAAGTAACTTGTCTGAGGTCACTCAGCCAAAATGCATATTTGAATTCAGGGAGATGTCTTCACTAATCAAGCTTTGCTCGTTTGGATTGTGTGGGATGCACAGGAGATGACGAAGGGGAAAATTTGAGAGGTACTTAAGAGGACTTAGAAATGGGTTTAAGGAGTGAAAGAGAATAAAGTATGCATTTTCTAACTTTGTGTACCTGGGGTTAGATGATGGTGACATGAGTGAGGAAATGAACATTCTAAAACTAGGTTTGGAGATGACTATGAGAAATTTGGTCTAGAACATATTGTGGCTGAGATACTTTTGAAACATCTAAATGGAAAAGTATTTGGCTACATGGGTTTTGGGCTCATAGGAAAAGTTTGTATGACAGAGTACAGATGTGGGGATCTTCTGCAAGTAGACCCCATGGACACAAATAAGATCACTTAGGGAGATGGTGTAGAGCAACACTGTACAACAGAACTTTCTGCAATGATAGAAATGTTCTATATCACTGCTGCCCAGTATAGTAACCATGAGCCGCTTGTGGCTCTTGAGCACTTGAAATGCCTAGTGCAAGTGAGGAACTGAATATTTAATTTAATTTTATTGAATTTCTTAAGTAGCCCCCTGAACTAGTAGCTACCATATTGAACAACGTAGATATAATAGGGCTCAAAAGAAGGCCTAGAGTCCAGCCTTGTGTAATTCCAACATGTAAAGACTAGATAAAAAGGAGGAGTGGCCTGAAAGTTGAAAAGAAAACCAGATGAAGTCATTCTTAAAGTAAGATTAGCTGTATTAAACTGGGCCAAGAGATGGAGACAGATGAAAAGTAGTAATAGATTGAATTTAGTACCATGTATTAGCCAACATAATGGGAGGGTAATGGTGGGGAGCAAGGGTTCCAGGAGATGTAATCAAACTGTGCATGTGAAACTTGTAGAAACACTGTCAGGATACAACATTTGTTTATTAGATTTACCGTGTGTCAATTTAGAGACTAACCATCAGGAGAACAGACTGCTTGTCAAGTGCCATGAGGGAGTACTCCAATCGTTTTGCTCATTTTCCCCTTTTGTCAGAAAGTTAGCCTGTGGCATTTGTATGTGCAGTGTATTTGCTAGTGTGTAGTGAATGTACTTAGAATTTTAGGACGAGAAGAGACTTAGGTTATTATTCCAAGCCTCTCAGTTAACAAATGCAAAAAATCCTAAAAGGAGGCATAGATTATGTTAGAACTACAACTCTTCATACCTGCAGCTTTAGAATATGTGAGATACAAAGCCATGTGGAGCCTTTGAAATCAGCCTTTTTTCTTTTTTTTTTTTTTTTTTACAGTGGGTTTTACTTGAATATATTGTGTGTCCTCACATTCTACGTGGTTATTGGTTTTTCTTTCTTACTGGCTGTCATTCTGCATACAGATTAGGCCAGTGGTATTTCTCTTGGCAAATAAAGTCATTATCCTATTATGGGGAAAAAAAAGTTACCGTAGAGAAGCTTGTTTATGCTGTAAATGTCATAATTTTGTTTTCTTACTCAAGTCCCAATCACATTCTTATTTAAAAATTTATATTTGTAAGTTATATCTTTTTAAAAAGAGAGCTCAAGGTTTTATTGAGTTTAAATCTTATCCCAGCTATAAGCCTATAACACATTTAAAATAAACCTGGTCAAAATCTTTTTTTCATTCCCCATTTCCACCTATGAATACATGTATTTGTCATAAAACTAATCAAGGAAATCCCTTTCACTCAAATTTTGTATTGAAAAAGTTATTTTTCTCTCTGTACTGATTTACTTTTAATACTTATAACTCTGCAGGTGGTAAACATTTGCAAACTTTGAAGTTCAAAATTGTTACCAAATAGTAATATATGAAGGAAATACTTTTACAGAATAGTGTAGTGGTTACAAGCATGCTCTTAGCCAAACTTTGGATTTGACTCTTAGCTTCAAGTGCACCTTGTCATGTGACTTGGGCTAGTGTGACCCCTGTGCCTCAGATTTCTCCTTTGTAAATAGGGATAACAATGGTAGCTATCTCCTAGACTTATGAGGATTACATTAATTGCTACCTGTGTGGTGCTTAGAACAGTGCTAGACACATGGTAAGCCCTACTATATACAGACATTAAATATTTCATTCAAAAATAAGAAACAGTAGTAAGTTGAAACTTTTAAATTGCATCTTTTTTTATGGATGTGTCCTGTTTATTTTTAAAATTTTGTTTTTGGGAGGCATTTAAGTGATTTTTAGTTTATTTATTTATTTTTTAATGTTTATTTATTTTTGAAGGAGAGAGAGAGACAGAGCTTGAGTGTGGCAGGGGCAGAGAGAGGGAGACAGAATCTGAAGCAGGCTCCAGGCTCTGAGCTGTCAGCACAGAGCCCAACCCAGGGCACAAAATCACGAGCTGTGAGATCCTGACATGAGCTGAAGTCTTAAAGCTTAACTTCTTAACGCTTAACCGACTGGCCACCCAGGCGCCCTCAGAGTTTGTATAGTTTTAAAGCATTTGTTAGTAACATTTTGCTGCCACTTATTTGAAAAATGGAATAACGCCCTAGGCTGAGGATTTATCCTGTATTCACCTTAAGTCCATTTTTTCCTCCTACTGGGTGGGCCCTTTTAAAACTAACTGTTACTAAAACCATTGTGTACTAAATATATTACTAAAGTATGTTATAATGATGTTTTGTGTGTATTCACTGTGTTTACTATACTTTCAAAATAATAGAATTTAATAGCATTACACACCAACACTTAAAAAATACACACAGGGCGGGGGCAGGGGGGGTGCAGCCTGGATGGTTCAGTTGGTTGAGCGCCCAACTTCAGCTCAGGTCAAGGTCTTGAGATTTTTGAGTTCAAGCCCCACATCAGGCTTGCTGCACAGAGCCTGTTTCACATCCTCTGCCTCCCTCTCTCTCTCTCCGCCCCTCCCCTGCGGTGCATGTGCCCATGCTCTTGCTCTCTCTCTTTCGCTCTCTCCCAAAAATAAATAAACATTTTTTTAAAAAAATACACACCTAGAGGTTCCTGGGTGGCTCAGTTATTGAGTGTCTGACTCTTGATTTTGGTTCAGGTCATGATCTTGTGGTCGTGGAATCAAGCCCCAGCTGGGGCTCCATACTGAGCCTGGAGCCTGCTTAATATTCTTTTTCTCCCTCTCCCTCTGCCCCTCCTTCCACCTCTCTTCCCATCTGTCTCTCAAAAAAAAAAAACAAAAAAACAAAAACAAAAAAACAACCTTGTTATTTAGTTTAATTGCCTCCCCCCCCCATGGAGTCAAATATTATAATGTATCCCATAACTAAATTCCATATCTATATTCCCTTCATTTTTAATGAAAAATGTCTAATTTTTTATCTTCTATTCATTAATGATTAATCCATTTCATTTTCAAAAAACTGTAAGCATAATTGAGATATGTTTTTATAATTGTTTAGGATGCCTGAAATCTAAGACCATAAACATGGAAGGGAACTCCGGGTGCTTGGATGGCTCAGTCACTTTAGTGTCCAACTCTTGATTTTAGCTCAGGCCATAATCTCACAGTGTGAGATTGAGCCCCACATCAGGTTCTGCCCTGGGTGTGGAGTCTCCCTCCCTCTCTCCCTCTCTCCCTCCCTTCCTCCCTTTCTCTGCCCCTCCCCCACTAACAATAAATAAATTATTAAAAATCTTAAAAACAATCATGGAAGGGATCTTAAGGATTATGTAGCAAGCCCCTACTTTGAAAAATAGAATAGTTACTCTACCCATTGACACACACACACACACACACACACACACAGAAAACACTTTTTTAAAAAAATGTTTAATCTTTATACCCAACATGGGGCTTGAACTGACAACCCTGAGATCAAGAGTCACATGCTCCACTGACTGAGTCAGCCAGACCCCCCCCCCCAAAAAACGTTTTTTTCTTTAGTAACATATTTTAACGATTCCAAGTTCTTACAGCCATAATATTAGACATGTAATACACACTCAAATATATTATTTAAGAACAGGACATTCTTCCTAATGGCTAAACTAAATTATTCTTCTAATAATTCAAAGTTTTTGCCTCTTGTCCTATTCTTCAGGTGTTATGGTAACCCATGAAATGTAAGGTTACTTTTTGTTTTATTTTCTAAATGATTTCCTCTTAACATGTCATTATAGAGCCCAATATTTGAGTACATAATTATTTTTATTTTCTCTGGGCCCTTTCCAAGTAATTTAATCTTCCTTTAAATGTAGGCCAAAACTATTAGGTTCAATATTCCAGTTAAAAAAACAACTGATGATTGTAAAGGTAAAGACATATTTTTATAGTTGAAGTAGTTGTTTTTACTTGAAACTGGGCTTTCACATCAGACTTCAGATCTGGCACCAAATGTCAACTCTTTTGATTGGTCAAAAAATGTTTTCAGTTTTTTAAGAAATTTGAACTGAAAGTATACTTCTATTTCCACCAATTTCCAAAGACATGAAATTTTGGAATGTAAATTAAAAATTTCATATTTATGAGGTCCATTAATTAGACATGTTTCTAATTATAAAAGTAATGTGTTTAATATAGAAGTCATAGGAAATATAGAAGAAATATACTTGTAATGCATCACCCTAATATAACATTTACCTTTTGGTTTTAAACAATTCTTATGTCTTTCGTAATTTTTAAAACTTACCAATTACGTGAACATCTTTCTGTATATATAAATATCTTGCAACTGTATTATTCCTAATGGCTTCATAATATTTGTTCATTTGAATTTATCATAATTTACTGAATCTATCCTTTTTTTGAATGTTTATTTCCTTCCTTTATGAATATAACAAACAATACTGAATTGCTTTGTGCATACGTCTTTCTTCATAATTGATTATTATTTCCTTAGGATAAATTCCTAGAAGTGAAATTGCAAGGTATGTGTATTTTTAAAGCTTCTGGCATACAATCCAAAATTGATTTTCCAAAGCTTTTATCAGTGTATTTTTCTATCAGCATTCTACTTGAGTGCCTGTTTCCCTCCACCCTTACAAATTCTGAGAAGAATCTTCTTATCTTTGTCAATCTGATTAGCAAAAAATGGTTTAATTTTCAGATCATTGATTACTGGTGAGGGTGAACTTGTTAAAGTTTATTAATCTTATATACATATATCTGAATTGCCTCTTGATATCTATAGTAGACTGTTGATGTATCCTGGAAGTCTGGGTTCCATCCTGCATTTTTGTGGTAATAGCATATAAATACATTTTTTTTTTTTTGCAGGGTATGGGAATGACTGCTCTGTGCAGTTTTGAAGGATATAATATTCAAGGACCTTGCCTACCCCAGCCAATTGTGAGCACATTAACAAATGTACCATCTGGCTCTCCCAAGAGTTTTGACTTTTGAATGATGCAAAGTCAGAAAATAAGTCCAGTTGCTAGGACTATTAGCTGCTCATGCCTCAGTGCCTCCCTCTGGAGAGAACTGCCTTGCCTGGGAGCAGTCCAAAGTCCAAGGCCGGACTAGCTAAAGGGACCTACTAAGGCCACCATTCTATTTGGGACTCTAATGAGCACCCTGTAGGACTGGCTGAGACTTCAGCTGCATCCTCACTGTGCGTCTGCTTCTCCCTCTGCCCAGTCCTGCCTTCCTCATTTGATTGAGGCTGTATCTCCTGAGAGCACTTCCCAGCCAACCTTCTCTATGCCATCTTCCATTTCTGCCTGCTTCCAGAGACCTGCCCATTCATTCCAGTGGCAGCATTCAGGGAAAACTGCATAGTAGTTCATGCTGCCAAAACCTTCCTAAACTACTTCTGTTGTCCTTTCTAAATCTGGTCCTTCCTTTTAGACTTCCCATAATTTACACATAATTCACTTTACGTTAACCGTGGTTGGTTCCTATGACTTGCAACCAAGAATCAGTATTTATACAATGTTCTTTGCCATTTTACTGATGTGTTTTACTAATCGATTTTAAGAACTTTTTATGTATCACGTGCATAAGCCTTAAACTAAATTCTTTCATTTTTCAGTTGCATTATAATTTTGTTCATGTAGTGTTGACATTCAGTTATTTTAAAAATGTATTGCCGTTAAGTATCTCAACCATTTTCTCTGTGATTTTGCCTTTGATGTAATGTTTAGACAGGTCTTTGCCATCATGGGCTCATGTACATAAAATTAATATGTTTATATGTTTCAATTTATGGTTTTACTTTTAATCCCCTAACTCTTACAACATTTATTTGTGCTTTAGGATGAGGCAATGGTTTAACAATTTTCTACAAATAATTTACCTTGAGTACTTAGGCTTTTATGTTAGAATCAACTTTAACAGTATCCTCAAATTTCAGTGTTTAAGTAAGATACATATCTTTTACTCAGACAACATTCCAGAAACGATATGTCTCAAGCTTGTCAGGCAGCTCTGCCATTCTTACCGGGAAGGAGGCTCTCATCTCTGGGGCAGACGCACTTGCTTCACTTGTTGCTACTTTCCAGTCAGTGGAAAGGGGGAACTAGAGAGTGGAAAATAACCAACTTCTTAGCATCACTCATGCATGTGCGCGCGCGTGTGTGTGTGTGTGTGTGTGCGCGCACACACACACACACACACACACACACACATCCTGTTGACCAAGATTTAGGCACTTCACTATGCATAGCAGGTTGGGAAATACCTTTTACTCGGCGTTCATGTGACCACCAAAAACCTGTGGAGTTCTGGTATTTTCTATGAGGAGTCCTGCCAGTGGGTAGACGCATGCATTTTAAAGGGCTATAAAACATCTTAATACTAGTATTAAAATGGTGGTTATATTGAATACGGAACCGAAGATGTACCTAGAAACATCAAGTGAAAATTAACACATAGCTAACATTTTGAAGGAGTTTTCCCCTTACAAAATGGTGTATATGTGCGCACGTGTGCGTGCCATAGCACTTCAGATCTTGTCTTCCTCCTCCTCCACCATCTCTACTACCACATACTTGAATATGATGTGTGAGTTGAAAAGAGATTTTTTTTTTAAACAGATGAGTTTAATTCTCTGGGCATATTTCATATAGTTCTTTTGTTCAGCTCTCAGATTCTTTTCTGTGCAGTTTAGGTGAATATGAGCAATAATGAAGGATATATTATTATAATTTTTATAAAGTGTATTTACTTATTTTGAGAAAGAGCAGGGGAGGGGGCAGAGAAAAGGGGGAGAGAGAGAATCCCAAGCCAGCTCCACACTGTAAGCGTGGAACCTGATACAGGGCTGGAACCTGTGAACTGTGAGATCATGACCTGAGCAGAAATCCAGAGTCAAACACGTTCAGCTGACTGAGCCACCCATGTCCTCTGGAAGTATACATTAGTATGAGTGTTTAAGTGGATTTGCAATTTATGAAGTAAATTCATCAGGAAATATAGTATTTTTTGGTTTGTTTTATGTCTATTTTTGAGAGAGAGAGAGACAGAGCATGAAAGGGGGAGGGCCAGAGAGAGAGAGGGAGACACAGAATCTGAAGCAGGCTCCAGGCTCTGAACTGTCAGCACAGAGCCTGATGCGGGGCTCGAACTCACGGACTGTGAGATAGTGACCTGAGCCGAAGTCTGACGCTTAACCGACTCAGCCACCCAGGCGCCCCAGGAAATATAGTATCTTGAAAAAGAATGACCTATATCTGATTTAGGAATGAATATTAAAGATCTAATCGTGAAGAAGGAATCAGAAATTCTATATTCTCATCTAAATGCAGAATCTGTTCTTAGTACTGGTACTGATTTTTATTGTGATGGTTTGAACACATTTTCATATTCAGTTTCTCTGTACTTTATTTTGGGATTATAAATGCCTAAACCTTAGAATTCATTCTGCAAGCCTTTGACTCCTTGGCAACTAGCATAAGATATCCTTTGGAATCATTGTTGGTCTGTGTGAACCATAGTTTTGATGCAGAATAGTTTGGAACGCTCTGTGTTATTTTTGCAGTTTTTATTATGAAATATAACACATAATAGGGAAGCGTTGAAGACATACATACGTTTTGATAAAAGTTACGAAGCAAGTATCTGTATAAGTCACCATCTAAGTCACGAAACATAACATTGCCCATTCCCCAGAAGCACCCAAGTATGTCCCTTCCAGATCACATCCCTTTTGTCCTACTTCCACGTAGAGTGAGAGTCATTTCCTTGCTTTTTTGGATACATATGCATCCCCAAACAATATAAATGGATTCATACTGCAGGGGCTTTTTTGTGTCTTGCCTCATCTTAGCATCTCTTTGTGCAGTTGATTCATGTTGTTGTATGTGTTGTGCATTTATTTTCACAACATTGTAGTATTAGCTTGGATGGATATACCACAATTGATGGAGCCATTCTGCTGTTCATGAATATTTTGGTGGTTTCCGGGTTCATTTTTGGTGTTTTTGCTGTTGTGAACATTGCTGCTGTGAACATTTTACTATACACGTCATGGTGAATATGTGTCTAAGTTTTTGTAGGGTCTATATTTAGGACGATATTGCTGGTTCACAAGGTATGTTTTTTACCTTTGATAGATCACCATATATCTATAGAAGATAGAAACCATGAATGACAAAGTCTTGTCCAAGTGAAGTGGTTGTACCAAGAATGGCATTATTTTTAAGGTTCTTTACCATCTCTTCAGATATTTGCTGAAAGTTTCTCGAGTGAGGAAAACAAACTTTATGGTATTGGATTTTATTATAAAATAAAAGTTAAAATACCATTTAGAAAAAATGGAATTCACTTCTTTTCCAGTCATTTGTTTAAAAAGGTATCTTAATGTGAATGATATTTATTAACATATAATTAAAAAATACATTATGTGTCACACATGGTATATTAACATATTATTAATAATGTAATAATATTGCATTGGTTGGGTATATGGTGATTTATTTAACCAGGCAGACTGATTGACAGATATTTAGGGCATGTCCAAGTTTTTGTTACCAATGATGGATCTATAAATACACTGAAATATATACCTCGTAATATTTGAGAGCTTATTCATTGGATATATTTCTAGTTGTAGAATTTTGGTTCAGAGTGTGTAAGCATTTTAAATTTTCCTAGATACTGCAATTGCCCTCCAAAAAGCTGTGTCAACTTACCTTTTAATCAATGCTTATTTGTCAGCTTTGTATATTATCAGAATAATGTTTATTTATTTTTGAGAGAGAGATAGAGACATGGAGCGAGTTGGAGAGGGGCAGAGAGAGAGGGAGACACAGAATCTGAAGCAGGCTCCATCCAGGCCCTGAGCTGTCAGCACAGATCGAACCCATACCTCATAATATTTGAGAACTTATTCATTGGATATATTTTTAATTGTAGAATTTTGGTTCAGAATGTGTAAGCATTTTAAATTTATCTAAATACTGCAAAATTGCCCTCCAGAAAACTGTGTCAATTTACCTTTTAATCAATGACTATTTGTCAGCATTGTATATTATCAGAATAATGTTTATTTTTGAGAGAGAGAGAGAGAGAGAGAGAGACAGAGCAAGCTGGAGAGGGGCAGAAAGAGAGGGAGGCACAGAATCTGCAGCAGGCTCCATCCAGGTTCTGAGCTGTCAGCACGGACCGTGTCGTGGGGCTTGAACCCATGAACCGTGAAATCATGACCTGAGCCGAAGTCAGATGCTTAACTGACTGAGCCACCCAGGTGCCCGAGAATACTTTGTTTGCTGTTCAGATAGTTGAAAATATAATTTGTTTGGGTTTGCATTTATTTAATTATGAGTGAAGTTGAACATGATTCCATTTGTTTGTCAACTGCATGTTAATATCCTTTGCCTATTTTTCTATTGGGCCAGTGCATATTTTCCTAGTGATTTGTAAAACTTTTTACAAATTAAAGATACTAACATTTTTGCCTATTATGTGTTGCAAATACTTTTACTATTTTCTGTTTAATTTTTACCCTTTGTTTCTAATTTTTTTGTACATAAATTTTAATCTTCTTTATGATTTTCAGGTTGTACATGCGAATTGCTTAGAAGCCTATTTCATATGTTGTCATTTGCTTTGTAAATATATATAAAGATAGCTAAATTTACCTCACATATAGCTCAGCTTTTTTTTTCTCTCTTTTGCAAAGACATGTTAAGTGTGAACTTCATCTAGGAACCACTGTAGATCATGAATATGATGAATGTAATCACTTTAAACAAAAATCTGTTTAACATTTAAATGACTACTCTTTCTTCCTTCACTGGTCCTAAAAGTCTATGGGTAGGCAAGGGCTATGAGTAAAGGACAGTGTCTTACCAGACATGAAGTATATACCCTAAGAAGTTAGAAAATACCTTCTCTCCAACCTTCCTTCAATTTACATGTCCTCACTTCATCTGAAACACTGTATCAAATGCTGTCAGAAGTTTAAGCATCTCTAATACCAATTTATTCATGGTTAAGCTTTGTCTTATAGTAAATGAAATGAAATTGACTTATGTGGAGTTTATGTTTGCCTTAGAAAGCCTATAATAGATATTTTAATAGAATATTTAAAAGACAGTAGATGAAGACTCTCAATACACTTAAGGACAACCAAATGAGTTATTATTTGCGTATATAAAAACAATCCATGTGAACCTAGCTCAGACTTAGTTCTAAGCTAAAATGACTTGTAGTTCAATCCAAATTCAGATCAGAGACTGGGGCGTCTGAGTGACTCAGTCGGTTATGCATCCAACTTCGACTCAGCTCATGATCTTAACGCTTCATGAGTTCGAGACCCACATCACGCTCTCTGCTGACATCTTGGAGCCTGGACCCTGCCTCAGATTCTGTGCCTCCCTCTTTCTCTCTGCCCCTCCCCCCCAACTCTTTCTCAAAAATAAATAAGCTGTTAAAAAAAAAATATGTGACTGAACAAGACTAAATAGTGACACTTATAAGTAGTGGGTAGCAACCAACCATGCAAAACATTTTTAGTTTACATTCCTGTTTCATATATATTTTTAAGCTTCCTATAACTTACTGTGTAAAATTAGCTAGTGTAACATCAAGTCTTATATTTGGCTTTTGTTCAGTAGGCTAGGAACTCAAAGCCACCAGATAGTTCCTCTTATTTGGAAACACATGATTCTGTATTGCCTCAAACTAACCTTAACTTTCTCCAGAGTTCTTCAGCTCAGGCCTGTATAATGGAAGCCTCAGGCCAGTTTAAATTAGACCTCATAGTTCTGGTTTTGGGGGTTAAGAAAGTTTCACGTTGGACTGAGGGAATTGTAACTGCCCCATATCTGTCGTTTAAAGATGACCCAGATTCTCTAAAAGATTCCCAATTTCACAAAGCTTATTGTTTTCAATAAAGCAGCTTGCTATGTATTTAACTGAATGTTATTTAGTTTATAGCCTTGTAAAACTTTATCTTACGATTTTTTTTAAACTGCATCTTAATCTTAAATATGGTTGCATTTATAGTGCTGTGAGAAAACTACTTATTTGGGTCTACTTCAAGAAAGTAAATAAAACTATAATACAGATTAAATCATACATTAAAAGTGTCCTTAACATATTTGAATTTCTTATCTAAAATGTATATTTCTCATTAATTCTCAGATAACTTAAAAACATTTTGGGCTGTAGTACTAAAAGTTGAACACTAAATTATGCCTCTACTAAATAAAATGTAGGAGTCAGTTAAGAAGGTAGTTAGAAGGTAAATATAGAGTAATTCATCAGTTCCCTGGACCCTGTCAGAAATAAACCTTTCTGAATATCAGAAATTTTGAGGTAGCCGAAAATAGTTTTTTAAATGTTAAGGTTTTAAACTGCTTTAAGAAATTTCTATGTGTATATGTTTCCTCTGGTTTTTAAGAGAATACTGAAAATACTTTAACAGTTTTTTTGGCTCAGGTCAACTTTTGGAATGATAAAGCTATACCATAACATGCTGAAGGTGGTAGCTGTAGATAACAAGTTTAGATTTATTGGAAGACCATTCTCCCTGGATCGCTTGTGTTCCTACATGTCTTGCAAGCAGAGACATGGACTGCCTTTGTTCCAGACTCTTTTTCTTGAATGCTTGTATAGCAACCAGCCTTTGAATATTGAAATAATGTCTCCTTGGGAGTAAAGAGCAGGTATGCTCAACTGCCCATTATAGAAGGTTCAGGTTCCTTAAGCTCAGGTTCCCTGAATTCCTCTCTTGTAACATAGCCACTGTGTGTGCAGGTTTTACCTGGCTCTCTTCATGTTGCCCTGTGGGAATTGGGGCTTAGGGAACTGATGTAAATGCTGATTATCTCGTGACTGCTATTACTGTGAAAAATAAAGTCTTTTGTTTCTGACCCTAGAGTCTCATGTCTTCTGCCACCATCCATGAAATGATACAAGCTAAATTGTTAGCTTGCAAATAGGGTAAAATTCTCAGAACCTTCACAACGTCTTGGCAAGATGATATAGAACAGAGATCAGCAAACTTTTTCTGTGAATAGATGGATAATGTATGTTACCTGTTACATGTGCTGCTTTGATTTTTTGTGGGTGTGTGCATGGCCCTTTAAAAATACAAAACCATTTATAACTTGCAGGCCATACCAACACACTCTTTGGCCTTGATCTCACTGAGGGTCTATATGTTGCTGATGTAGGGCCCTGATAGGCCCCTGGTATAGAACACAGGATTAAATGGCTATTCTGCTTTCCTACCAAGTCTCCCAGAAACTTTCTCAAAATTATTACGGGTTGCTCTTCACACATGCTTTTATAATAGTTGATAAGAAAATGAAGCTTGAGCTGCTGCATATCTGCTGGGAAATAAAATATGCAAAATTAATTAGATAATAAAAAGAAAAAGGAAGGTCTTCCTAAGTAGTTTTTCTGGAACATTTTCATCCTTAATCTCACTCTTGGAAATCAGAGTTAGAAATCTTGGTCTGTGAGCCAAATAGCTCTGATTTATTTGATGCTAACAATAGGTGACAGGCAACTTGTCCCTTCTATAACACACTGCTCACAGTAAAAAATTGACATTGAATTTTTGGGAGGGTTTACTTTAAAAATGGATAATTTATTCCTCTGAATGCAGTCAAACTTTTACCCATGAGGTTCTTTGTTAAGTTTTGTGTGAATGGAATTTCTCAAAGAGTATGAAACATTGGGTCTAAATTCGTCATGTAAGTATTGATATGTTGGAAAATTTTAATCAACCTTCCTTCTAGAACAACTTAAAAAGCTATTTAAGAAAAAAAAAAGCATGTGGGTATCTCAAAGTTAACATCATAATGATGAATTATCAAGCTAGGATCTGGGGGAGGGATGAGAACTAAGGAAATGGCCAGGCACTGGGGCTACTTTTCTGCTAGGAACAGAAATGAAGTGGCCGGCTCATGGTTTTGCAGCCTAGAGTAAGCCCTTAAATGCATAGAGATGAGTATCCAAGGCTCCCCCCAAACAGAGGTTGTGGTAAACTATTTGTTCATTATCAAGTTGGGAACCAAGTATCGCTTAGAAGAAAAAGAGAGCCAGAAAGGAGACAAGTGTTTTCAGGGACTACCACCAGCTTGAAATCCTCTGTCTGTGATTGTTTTGAGGTGATCCTGGATTGTCAGTATTCCCAGGATTATTTCTACAAACAATTTTGTGTGAGGAAGCAAGACAACAGGGATAAAAAATAGATGTATTGTAAAAAAGCAATAGAAACAGTAGAAGAGTTACACAGGAACTTGTACACATTGAAGTTACCAGACACATGCTGTATTTATCTGATTATACTTACTACTTTTCATGAGAGTAAAAGATTAAAAATTTAAAAATTAAGAAGAAACCACTAGAATTCTAGAATTGAAAACAGAACTGAAATTAAGAACTGAATAGACAGACACATCATGTAGAGATTTTGTGAAGTGGAATATAGGTCACAAACTGCAGAATGAAGCATGGAAAACTTAGAAACAGTTGAGATGAAAATTAGTAAAATTAAAGTATCCAAAATAAAGTTTAGAGAGAGAAAAGGATGGGAAATAGTATCTCATTCTAGTGAGAATGTCTCAGATTCTTAGTCCCAGAAGGCAAGGAAAGGAAGAGAGGAACAAAAGCCATATTTGAAGAGATAACGACCAAGAACTTTTCAAAGCTAATAAAGACATGATGCTCTAGTTTCAAGGTGCTTAGGAACTGTAGGCAAGAAGAACAAAAATAGAACTACATCAAAGCAAAAGAAAAAAAAAAAGAAGCTCAAAAACAAAAACAAGAACATTTTAGAGTAGCTGCGGGGTGGGGGGGGCGAGGAGGGGCGAGGAAGTATTGCATTAAAGAGCAACAAGCAGTTTGAGAGCTGACTTTTTGTTTTTCATTGTGGTAAAATATATATATAAATATATATAAAATATATACATATATATGTATTTTATATGTAAAATATAAAATATATACAATTTACCATTTTAACTTTTTCAGTCTACAATGCAGTGGTGTTAATGACATTCAGAATGGTGTGCAACCATTACTACTTTCCATTTGCGGACCTTTTTATCATCTCAAACCAAAGCTATGTACTGGTTAAAAAATTACTCTCCATTCTCTTCTCCCCCCACTCTGACCCTGCTAATGTCTATTGTACTTTCTGTCTTTATAAATTTGCTTGTTATAAATATTCCATTTAAATGGAATCATACCATATTTGTTCCTCTCTGACAGGCTTATTGTACTTAGCACATTTTCAGGGTTTATCCAGGATGCAGCATATATCAGAACATCATTAATTTTCATGAGTGAATAATATTTCATTGTATGTATATACCACATTTGTTTATTCATCTATTGTTTGATACACACATAGGTTGTTTGGATCTTTTGCTGTTATGCATGATGCTACTCTAATGTGCAAGTGATGTGCAAGTATCTGTTTGAGTACTTGTTTTCAGTTCTGTTGGGTGTATACCTAGGAGTGTAATTGTTGGGTCAAATGGTAATTCTGTTTATTTTTTTTTTTTTGAACAAGCCTTCAACTGTTTTCCAAGAGTTGGCATTTTAATAAAAATAAATAAGCTAGGAAATAACAGAATACCATTTTCAAAGTGTTCATGGAAAATTACTACCAAATTAGAAGTATATATCCAATGAAAACATCCTTTCAAAATGACATTTTCATACAAACAAAAATTAAGAGAATTCACTATCAGACTTGAATTAAAGGAAATACTAAAGAGAGTTCCTTAGATACATGTAAAATGATTTCAGAAGGTTGAAGATGCAGGAAGGAAAGAAAATGAGAGTGGCAAATATGGGGGAAGGGAATATAAAAATACTGGTAGTATAAAGTAATAATAATAATAATAATAATAATAATAATAATAATAATAAAGTCTTAGGGGGAAATATAGAGACAATTAAAATACCTACAAGAATGGGATATAAGTCAGGTGTTAAGTGAGGTTTCTAAGGATTTTGTCTTGTCTGTGAAGAGGGTGAATCTATTAAATAACAGTAGACTTTGATAATTCAATCATATGAGTTCCAGTCATTAGGAATATTCTTACAAAAATAGTCAAAGACTATATAACCTTCAGGGTAATACAGAGGGCAAAATGAAATAAAAAACCCAAATGAAGGCTGAAAGGAGATACAAGATAAATAGAAACACTACCTAAAATAATTTTAAACATAAATATACCATTAACTGCATTAAATTAGAAGAGCTAAGTGCTTCATTAAAAGACAAACTCATTGTTGTACTGTTTACAAGCATGGTATTTAAAAATGTGAGGATGCAAAAAAACTAAAAGGATAGAAAAAATGCAAACACTGACCAAAGGGTGCTGAGGTAATGATATAAATATCAGAGAAAGTACACTTCAAGGTAAAAGGTATTATTAGAAACAACATGTATGCTTCATTATAATAAACGTTTTAATCCATCATGAAGATATAAAAATATTTATGTGTAATTATATAGCATCAAAATATATACAGCATAAATTGATGTTAACTAAAGAACTAAGATTCAAAAACACACCTCTCTTGGTAACAGAACAAGCAAATTTAAAAAGTGTGTAATGTGTGCTCGGCAGAAGTGTAGAAGATGTGAACAAGATTAGCCAACTTGACCCTAGATCACTACATTGACAGGAAAATTCTAGGGCCAGGCTTCTACCAATGTAGAATGTAATGTAATATGCCAATGTAATATGCCAATATTACACAAGATCATTCAGAGAAGACAAAAAGAGTAAACATCAACTTGTTTTCTGAAGCCAGGCCAATCTTGGTACTCACACCTTACAAGCAGATAATAAGAAAGGAAATTAAAAATCCTATCTCACACATAGATAATATATCAATATTAATGCAAAATTTTTTGCATGATGACCACATTGTGTTTATTTCATGAATTAAATCCTGAATTAATATTAGAAATGTAATATAAATAACCAGATTAACAGAATAAAGAATAGTTAATTGTATCATAATCTCAATAGATGCAGAAAAGTTCAATGTCTATTTGTGAATAAAACATTTTGTAAACTAAAAGTAGAAGGAACTTCTTTCATCTGATAAAACATTTGTAAAAAACCTACATTAAGCATTATATTTATACCTAAAATATGGAATGCTTCCCTTTTGAGATAGGAAACAAGAATATCACATACTTTTATTATATTGAATTGAATGTTATTATGCTGAACACTTTCATTCAACATTGTATAGGAATTCTAGCCAGCAAAACAATAAGTAAAATGAATGAATGAAGGAATAATTGAAAGGAAAAACTAAAACTGTCATTGTTCATAGTGCAAATGCATGTGATTGTAGAGAAAATCCAAGAGGATCTACGGTTACAGTATTGGAAATAAAAGGTGAGCTTGGCAAGTTTGCTAGATATACACTCAATATGCAAAAGTCAACCGCATTTCTATATACTGGTAAAAAATCAGAAAAAAATAATTTTTTAAATGTTACTACTTAAAACAGCATTAAAAAGAACCATGGATTAGATCTAACTAAAGATGTGCAAGCATACCATGCAGGAAACTTACCACATTTTATTAGAGACCTTAAAGAAGTCCTAAAGAAACAAGGCTATGTTTTGCCCATAAATTGGAAGACTACCATGTTATGAAGAAGATAATTATTCCTTAATTGGTCTATTGGTTCAGTATAATTCCAGTCTGAATCCTAACCAGCTTTGTTACATGGGATACTTAAGTGGGGATCAGCACAAGTGACAAGGTGATTCTAAAATAACATATGGAAGTGCAAAAGGTTAAGAATAGCCAAAATACACATAAAGAACAAGGTGGAAGAACCTATCTGAATAGCTTTTTGACTTATTAGGAAGTTATTGTAATTAATCCTATGATGTATTGGCACAAAATAGACCTATAACATAGAAATCCCAAACACCCACACACACGTGTACATGATTTAGGAAAAAACCAAAACGAAACAAAACAAAAAAAAACAAAAAAACATGTCCTTGCACTATAGTGGAGGAAGGATCATCTCATTATATGGTACTTCACAAGTCAATTTCCACATGGAAAAGATAAATGATCCTTTCCTAACATTTTACACAGAAATCAACTCAGATGGATTTTAGAGCCGTAACAATTCTTCCAGAAGATCACAAAGGAGAATATTTTTTTGAACTTACGGTAGGGAATGACTTTTTTCACATGACACAAAGAACGCTAATTGTAAAGTCAAATTAAGTCAAAATTAAGAGCTTCTGCTCATCAAAACACACCATTAAAAGAGTGAAAAGTCAAGACAAACTGGGAGATCATATTTGCAACGCTTTTATTCAGGTACACAGAGAATCTCCCTTCAAATCACTATGAAAATGCCAAAACAACAAAATAGAAAATTAGGCAAAAGGCTTGAACAAAGAGGTATCCAAATGGCCAGTAAACTACCAAGAAATAGTTCATTTCATTAGTCATTGTGTTAATGTTCATTAAAATCAAAGTGAAATTCCTACTCACCTACCTAGATAGGCACACTTAAGAAGGCAGCTAATGTCAGCACCTGGGTGGCTCAGTCGCTTAAGCATCTGACTTTGACTCAGGCCGTGACCTCACAGTTCGTGAGTTTGAGTCCCATGTTGGGCTTTGTACTGATAGCTTGGAGCCTGGAACCTGCTTCCGATTCTGGGTCTCCCTCTATCTCTCTGCCCTTCCTCCGCTCATGCACTCTTTCTTTCTCTCTCTCTCTGTCTCTCTTTCTCAAAAATAAACATTAAGAAGGCAGCTGTCAAGTCTTAATGAGGATATAGAGCAAAAGGAACTCCTTTCCACTGCTAGAAGGAATCTAGATTATTATACCCACTTTGGAAACCAGGTTGACAGTATTTTTCCAAGTTGACCATGATTATATCCGATACTCTGTGATTCTCCTGCTAGGTATGTGCCCAACAGACATGCTTGCCCAAGTGTGTGAAGAGATATGTACAAGCATGTCCACAGCAGCATTATTCACAGTAGCCAAAAGGTGGAAACAATTCACATGTTTATCAATAGACTGAATAAATAATTTGTTACATATTCATAGAATAAGATATTATACAACAATGAAAATGAATTAGCTACAGCTATATGCAAGAACATTGATGGATCTCACAAATGTAATGTTGAAAGAAGTCAAACACAAACACTTTGTAGTTCCCATCATATAAAAAATCAAAAACAGGCAAAATTTTGTGTTTTAGACATCTACACTGAGGTGGTAAGCCTATAAGGAAACATAAGGAACGGATTACCACAAAAGTCAGAGAACACTGGTTACCTTCAATGGGTGTATAAGAATTAATGATGAGACGATAGTACAAAAGAGCATCTGGGTTGCTAGTAAAATTCTATTTCTTGAATTGGGAAGTGGTTACACACAGTGTTTTGTATACTTTTCTGTATATGTTATATTTCACACACACACACAAAAATTTTAAACCCATGGTTAGAAGAACAGGAGTTGGGAAGGGGTGAGCTATTCTATAACTTCAAAAATTGGTTCTGGTGTTATAAATATGTTAAATGATTATTATACTTTTCAGGATGCTTTTGGTTACAAGCAATAGAAAACCAAAGCATAAGACACAAAAACTGAGAACAAACTGAGGGTTGATGGGGGGTGGGAGGGAGGGGAGGGTGGGTGATGGGTATTGAGAAGGGCACCTTTTGGGATGAGCCCTGGGTGTTGTATGGAAACCAATTTGACAATAAATTCCATATTAAAAAAAAAAGAAAACCAACTAAAAATGGAATTAAATAGCCTAAGCTAGTACTATAGAACTTCTAGTAGACACTAGTGATAGAGCCAGGGGCTCAATGTCAGTAATCTGTCACCAGCCAACACATATCATAAATAAATATTTATTGAATGAAAATCTGAAGTGTTTCTCAATCTTTAGATTCTCTTTCTCTTTGTATGTTAAGTTAGAATCAATTCTCTCCTATTTGTGAAAAATTTCTCCATGTGGTAGTAAAGATACCATAAGTCATTCCTGACATTGTCCTTATAGCTTACAGTCAGAAAAGAGGACTTCCTTCTGAAAGGATGGAGTATGCCACCCTAAAATATGCCAATCTGGCATATGGATTATTTTAAGCTGAAAGCAATGGAGATAAGTCAGACAAAGAAGAACTCTCTGGTTTCCCCCTCTGTACTTGGGAAGGGCAGAACAATTCTTAGTCACCAGAGATAATTCTAGACTGTTACCTACCCAGAAATGGCAACAGAAGAATCTATATAACAAACCTTACTAACTAGCCTTTATCTTCTTAGTTTCCCCGATGTGTTTACCTTCCCACAGTTTGCGACCCTTGCAAGCCTAAAACCCTTTTCCTTTGTCTTGTCACTTCTCTGGAAATTTAGTTTTCTTTTGTCAAGATGCAGGATAAGCCCAGTTTCTACCCACTCGTTTGAGTTATTCACCACTGAGCTGTGTGCAACGCATACATTAATGAACTTCTGGATTTTTTTTCTTGTTACCCTGTCTCTTGTCAGTCTAATGTGTAAGACCCCGGCTATTGAACCTAAGACAGGTACCGGAAAAACACTTTTTTATCCATTCCCATTGACTGGCGGAAAATTCTCAGGGAGGGCTCCCCTATGCTCTGGATTACTCTGAACTGAGTCATGTGCACGCCACTAGACCTGGCTCTGGGTGGGTAGGTAGAGTCAGCCTTCCAGGACCATAAGAGATGGATGAACAATTGCATCATGAAATCCTTTTCATTTTGACCATCTTGGTCTGTAACAGTGCTGTTCAACTCAGGCTGCTGGCTAGAATCACCTGGTAAGCTTTTTCAAAACACTGACATAGAGATTCTACTGTAGACCAATTAAACCAGAATTTTTTGGATGTGTGTGCAGTAAGGGGGAAGACATTAATATAATTTTCTAAGCTTTCCAGATGATTTTAATGTGGTACTTCGTGCTGTGAAACATGGGATTATTGTATGAATCACTGAGGTAATATTTAAGGCAAAAAAAAACAGCAAAAATTTTTATAGATATTAATCTGTTGTCTCAGGTGAGTGCTACAGCTACCTGATATAAAAATTACTTTTTTTTTTTAATTCATAGGTCATCCTAACCTGTGATTCCAATTAAAGATTTTTAAAAAAGAGAAGAGTTCAGCCCTTCAAGTATTGGTTTGCACTCCTTAAGCCTGAGGTAAATATAACACCTTTATAAGCTCTTGATCAACAAGATATTCAAAGTTAGGTTAGCTATATTAGCACATGAAAAAGTCAAGTGGTTCACACCCTGCTTTAAACCTACAGGAAATGAATTCATGAGCATCTCCTGAGAAAGAGGAGAGAAATTGGTACACACCATTTCCTCAGCAATATAGGTGATAGATTGTTCCCTGAAAGGAATTATTTGAGAAATACATGGTTTCCTTACTATCCTGTTTTATCATTGGTTATAACTGCATTTTAAATGCTCTCTCTTTTTCAAAAGCCAAAACTACTCTTCTGGAAATACAAGGGATTGGACTGTAATAATTCATCCAAGACTATTATTTGATAGTTTCATAGACCTAATTTGAAAAAGGGCAGCAACTATTTCTGAGTTCTAATATCATACTGGTAGGGAGATTCTAATATTGTACTAACAGATGCTAACAGATGCTAATATTGTGCTTGTCCCACATGTCTATGCCTACGTTTTGTGAGTGGTAATGACGGTTCTCTCTGTTAATGTTAAAATAATTATACTTTTGTAAGCAGCAGCATGGCACAGGGAACAGTAGCTTTTAGGATCAGGTATACCTGGAATTAAATTCTGTCTGCTTTTTCTCAGCTGTATGGCCTTGGGCAGATTAAGTTCTTAGTGTCTCAGTATTCTCTACTGTAAAATAAGAATAGAACCCATCATAAGGTTTAGAAATGACAATTAACATCCTTCTCCCATTTGGCTTCAGAATTTAAAAAAAATTTACAAGTAAAAAATGAGTAATGTGTCCTTCTTACACAAGAAAAGAAAACATTGCAGAAAGAATTTAGACCTTGATGAACCTACTCCTTCCCATCTTGCCAACAGTGCCAGTAACATCAGTCAGGTACATAATGAGAGACTGAAAACGCCAACAAAGAAGGGCCAGGCTATATCTGTCAAAAGAACTCTGACACAAATCCTCCGCAGCAAGCAGGCTCATGAGCCAAGCCACAAACTGTGTAGCAACTGGTCTGGAAGTCTCAGAGCTTGATCAATGACTGTCAGCTTCCAACTCGAGCAACCAGAGAAAGCCAACTATGCTCTCCCAACCAATCACATGGAACACTTGACTTCTAGTAAGCCTGTCTCTAGCGTCCCATGCCAGTGATTTCCAATCACAGCATACCTGAAGCTTTCTTCCTCTCTTTTTTCCCCTATAACCCTCCCTTCCACCACTCTTCACCACTGCGTGTCTTTGAGTCTCTGCCAAACATCAGCGATGGTGGCTGACTCCCTTGCTCCAGAAAGTCCTCACTAAGTAGCCTCTGAATTTTCCCCTTTGGTGGTCTTTGTAGACTTCCACAATATCCTTCTAGCCCTTTTGCTTTGTATTTACAGATGGATATTTCTGTGTACCCTTAGGAAATATATACCACTTTGAGGATTTTGAAAAACAAAAATAATGTCATTTGGTTCTGTAACTTGACTTAAAAAAAAATCCTGGAAATCTATCCCTATTAGTTAATCCTAATTGTTTTCAGTGAAGGGAGGTAGTAATATTTATCCTGCCTTCTTGTAGCACAGTTAGCTCTCCGGTGCCAACTACTTTAGTGTTTTGCAGGTGGTTTCCTTTCCTGTGTCGATCACAGGGGACTTTGTTTCCATCTTCAACCCCTTGTCCTACCTCCCTTCCTCCTCGGCAGGCTTTACTCCCCCTTTAATCTGGGAGCTGCAGTTGATTCTCCATGACCCTGGCTGGCTGCCGTCCCTCATGGCTGCTAGCAACAGCTGTTCTAAGGCCGTTTCTTCAGCATAGCAGGGCTGGGCATGTCCAGGGGTTAAGAGACATTGGTCTCTGGCTGGTGTAGGTCCTGTGTATTGTCTGCTCAACTTCCTCATTACTGCCATGTGACAAATGCAAGTCTTAGTCATGCTAGATTCTTTCACCTTGAGTCAATTTTCCAATTGTATGTAAGGAATTTCTTCTAATGGTTAAACATAAGCAACCTTAGAAACCAGTTTGTGAAGGAAGTAAAATTAAACGCTTCATTTATCTTTGCTTTTACAGAATAATTTGGGTAAACCTTGCAGTCATCCAAATAACATCCTTCCCAGTGAATGCCAAAGCATTCAGAATTAAGACAGTAATGGTGGGATCTTGGAAGAATTGCTTGAAAAAGATGACAGTTCACATGGGCTGGGAGGGCCTTTAGATCCACTATAAACAACTTAATGAATTTTACTAGTGTAAAATTAATAGCCTTGTCTTTGAATCTTGGCTCTTCAGGTTCAGTGAATTGGGGCAAATTTCCTATTTTCTCTGTTTTCTCACATCTACAATGAAGTTGAGATTTACTTGCATCCTTTAGTTCATCAGAGGAAAAAGTTTCCTCTACGTACAGTCTTGTGTTCATTAGCTGGGGACATGTGAATTAAACTGAAAAAAGTCAGATTAGCAAGAGAAAAGTCCTCTCTTACTCACCTTTGTCGTAGGAGCAAAGAGAAAAATGTTACTCTCCCAACAGCTAAAGACAGGGGTTTATATGCCTAACTTAAGAAGGGGAAAGGAGGAGGGACAAAAGGCTTCTATGGAAAGAACAGATGGGTTTCTAGAGGAACAAATGGGAGATAAGAAAGTCTGTGCTAATGTTTGTTGGTGCAGATGCACGTTCTCTTCTCTGTCCTTTTTCTGGCCAGTAAAACTCCTCTGAGAAGGGATTTATGGCATCCTCGCTCCCAGAAGTTTCTGCCTTTAGTTAGATAAGCTCCAAAAAGCCTTCTTCCTGTATCTGTTAAATCTCAAATGTCTTTGGTTTAAAATCATCTTCATACCAGCTCTGTGAGTCTGAGTAGATCCCCACAGGTTGCTGTGAGAATAATCAGGGTAAATTCGGTGAAGCTCTTAGCACAGCATTCCAAAAAAAACCTTGTGATTATTATTGATATTTGAAAATTAGTCTTTCTGCCTTGCCACCAGTAGCACATGGGAAATTATGGTGATTTTTAGTACAAATGTAAACCCTTTTCATAGATCTCAGCAAGTTTGCTTAATTTCTGCATCAGCATTTCTTGTATTCAGTTGCTGATTCGTCACTTTTTGCTCATATTCGACCTAACTCTTCTGAATCAATTTCTTACTGAGCATTAAGCTTGCCTTAGAATTCATTGCAATTGTCCTAAATAATTTGGGTGGCTCAAGAAAACAAACATCTTTCATGATTCTCTTTTTCCTAATTTCTTCCTGACATCCCATGGATATTCTGGGATGTCACTCATGGTGGTTTTGTTTGGGTTCAGTTTCTTTTGTCTATGTTGTTGTTGTTGTTGTTGTTGTTGCTGTTTTTTTATTTATATCCTCTTCTTCTCATTTGACTTCTTGCTCCTCAGAAGAGAAACAGAAAAGTGGTATCTTTGCTTTTGTAATCCGCTCATGTCATCAGTTGTTTATAAATTCTAAGCATTTATAGGGCCACTATGGGTTAGTGGGAAAAATACATCTTACCAATAGATATCATCTCTTTTGCCATTTGATAATGTCATGTCATGGACTTTTACACAAGTTCACTGAAGCTGGAGTGAACAAAATCCTAATGCATTTAAGATAGGTCAGAAGATTTGCATATGAGCAATATTGCTTGCAGGAGATAAGTAACTTCTCTTCAAATTGGCTTAAAACATATAATTTGCCAAAGTTACCTTCTGTTGCCTAAATTCCCCAGATAAATATTTGGTTTGCTTTGCTTGGGAAAGCATTACTCATAATAAAAATATCTTAGTTGTTCTATATACAAATGCAATGGAGTATAAACATGCATATTAATTCACTACTTTAAATTGGCCATTGCTATTTTATTGGTCAATAAACATTTTATTTATTATAATATTAAACAATTGTTATAAATATATTAATAGAATTGTTTACTAATTTCTAAAAATATATCCTGTATCTTGCTTATGAAAATGCATTTAGAGAACCCTTGAGTTGATCATTTGACATGGAACATTATTCCTTTTGTGTTCAGCATTGCCAAGAGAAAACTAGTGCCATCTCTGAAAAGGTAGTAAGTTTACATTTGTTGGACCACTAGGGGAAGTAAATTCTAGAGCTAAGAATGCTTCACTGATTCTATAGTTGACCTGAGGAAAATAAGGCCAATATCCATCCATTTAGTTGAGAAAATAGCCTGGCAAAATACATAAGAAAGAACTAGTTAGACAGCCTTGGGAAATAAGATTATTAACAAATAATTTCAATATATTCAATTAGACAAACCACTAAGTCATTTTAAAACCAGTTACAGGGGTGCCTGGGTGGCTTAGTCGGTTAAACGTCCAACCCTTGATTTTGGCTCAGGTCATGACCTCACAGTTGTGACATCAAGCCCCATACTAGGCTCCATCCTGAGTGAGGAGCCTACTTGGGATTCTCTCTCCCTTTCTCTCTCTCTGTCTCTCTCTCTTTCCCTCTTCACCTCTCCCCTGCCCACTCTTCCTCTGTCTAAAATAAAATAAAATAAAATAAAATAAAATAAAATAAAATAAAACCAGTTAAAATAAAACTGAAAAAAACAGTTAATAAAAATTTTTACATACTTGAGAATTATAATGCTGGTCATGAAATGTCAGAATGAACATTAGCTTTGACTTGGGCTTTGTGGATATGGAATGTGTGCCTGGCATCTGTCATAATACATGGAGTTCTAGAAGACCTCTTTCTTGGATTTTCTCTATCCCCCATGAAAGAAACTGAACCCTGAAATGTTACTTAAAATATTACCAACCCAATCAGAACGTCATTTACAATAAAAAGACAATAGCTCAGGTCTACAACCATAATTACTTAGGTAATTCAGGAAAGGAACCACTAATTTTTCTAAATTGCCAAGATAATGGAGGGGATATGGAGTCAATTAGCTGAATTATTCTAGTGGTTAACTGCACAATTCAAATAACTTGATAATTCTAACTTCACCCTTCATTATTTTGAGGCTTACTTTAAAAAGTGGCATTTGTTCCATTTTCAGATACATTATTTAAAATAGAAATGCCTCTTATTGAAAACTACCACTAATTAGTGATTGAGGCAAAATAGCATATGTTTTCTCTGCCTGATGAGATCTTAAAGATCCTGATGATTATTTTTAATTATACTATTGTCTGTGTATCCCATAGCATCTTATTTTCTTCAGCCAACAGATGAATAGTCTGAAAACTAGTCCTTATACCTGAACAACTGGCCCTCTCAGGACTTGCTGGGACAAAGCTGAATCTTTACAAGACAGACAAATCAGAAAGGAGCATGACTTCTAAAAGACTGATGATCCATCATTTTAGTGTGGAGGGTTCCATAAAAAAGCTGCTCAACATGGGTTCTAGAAAAAGTAATGACCAGGCTTTGGAAGACAGACCATAAGTAACATCTGGATGGGCTGCCTCTATATGATGGTCCTCCCTCCTGACCTGCCATTCCAGGGAAGAGGTGATGCCAAGCCCCAGTAAAGGAATTGGGCACAGCTAAGTGAGATTTTCTACTTTTTATGATATACTGGAGCAGAATAAGAAACAGGACTAAGGCAGAAGTTCAGGGACAAATTAGTGCCAGGGACACAAGACCAATGTTGAATTCTGTCATCAGAGACATCAAATAACCACACAGAATTCCTGATTCTCCAGCTCCCCCAAACCTGTGTCACTATACACACCCCCATTTCAATAACTGGTACCACTATCCATTGCCCCCTAAGTCTCCCATGTCAGACCTATTATTTCTTTGTTTGTCAAGTCAAAAGGTCTGCTTTCTTCTTTCATAATAAAACTTGATTACATATTAAAACTGTAGCCAAAATCAACATAAAAACTAGTTAAATTTCTTTAAGGGCAAGAAGAAGTTAGTTATACAAATGTGGGACCTACTTTCACCCTTTTCAAGATATTGGAAATATCTGCTTTATGTACTGAAGGTGCAAAGATGGGGAGGTGCAAAGGTACTCTTCCCATGAATTGATTAGCACGTCCTTTAAGAAAAAAAAAAAAAAAGATTTTATCTTTAAGTAATCTCTACACCCAATATGGGGCTCCAACTTACAACGTTGAGATCAAGAGTCATATGCTCTATTGAGTGAGCTAGCAAGGTACCCCTACCATGTCCCTTTTAATACTAAGTTTAAAAGGGAAAATATTCTGTATTTAAACAGTCTAATTGTTCAGATCCAGCATACAAATAACTGCTAGAAAACATTTTCTGAAGGAAAGTTCCATGTAATTCCCAAACAAAGGAAAAATAACGGGCTTTGTTCTGTTTCTTTTTGTTTGTTTGTTTGTTTGTTTGTTTGTTTTGTCTCCTGGTTTGTTTTTCCAATTACTTGAACTTCCTGGTAGAAATACTAAGATGATAATTTTATAGTTTAGTCACCTTTTTATCATGTATGAAAAATGAGTCGCTGATATGATAAATCAATCTTCACCTTACTCTGGTTGAGTTGGGATGAAAGAGTGTTAAGAATTTGACACCATCACCACATGTGCTCCAAATGATACCACATTCCTGACTTTCAACAACCACATCAGTATATATTTTATTGCCTATACCACCAAATTCCATTCCTAATTAAACACCAAACCCTATCATCTTCTCGTGAACATAGAGAGACTCTATTCAAGGTTGGTGAACATCCTTTATGATCACCAAAGAGTTAATGCGACTGAACACTCTAAATCTCTTTAACAGCAGACACCGAGGAATAGAGTTTATTCATATATTTTGTTTTGGTTTGGGTCTTAATGAGACTCAGGAACTGCTGCTGTGAACCTTTTTTTAGCATATAATATGTGTTAGTTCTTGGGGTAGATACCATAAAGAATAAGACATAATCTCAGTACCTGGAAAATGTAGTCTACTTGAATAGAGATTTTTTTTTTTAATTTTTCTAATCTCTGATTTGTTCCCATGAAAGTGTTCAGTGGATTCCACCAAAGAAGCAATAAAGACATCCATCAGAGGTTAGCAGTATCTTTAAGTGATTGAGTGTTAGCAGGTACTTTTATGTTTTTGAGATTTTGTTTGTTTTGCAAGAGTGTATTTGGTATTTTGTAAGCAGAAATATAGGCACCAGTTTTTAAAGTGATGAACAAGATCTTATAGTGCTTTTTCACAATAGCGTGCTCAAGGAACATTTGTTAAGTGAATGAGTACATTTTTCAAATTCTCAAACTTCCCTCATTTAAAAACATTAAGGCCATTTATTTTGGGTCAAAAGAACTCCCCAAATTTCCACTAGAGTAGATAATTCTATTAACTTTATCTTCAACTTTTGAAAACCACTAACCAGTAAATAAAGAGCTCAATAAATTTTTGTGGATGTTATATTGTACCCAAAGGATAAAGAAGGGGAGTGTTTTATGTCTACTCTTTTTTAGAACACTCTATAAACAAACACCATTGTGTAGGACATAGGCATAGTTTGAGTACCATCACCGCTTGAACTGAATACACAACTGCCAACTTCTTCCAGCCCATCTTGATAGAATAGAGAAGAGTATGTAAAAAATGTCTTCCTAGGTTGTGGGATGTAAAGGTAAGTAAATGTTATGAAAACCAACCTTAAGTCACTTGAACAATTTGACTTTGATCCAGAGGTGAAAGATTTCAAAACATAGTCTGGAAGTTCAGGTTAGTTGACTGGACTGTGAGAGGTAATGACTCCAGTGTTTCAACTTTAGACAGTCTACTCATTTTCTTTATTTCTTTAGCAAGGGACTACGTAGTAAACTGGTCAGACTTCATACCTAGATGTGCCATAGTCTTCAGGAAATCAGGTAATAAGAACACAGCAGTATCACGAGAAAACAATTCAAAGCACAAGGTTTAATAGTAGTTGGTGGGGAGCGTTTTCACATTACTAGGGACAGAGCCAGAGGGGTGATAGTAGTTGTGGGTCAAAATCTCTATTGAATTGATTTATGCCACTAAGACATTTAGAATCACATTGAAAAGATAAGAGACATACATAGCAAATCAAGTAACATGCCTTTTATAAGGTACCCGGTACTCTTTGCCCATGTCTTACGGATACAGCTAGACAAAACTCACATAAGCTCAAAATAGTTACATACCACTTCCGGCCCAGAGTTTCTCTAATGTCATGGTGAAGGCCAGCAGAACTGCACACACTTATGCACGTATAGTCTGAAAGTGCAGGGCAATTATTGCCAGTAGAGCCATTTTTTAATCAAAGAGGGACAGGAACTTATACGTCAATATTTCCTCAGGGATTTTCAAAGATGCATTTCATAAGGTCATTAGAACATCTTGGTGTAAACCAATATCAGTTACCCATAGTGGTGGCCAACTCAATAAGATATCTTTGAACTGATTCCCCTTCCTTCTATGTCCCACTCGCCCAGACTCTCAACCACGTTTTGTGAGATCACTGCCCACCCATATGGAAACCTATGTCTTACCTCTCCTTTTGAGACACCCAATGTCAGGCATGAGGCAGGGAGAAATCAACATGATAATAAGACCATTACCTATGAAATGTAATTGCAAAGAAAAATCAAGAGATGGATTTCAGAAACTCTATGAAAGAATTGACAGAACTTAGTAATAAAGCAATGAAGAATGAGAATAGTCATCTTGGTGGGCAAGATGGTGGGTTCTAATCTAGATAAGGCCATAACTTAATGGTATTGACCAGCGGGCCATGGGAGCTAAGCTTTAGGAATCAAGTGAGAGTTGAAATTTTTCCAGTGAATGAGTTCCTTAAAAGAAGACTTTATGAAGAGGTGACCAATTGGGTGATAGACTGATTTCAGGTAATTATCAGATTTCAGGGGCAAACAAGAAAAAGAACTGGCAGACACTGGGCACCCAGGAAACACTAAGAGTTTAGTGTTATGTGTGATGGTGGGTGAGCGGAGAGAACATGCAGTTCAATTCCATCATCAAGTCAGAGACCACACTAAAGAAGCTTAAGGTGGAAATAGCTTGTATGCAGTAATATGCAGTAAAAAGATGGAGACAGTTGTGTCAATGGCTTACGGTACAGATAACGTATGTGGAGATAGTTCACTGATGACATGTTGCTGTGCATGAACTGAAGGAGAGAAGTTTGATGTTTGTAGATCCAAATAAAGTAATTTTTTCTAGGATTTTAAAGATGGAAAAAGGGTAGTGGAGCTAACTTCCGCATGAAAAAAAATCCTAAGCTTATTTTATTTTTAAATGAGCTTTATTGCATAAGAGACTCTTAAAAACTGAGAACAAACTGAGGGTTGATGGGGGATGGGAGGGAGGGGAGGGTAGGTAATGGGTATTGAAGAGGGCATCTTTTGGGATGAGCACTGGGTGTTGTATGGAAACCAATTTGACAATAAATTTCATATATTAAAAAAATAAATGAGCTTTATTGAAATCAGTTACTAATTACATAGAAATTCTGAGATTTATCTTGGTATCAGACTTTTATGCCCTTTTCTTCTCAAGAAAAATCATTAAAAAAAAGATGAATGCTCATAAGCATTTTCTCTAAGATGTTGGTCTACAGAATGGCATTATTGAAAAGTACTTCTCTTCCAGAAAATATTGGAAGAATTCCACTTGAATAAATATGGCATAGCTCAGTGCCTACTTTTGCATACCCATATTTGTGTTAAGCTAATCCTAGTTTCCAAAAAAAGGTTTTTGTGCTGTTGAAAAGCATTTCTGAAATACTGCCAACCCCATCTTGTGATTGAAGTTCTTTGGTATAACACAGGTTAGAAGGGGTGAGATGCCAAGCAGGTATTTAGAGAGTTTGATTTTAATGTTTTATATTTGAATGAGTCATGGTTTAGATAATCTGTTTTTGCAAAACATGTTTTCAATATGCAATCTGATCATTTTCTACTTTTTCATTGAATATCTTCTTTTTTATCCTTCCTAACGATCTGCTTTAAATATAAATAACAGTTAATCACAGTGTGCTTAGTTCAGCATACATCATCCTTCCAGGTTATGTTTGTTATCTGTTGAACTTACTCTTTGGATCAAACATTTACTGAATGAGTGAGATTTCAGACAGTGGCTAATTGCCCAAAAAGAGTAAGTGAGCCTTACAAACCACATATCATTTATCCAATGAGTTGTTATAAGCCTGTTGTTTATCTATACAGTATAACCGTGATAGTCAAACTATAATTCATTTGCAGGAGTGTCTGTTTTTTGTTTCATATTTTCATGATCATTGTATTATCTTTTAATTGATATTAAGCTACTGCTGGGTTCTCTCTTTTTTAACTTTTACAGCTTTTGGTTTTACTTACTCAACTTGTAAACTGACAAACATTCTACGTCTTATTTTTTAGAAACTTTTTAAATGTTTATTTATTTTGGGGGGGAGGGGCAGAGAGAGAGAGAGAGTGAGACACAGAAGCCAAAGTAAGCTCCAGGCTCTGAGCTGTCAGCACAGCTGTCGATGCGGGGCTCGAACTCACCAACAGTGAGACCATGACCTGAGCCGAAGTTGGACGCTTAACCAACTGAGCCACCCAGGAGCCCCTGTTCTATACGTTATTTTAATTTTACTCTTGGTATGAAACTTTATTTGTTTTTAATGCACAAGAAGTGTAAGTTCCTTCCTGATAATGAGATTTTTTTTAAATAAAGAGGATAATAAAAATGTTTACAATCTCACCAGAGAGAACCACTACTGACATTATTGTTTACATGATGCCATAATTTTTTGTATACCTACATATGAAAAATTAAAAACAAAATGTGAGGGGTGCCTGGGTAGATCAGTCAGTTGAGCGTCCGACTTTGGCTCAGGTCATGATCTCATGGTTTGTGAGTTCGAGCCCTGCGTCGGCTCTGTGCTAACAGGTCAGAGCCTGGAGCCTCCTGCAGATTCTGTGTCTCCCTCTCTCTCTGCCCCTCCTCTGTTCTCACTCTGTCTCTCTCTGTCTCCCTCAAAAATAAATAAACATTAAAAATTAAAAAAAAAGTGATCATATAGAACATAACCTTCCCAAACTTGCTTTTTTCATTAACATGTATTATAAACATGTAATCCTACCCTAATATTGCCATACAGCTTGATTTGTATTGGGTACATAATTCTTGTACTAATCTCTTTCTGTTAAATATTTAGTATTCTCAATGGTGTGGTCAATAACTGTTTAGTTAAATCTTTCCTGATTTCCTTAATTAATCCTTAGAATATATCACTAAATTATTTCTGTGTTAGAACTCTCATTTTTAAGAAATGCATTTGAGTTTAACAACAACAACAAAAAGAGATATGAGAAGCACTTAGGAGTATCCTGAGGACCTTAAGCACAGGGAAGTTGCTGGAAACATTCTTTGGACTCCTATGTATACTGGTCTCTAAATTTATGATTCATTACCTCCTTCTCACCCAAAAGTCTCCCCCTGCTTCATATCACACGCATAAAAACAGAGCCACCCACAGCAACAATTTGTATGGCACAGGCCCAGCCATCCTGAGAAAAATGAAATCATTCCCATTTCTTTCTCATGGCTGCACCCATTCTCCATTTCAGATTTCCAGGATTAACAGATGTTCACCTTGGCCCCATCAACTGAGGCCAAGGGATGGTGCTTGACGAACACGGTTGCCCGGAGCCACTCGATAGCCATGTAAATGATGGGGAGGCAGTCTATGAATACCGTCATACTTTTACCACTCATCATACACGTTTTTATGTAAAGATATTTATTGCAACAAATTGGCCCAGTTAAACCAGTGAAAGAAAGGAAATTCTTTTTTTTTTCTCTTTCTTTCATACGAATAGTTTTTTTCAAACACTGAGTTCATTTCATCTGACAGTGGGCAACAACACCTTCACATGTTTTTGAGGTATGCATCTACAAAGAAGATACCATCCTCTATGAGCACTCCAGTTTGATTCAACTGGAATGTTACCTATTGTCAACTCTTAATAAGAATAAGAAAATTCCATCGTGGAAAAAGATTTTAAAACTTGTTAGCTGTTCTCTTTTAGAATTAACATACGTAAAATCACATTTCTCGCATAATGCATTTTGTGGTTATTATAAGAAAAGCACATCTAGTATTTAAGGACAGAACATTAATATTTATAGAGAAAAATCATGACCAACTTAAAGTAAGTCTAAATTTTTCTCTGGACTTTGATTATGCAGCTAGAAGTATATTTCCACAAGAGAGTAGAATCTTCCAGTCAAATGTGTTGAAAATTTTTGGAAAGAAAGGAATTAATAGGATGAAAAGCCTAAGGCAAACTAGGTATTATAGAATTGTATTAGTTCTATGTTTTCTAGAAAAGCCCATAATGTTATGTAAGTCTGGGATCTCTACATTTTCTTCAGTTGCCTTAGTCTCTACTGTATTAGTTATCTATTGCTGCATAACAAATTACCCCCAAATTTAGTAGTTTAAAACAACCAACATTTATTATTGCACACAGTTTCTGAGCGTCAGGAACCAGGAGGAGCTTCGCTGGCTGGTTCTGGCTCAGGGTCTCTTATGGAATTGCAGTTAAACTGTCAGCTGGGGCTATAGTCCTCCGAAGGCTTGACCTAATTAAGGGATCCGCTTCTAAGCTCACTTGTGTGGCTATTAGCAGGAGGCCTCACTACATGGGCGTCTCCCTAGGTCTGCTCATGACCTGCCAGCTCATTTACCCCGGAGCAAACCATCTAAGAGATAGAGTTGGTGGGCAGGGGGACATAGAAGCAATGCTGTCTTGTATGACAGCCTCAAAATTGACAATCCAGGGGTGCCTGGGTGGTTCAGTCGGTAGAGCACGCAGTTCTTGATCTCAGGGTTGTAAGTTCAAGCCCCACTTTGGGTGCAGAGATTACTTAAAAATAAGATCTTTAAAAAACAAAACAAACAAAAGTGACAATCCATCACTTCTGCCATATGCTGTGGCACACAGAACCTTCTACCATGAGGGCAGAGAGGGGTGTGGGGTGGGATATGTAGTGTAGGGATACCAGGAGGTAGGAATCACTGGGCCTCATCTTGGAGGTTGACAACTCCATATACCGTTCTCAGGTCATAAAATTCCCTTTATAATTTGATTTATATTTACATTTCTAGAATTTTGATTCCCTTCTATATTTTTTCTGTGTACTCAAAATAATGTTACAAATCAATTGTAATTCTACAGTTTGCATGTAGATGTTTCTAACATGGATTGCCTGGGTGGCTCAGTCAGTTGAGTATCTGATTTCCACTCAGGTCATGATCTCACAGTTCATGGCTTCGAGCCCTTGCATTGGACTATGTGCTGACAGCTCAGAGCCTGGAGCCTGCTCCAGATTCTGTCTCTCTCTCTCTCTCTCTCTGTCTCTCTCCCCTCCCCCAGTCATGCTCTGTCTCTCTCCTTCTCAAAAATAAATAAACATAAAAAAAAATGTTTCTAACATTTAGTGGTTGGGGTTTAGCCATTTCTTATATTTTTACTAATGCTCCATATCCTAAATTATACATATTATGCTTATTTTAAAAACAAATTGATTAAGTGGATCTCTCTTTTTAGACTATCTTCATTCATTAATTTATTTAATAAATAATAATTTATTTTTATTTTTATATTATATATTTTTGAGTTCAAGGAAATGTGTTTTCTTTATTGTTCCAGTATGTCACTTCTGTGACATACTTCTGTTCTAGTCTCCTCTTTTTTAAAAACAGCTTTATTGGGGTGCCTGGGTGGCTCAGTCGGTTAAGCATCTGACTTTGGCTCAGGTCATGATCTCACAGTTTGTGGGTTTCAACCCCGCATAGGGCTCTGTGCTAACAGCTCAGAGCATGGAGCCTGCTTCAGATTCTTTGTCTCCCTGTCTCTCTGCCCCTCCCCTGCTCTCTCTCTCTCTCTCTCTCTCTCTCTCAAAAATAAATATTAAAAAAATTAAAAACAACTTTATTGAGATATATTTCACATGTCATACAATTCACTCATTTCACTCATGTAAAGTGTAAAGTTCCCTGTTTTTAAGCCACATTTTTGGAGGCAAAAAGCCTGACAATATCTAGAATTGGTCAGAGATATTCGATCACCCTATATGTATTTAACTAATAAAGGTCTATCTTTAAGATTTCATGTATACATGTTCTTTCTGCCAGAGCAAACAGGTAGACACAGGTATCTTGTTTATTCTTTCTGTCAGTGTTCTGCAGAACCTGAAGGTGTTAACTGTGTGGCAAGCAGGACCAAAGAAGTAACTTCAGTGGCCTGCAGATCTATCTATGTGCCAGATGAGTTGTCCCATCAGAGTCCTATCATCTTCCCCTAGGAATAAATAAACAGTCCAAACCTCAAGTGACTATTATAAAGGACTATGTTTACCAGATTATCAGGACACACCCAAATACTGTTGTTCCAGATAATCTAGTCACTAATGGATGGAAATTATATTTTATTTAATGATATTCCAGAAAGTAAAAGATGTGTGTTTTCATATGCTTTTCAAGAACTATGACATAAGCCTAAAACAGAGCAGGTGTTCATCTTAACTGAAATGTAGTATACATTTTTTTGTTTGTTTGTTTCCCTCCTTAGGTAAAATTTTTATCTATTAAAAAATTACACAGCTAGCACACATATATTTCTGGAAAAAATAGAAAATATACAGAAAGAATTTGTAAGCATTTTAATCCTGTTATCTAGAAATAGCCCGTGTTAAGTTTTGGTGTATATCCTTTCAAAAAACAAAATTTTAGAGGGCATATATTTATACACATTGTAACTGGTAATTGCAAGCTTTAATCATCTGTGATTAAAAACTGGGCTCAATTTAATATTTAATTATTTGATTACTTCTTATTGTGTATTTGGTTTGCCTTGATCTCCAGGAGGCTAGATATACCACTTCTTTTCTCCGTGGGTCCATGTTCACTGATATGGCCCCTAAAAGGAGCCTTACCGTCACCACTGTTAATGGTGCCCCTTACCTTAGCAAGGAATCTTCCAGCTCACAGTGCTTAGAAACCCGCCAACCCTCTCGTGGGCCTCCACGCAGCACTGCCATGTGCCATGACTCTAAAGAAAATTCCTTCTTCAGCTTCTCAGAGCTCAACTCCCAATTTCCTGTCAGCAAGCCTGCAAACAAATGTATACACTCACGTATAAGAACAAGTGGTATTTTTAGGACAGTGAGATCTCATGCCAAATGTATGAAACAAATCGTTTCTCTCGAACAGAATAATACCCTGGCACATTAAGTACTGTATAGGCAGCGTCCTGTGTGAATCTTTTTGTACTAAAGCATTCACGTTTTGGGGGCCTCAACATTTCAAACACCTTTTATGCAGATGAGGGATCAGCTTAATTCTCACTAGGTAAATGGCCTATTCAGGATTTTTAGATCAAAGAAACAATCTGCCCTACAAGTTGATTCAATACTACAGAACAAACAATAATAACCAGTTCACTCCTTTGACAGTTTTGTAGGCTTTTATCTTTTCCATCCAGGTTTCAGTTGGCCAACTTTCAATAAAGGTACAAATTCAAGCTTCTTGTTCCTTGATTAGTAGTCTCAGCTCCTGCCCCCATTCTCTGAGAAGGGTCTTAACTGTGCCAGGAGGTGGCAAAGGGAGACTCCATTTTCATGCTTTAGGCTTACGTATACTTTTGAGTTATTGCAATGAGAAAATATTCATACACTGGTTACATGATTAAAAAAAAAAACCTGCCAACATCACCACCAATGAAACAAAAGTAGAAATCTGGCCACAGACACATTGAAGCATTCAGAGTGGAGCTCATGGTGGTCTATTTCTGCTGTACTATTAGATAGTTTGTGGTGGTTGCATGGTCCGGGAGGATGTTCAGAAGTCCGTGCACCTGGCTCTGTAAGAAATGTGTAGTCCTGGGGTGCCTGGGTGTCTCAGTCTGTTAGGCATCCGACTTTTGATTTTGGCTCATGTTGTGATCTTGCAGTAGTGGAATTGAGCCCCGTGTGTGTGGAGTGTGGAGCCTGCATGAGATTCTATCTCTCCTTTTGCCCTTCCCCTGCTTTCACACGTGTGCACATGCCCACACTTTCTCTGTCTCCCTCTAAAGAAAAAAGTAAAGAATAAAAGACATGTGGATTCCTTAGGCATGTCATTAAACCCCAGTTTCTGTATCCATCCCACGCTATATTGAATGCTGAGGCCTCTTGGAACCCCACCACTCTGTAGTTCATATGACTTTCCCTTGAATGATCTCATTGTAAGAAAAGTCACATTCTTTTATTTCTCCAAACAAAATTTAATCTTCTTGATTTATTTTTTACTGGGTGGAGGAAAATTCAATGCCAGTCTTTTTTTTTTTTTTTTTTCAGATTTCCCTGCCCCTGCTATAGGGTTCTGTCAGGAGTAGACACTGTTCAGTGCACGTGCAGGGGTAGACCCACCAGTCTTCAACACTGGTGACACCCTCCTTGTCCATTTCTGCAAGTTCTTGAATGGAGGTAGCTCAGCTTCTTTTTACCTTATTTTGACCATGAATATTCTTTAACAGCCCTCCAAGATATTTTTCATAAAGTTAATTGCTACCTCCCTCGTACCAGTCACTTGTTGGTTGGCTTTTCAGTTCTGTTGCTGCTTTTCTTCTCTGCTTTTCCAATATTCTAGAGAGCTGAAAGTCTGCAGGTTACATTTCTTGGTGCCGCTTACCAGCGGGCTCCTGGTTTAGGACCGCTAATGGGAGGCAATGGCAGGATGCTGGAAGGCAGGAAATGAGGGAAAGGGATTTACCTATGGCTTTCCATTTCTGACAATGTCTCAGGCATCAATGATGTTATTTACTACAGTGACAGTGTTGCCAAAGTTCCATTCCTGGTTGGGGTGACATCTTGTCAGCAGATCAACAGCTAACTACAGTAGTGTCTCAATCAGAACCGTGGTCAGTATAAGCATATGAACCCCAGCCTAGAAGTATTGGCAGATTCTATTCTTTGGTTGTCACTCCTCATGTTTTTTTTTGTTGCTGTTTTGTTTTGTTTTTTTTTAATGTTTATTTATTTTTGAGAGAGTGAGAGAGAGCAAGAGAGAGCAGGGGAGGGATAGAGTGAGGAAGACAGAGAATCTGAAGCAGGCTCCATGGTGTCAGTGCAGAGCCCGACACAGGGCTCAAACTCACAAACCGAACCATGAGATCGTGACCTGAGCCAAAGTTGGATGCTCAACCAACTGAGCCACTAGGCGCCCCTCCTCTTGGTGTTCATCCTCCACCTCCCCTCCTTCCCTGTTTTCTCTCTTGCATTACTTTCATAATCAATTCCTTGCATTAAATGTTCTCTAGTTGAAATATTCCATTTGGCTTTTGTTTTTCTTGACTGGAAGTTGATTAACAGACCTCCTGTCCCTTACCCAGTATCCTTGAGCTGTACTATCACACACCTAGTTACCTTTTACCGGACTGTGTGTGTGAGGGTAAGATGTTGTCCCTGCTCTTCTCAAATCCAATAAAACCCTACTTAGTTAGGATTCTTTTGGTTGAAAATAATGGAATCTCAGCTGAGGGAACCTAAGACAAATTGGAAAATTTAAGATTTTAAGTGCAAGCCTTGGATCCTTAGTCCTGGGATATATCCAGGCCACCTGAACCATGGATGGAAGCCCCGCAGGTAACTACATCAGTTAGCCAGTACTGCACAACAAACCCAGACTTAGTAGTATATGATAATAACCCAAGACGCCGTGGCTTCTAATAACAACCATTTATCATTTTTCATAAGTGTGTGGGTTGGTTGGGTAGTTCTTTTCATCTGGCGGGGGGGATGTGGATGATCTCAGCTGCATTTCTTCATATCTCGTTGGTTAGCTGGTAAGTCATTTGCGGCCTGGTTTATTAGGGTGACCTTGGATGGGGCACTATAGCTATGGTCCTTCCCCTTTCAGCAAACTAGCCAAGCATTTCTCAGGGAGTGGATGGGTCAAGGAGAAAGCAAGGCTTCTTGTGATTTAAGTTAGAAACTGGTAGTGTGTCACTTTCACCAAGTCACATATTAAGCCCAAATTGAAGAGGTGAGATACCAGGATCCAGGAAGAGCTGGAAAGTGGCATACAGGAGGGGGGGTAGTGAAGGGGGCCTGTTTTGCAATCTATCCACTATAGTAAACCCAGGAACTCTACTTTTCTTTCTTTCTTTCTTTCTTTCTTTCTTTCTTTCTTTCTTTCCTTTTACTTATTTTTGAAAGAGAGAGAAAGAGCGAACGGGGGAGGAGCAGAGAGGGAGAAGGAGACACAGAATCAGAAGCAGACTCCAGGCTCTCTGAATTGGTCAGCACAGTCCCCAACACGGGGCTCAAACCCACAAACTGGGAGATCATGACCTGAGCTGAAGTTGGATGCTTAACCGACTGAGCCATCCAGGCGCCCCAATCACCTTTGCTTTTCTGTAAGCCTTGCTTTATTTTTTTTTTCCACCACACACCTACCTACCTTTCTTGCTTGCTTGCTTGCTTGCTTGCTTGCTAGCTTTCTTGCTTGCTTTCATTTATTTCTTTATTTTAACCTGTTTTCTTTCTTGCTTGGTCTGTGTGGTAGAAAATGGCCACTGCTACCACCTTCTAAGTTTATGTGTTCACCATTGAAGTAGAGAGCCAGACTAAAACTAGAACCTCAACCAACTCTATATACCTTGGAAAAGGTCTTGGTGGATCATCTTCAGTCAGGTGCACACGCTTGGAACAATAAACTGTGGTCTAGAAGACTGGCACATTAGTGCTTTGACTGTAGCCCTATGGATGGAAGGAGAGTTGAGAGTAGCTATGTGAGAAGGAAGCATCAACCCAAATATTATGCAAATAGAGCCACAAAACTTATAAATGTTTCCAAGGTGTCTTTAATTTTGTTTTTAAGAGAAATATGTTTTGCAGCTATGACTTAGATTGCAAGGAAAAAAGGAAAATGATTTAGTGTGGGGAGCAAGAACATGGGCTATGGTGCAAGACTGCCTATGTGGATATCTCCCCTTTGCCACATCTTAGCCTTGCGACATTGGGAAAATTCTTGATCTCCTTGAGGCCCAATTACCTTGATAGTAAAACGTGATACAAAATGATTCCTATCATATAGATTGTTGTGAGGATTTAATTAGAACATGCATACTGCCCATACAACAGTGTATGCTCCATAAATGTTAGCTGTTGATACAAATTCTAAAGAAAAAGCACTGAACACTAGGTATACAAATTCAGCAGGACAGAACTTGTGATTTCTATGAGCTTTCACTGTCTGAATTATCTGCTAGAGGTCTTTAGTTTGAAATCAAATTAAAGTCATCCTAGAATATTCTCACTGGAAACCCCAGCTTCGTGTTTACTGTTCTATTAATCATCTTTTCAAGGCATTCCTTCAGGTTTTTGTGTATGTTTACCAAGGACAGAGTTAAGTCAAAAGTAGACAAGGTCAGGAAAGCCAAGATGTCATTGATGAAGCTGTGAACCCATCAGGGAGTGGGGATCAAAGAATGACTCTTTGCTTGAGGCTGAAGTAGGTCAGAAAAGCATATAATTTTGAAGAAAAAATTTATCTGTGTCTAATTGTCCCCCAACTCTTCCACAAAGCACAGAAACCTCGAAGTGTTAGTAATTGTATACCTAGTAGTCCTGGGCAAAGAGGAAAAGAAAAACTTTTAAATATTGAAAGTTTCAGTATGGATCATTTAAATGATACTATGTAGAATGCAAGTATGTAGGACTTTGTAAGATACCAAATCAGGATCTTTTTAACAAAAAGAGGGAAAGGTGTCTTGTTTTTCTTTTAATTTTTATGTAGTATAATTTCTTTGATGATCAGATTGTGTCCAATGAACTCATTTTAAAAGTATGTGCAAGAAGTTATGAAAATGTGTTAAAATAGCTTCTTGTGTTTTATTTACCACACCTACATTCTTCGTGCATATTGGCATAGGAAGTAGCTAAGATTGAAGGCAGGCCATTCCTTTATAATCTTATCCAAAATAGAAGCTAATAGTTGTAATGACTCATTTGTTTCCTTCTACTTTCAATCCTTATCTTGGGACCACAGATTGCATTACAATTGCTAAGTAATTGTACATCTTTTGTGAAGCACCTTGAAATGTTTTGCTGTGGTAAGAAATTGGCCACATTTTAGAATTACCAAACAAAGCTAAGTTTTTTTAACTGAGTCCTGTCGCTTTAATGTAATATGTCGTATTATTTTGAGAACATGCAACGAGTCACTAGAAAAAAAGATGAGGCCCAAGTATTTAATAAATAAATAACTTAATTTAAATAAGAGATTTCCCTACAGTGAAATCTATTTTTGTAATAATTTTCTTGACTTCTAACATATACCATGAGCATGCCTTATTGCAAACTCTTGGTCACCTGATGCTTAGAGACATTATTTTTTTCCTCTGTACCATCTAATTGATTTTGTTTTCCTCCTCATGAAGCACAATACTTAAATCGAATAGTTTGAAAACTATGAATGATGTTAGTCTGGGTGAGGGTCAACTAGGATTAAAGAAATTCCTATAACAGATCCTAAGCACTGATGAATTCAGTATTAAAATACATGTTGTGGAATGTGAAAGAGACTGCTGGTTGTTGCCCCAAGTCCACTTTTCAGTTATTCTCGATTTATAAAGCTTTGGTTGGGGGCCCTGGTTGGCTCAGTCAGTTGAGCGTTGATTTCAGCTCAGGTCATGGTCTCAGAGTTCATGAGTTTGATCCCCACATCAGGCTCACTGCCGCTGTCAGCCTGTCAGCACAAAAATCCTGCTTTGGATCCTCTGTCTCCCTCTCTCTTCCCCTCCCCCTCTTGTGCTCTCTCATAAATAAATAAACATTAGAGATTGTTTCTAAACCTACTTCCTTTAAAAAAAAAAATCCTCGGTGTTCATCGGGGCACATGGCTGCCCTGATTCAGGCTGCATCTCCTTTTCTCTCTCCCAGCTGGGAACAGCCGAATCATTCAGTGCAGGAAAATGGGATGTAAGTGGCAGTCATGTATGACATATCTCAGGAGTTTGATGTGAAAGAGAAATAAACCATTACTCCCTCACCTCACCACCCACCTGCCTCTCATTAGGGAAAGGGATAGTGGGATATGACCCTAAAGTGAGTTCTTGGTCATTGGGTATAATTAAATAAAGAACGCTGAGAGGGAACTCTACCTCAGTCTGCATGACACGTGCTGAGCCTTCACCAGCAAACCCAATTTTAATAGAAACCATGTTTTATAAGCCATCCTTAACAGTACAAAGCATTTTTTTGTGAACTGGTGTAAATGTTTCTATTGGAGGTTACTGCATGCTACAGGTCCCACCTGGTGACTTTATCACCACTGAAGGTGGAAAATAGGAATTGGACTTGAATCGTGGGAGGAGAGATTTGTGCTATCAGGAATAATTTAAAGAAGAAATGAAAGACAGTAAAGGTGATGAAGAGTGAATAAATCTAAGTAAAAGGTTTTAATTCTACTTGTATTTGAAATAGGATAAACAGTTCCATTTTGTAGTGTGGTTTCTCCAAGTGTCTTTCTTTCTTTTTTATTTTATATATTTATTTTTGAGAAAGACAGAGCGAGCGAGCAGGGGAGGGGCAGGGAGAGAGGGAGAGAGAATCCCAAGCAGGATCCTCGCTGTCAGTGAAGAGCCTGTTGCAGGGCTCAAACTCACGAACCATGAGATCATGACCTGAGTCGAAGCAAGAGTTGGACACTTAACCAACAGAGCCACCCAAGAACCACCCTCCAAGTGTCTTTCTGATATAGAGTTCTCTGAGCCCCTAAATGTTGCATCTGTTGAAGCCCTTTTTGGAGAGAAAAAAAGTGCAGTATTTTTTGTTCTTATTCTCTCTAGTAGGCATTACTTGAAAAATAATTGCATTTGACTTCAGACATAAGTAATTCTTAGAGAAACTAAAACAAACAAACAAACAAAAAACGCAAACCCATTGGCTGGTGTTTTTATTTTTGTCATGCAAACCTTAGGTAGTCAGCTAAATATATATTTAATTATATCAAAGCATCCAGTTAAGGTATAATTTCTAAGCCATGTTACAGGTCATAAATGGGACAAAGCTGTCTGCATTTCATAGTGTAAATATTTGTTCAGAGCATCACATAAGATTGGCTGTAATTATAGTGTTTTCCATTAAATTTAGAAGGGTATCAACCACAACACACATTTATTCCACCAGTCACTTTAATCAAGTCTGAAAACCATAGGGCAAGCATTACTGCATTTAGTTGTCATCTATGCCCTTGGGCCAAGCATGTCTAAGCAATTCATAATTCTCTTGGACATGAGAAAAGAAACAAATGTAAAAAAATCTATACTTCCTTATTGTGGTCTATGCAAATTCTTGAATGTTGGTCATCTTGCACTTAAAAAAATGATGTTAATTGATGGATTTCTGCTAATCCTACAATAGCAGCAAAACTGATTCTAATTCATGTTTGAAAAAGTCCTCCAAGGGGCGCCTGGGTGGTTCAGCCCGTTAAGCGTCCGACTTTGGCTCAGGTCATGATCTCACGGTCCGTGAGTTCGAGCCCCGCGTCGGGCTCTGTGCTGACAGCTCAGAGCCTGGAGCCTGTTTCAGATTCTGTGTCTCCCTCTCTCTCTGCCCCTCCCCTGTTCATGCTCTGTCTCTCTCTGACTCAAAAAGAAATAAACGTTAAAAAAAAAATTAAAAAAAGAAAAAGTCCCCCAAATAACCATATTCCTTTAAATGTAGTCTATATCTGATCAGCTGATGCTCAGAGTTTTTGGTTTTACAAGCACTTTATCAAGATATGGTGACTGTACTAGCAAATGTCTCCTCTTTTCTATCTTCTAATTTTGATAGTGCTTTACTTATACCAAACAGTGACCAGGATAAGACATAAGATTATCAAGGGAGCGTTTCTGGCAATATCTTAGCATTATACCATGAAGGGAATTAGATTAATCTAAATTACAATGTGCTAGCTTCCACTTATAGAATGAATGAGTCACTAGGATGAAAAGTACAGCATAGGGAGTAGAGTCAATGGCATTGGAATATCGTTGCAGGGCGACAGATGGTAGTTAAATTTGTGGGGAGCATAGCATAACTTATAGAAAAGTTGAATCATTGAGATGATTAAAACCAATGGGGGGCACTTAAAACCAATGTAACATTGCATGTAAACTATATGTCAATTAAATACATCAATTAAAAAATAAATTACAACAGGGGCACCCGTGTGGCTCAGTCAGTTAAGCATCCAACTTCAGCTCTCATCATGATCTCACAGTTTGTGAGTTCCAGCGGTGAATCGGGGTTTGTGCTGACAGCTCAGAGCCTGGAGCCTGCTTCGAATTCTGTGTCTCCCTCCCTCTCTGCCTTTCCCCTGCTTGCACTCTGTCTCTCTCTCTCTCAAAAATAAATAAACATTAAAAAAAATTAAATAAAAAAATAAACACAAACTGTAAGATCATGACCTGAACTGAAATCTAGAATCAGACGCTTAATCTACTGAGCCACCCAGGTGCCCTGCTGTATTTATATTTTAAACAAACATCTAAAAATTTCTATTTACTTGATATACTCAACTTGTGTAAATTTCCCTGAGTTTTGCTTTAAAACACTATAAAACTTAGACATAGTAGCGCTTGTGGGACAATTATCATAGGGAAAATGAAGTAAATCTTTATCAATGTTTAAAGAAATGCTAACTATCCACTTCATCTCTCTGAAATGAGTGGATTGTGTGTGATTATTTTGTACTTGAGAATTTAAATATAGAATCACTAATTACAAGCCCAAGTTATACTTGGAGTAAATTGAATAATGGACAAATCTATGAGTTCATTACTAAAAGAATATACATATACATGTATATCTATGTCTATAGATATAGATATATTTGCAAACTCCACTAGTATAACCTCTGAACATACTGATACTTTAAACTTTTGGGGCAGAAATTTGGAATGATAGAAGTCTGTAACTTATTCAGATTATCAGAAATTATATAAATAAAACCATTCCAAGGGCAAGCCAGATTTCATGACAACTCAAAGTTTAGACATTAGCCATTCTCATAGTCCCCAGTGTGATTTTTCTTGTTCAGAACCCAGTAATTTATCTTCTCAGGATCCACTGCTCTTCTTATCCCCACTTTATTAAGTCTCTCCTCCTCCCTGACCCCCCAGCCGCCCAGCATGCCTCTACACTATTGATTAATGGTACTGCTCACTCTGACCTCTCCTCCACCAGCTGCCCACCAGCCACTGAGACATCTGAAGGGAACGCAACATCCTGGGGGCCCATGGAATCAGTGAGGTCTGCCTATGCTTTACAAAATTGCTCTCTTGGTTAGTTTTAGCTGCAGAGCTAAACTCATCCTTTGTCTTCGGAAGGTGTTGATGTTTATGCTGTATAATAAATGTAGTTCACATCTGCAATTTCATATCACTACAGGTTTCACCCAAGTGAAAGTATCTAGTTCCCATGGATGCCACTTTGACCTTTAAATAAGAGCAATTACCTAAAAGCTAAAGTAAATCAGAATCATGCATCAGAAGCCTTTCATTCATTGAATGTGCCTCAGGACTTTTATTGCCACTTTTAAAAATCCTCAGCTGATTTATATTGATGTTACAATTCTTCAGACAAAATAAAATGCCAAATAATTTGGAAGACATAGTACAGTTTCATCAGCTGCTGGATGAATACAGATAAGGAAAGAAAGAACTGAAATTTAAGAAGCACTTCATTTATATTCAAAAGGCAAGTGCTTCACAGACTGACTACCCAACAGCTGTCTTCACTTTTCTGAAGCAAATCATAAGAATGATCATTGTTTCCTGACTTTAGTTGAGCAGTATGAACATCAGAGATAGGTAACCTTTAGGTAAGCAAAGACTGCAGGGCAAAAAAATTGAGGGCATTCTGAGTCATTCCTAGCTGGGAATTATAAGTTCAGCAATGATGAATACCCTGAAATAAACTAAACATCTTTGTAATGTTCAGAAATGAAGACAAGAAAGGAAAGTTTGGTAGGCAGAAAACCCAAATGTGTAGACAAAACATTGTTCAAAATGTTGCCTTTCTGAACTGACACTGTTTAGTGGTGTTTGTTTATATAATTCTCAGATGTGCTTGAAAATTATTTATCAATTTTCAATTGATAAATATCACATTCTATGTGACACCCATTCATAGTTAGAAACATTGTCATGATTTAATCACCTTTTCTTGGAGAAGAAGCTGTAGAGAAGTTAAATTTAAGGGTCTTTTCTTAAAAACTGGGCTACGTCCATCTATGAAGAAGAGATTCTGTATCATCTATAAAGAAGAGAATTCAAAATGTTGAAAAGGCACAGTGTTAACCTGGTAATTTCTAGACTCCTATCTATCTATCTATCTATCTCTCTATCTCTCTATCTATGTATCTATCTATCAAGTGTGGGGTAGGGGCAGAGAGAGAGAGAGAGAGAGAGAGAGAGAGAGAGAGCATCCCAAGCAGGCTCCATGCTGTCAGCACAGAGTCTGATGTGGGGCTCTATCTCACAAACCGTGAGATTGTGACTTGAGCTGAAATCAAGAGTTGGACACTTACCCGCTTGAGCCACCCAGGCACTCCTAGACTCGCTTTTAAATTGCATGATCACTTGGTTAGCAAATGCATCCCATTTAATTTTAATTCAGATAGACCTTTGCCACATTACTGCTGTATTCTGCTAGTGAATGCAAATTATTTAATAATCTGCCACCAAATTCTTTAACCAACTCATTATCTGAGATTAGAGTGCTAAATTTTCATCCTGCTGCAGAGTGAATTTCTGCAATTCTTGAGACATTTTAGGGGCAACAGACAAGGTTTTGCTAGCTTTATAAATGCGTCAATGCATTGGTACTAAAATTCCTCGCCTCTATTGAATTATTCATACTGCTGTCATTCAATTAAGAATTCTGTCTTCATTTTGTTAGAGCAATGCATTTTTATGTCACGTGAAGAATGAGTAAAAAGGCATTTATGTATTGAATGAATGATGTTGGCTTATTTTATCTTTAAGGTTCTTTGTAACACAGAAGTTCTACAATTAATATTTTCTAAAAAATCAGCAAGTAAGGCTTTTGCTTGATTACTCACATATTAAATGACAGTAGCTATTCACACCCATACCCAAATCTTTTCTTTAAAATGCTCTTTAAAGCTGTGAGTTCCTAGTATATGCTTAATGGAGTACAATGCTTCCTAGGGAATAACAGAATTTTGAACTATTTTCTGCTTTAGAGCTTAAGTATTTGTTGAAATCTGCCTCTTTTTTTTTTTTTTTCATTTTACTTTGTGCTTAAAAATCGTGTCTGTGTCTCTATAGCCGCATGAGTAGATTCTAATGCAAGATGGTGGGGTAGTCAGTGTTTTGACAATTTCTAGGAGCACCTTCTAAATTGGGCAAGGAGATGTAACCATCCGTGGGAGAGAGCATCCAAATTCAAATCCAGATATCAAGAGAAAAATCCTTTTATTTTCTCATAAAGATCCTTGAACTGAGACCTTCCCTGTGAGACTGCCACTCTCAAATTTTTTAAGTGTTTTAATTGGAAATAGCCAAGCCTTAGGTATTAGTTTTCTATTGCTGCCAAAGATTACCACAAATATAGACATTGAGATCCACACAAATTATATTATCTTACAGTCCTGCAGGTCAGAAGCCAGACACAGGTCTACTTGAATTAAAATAAAAGTGTTGGCAGTACTGAGCTTCTCCCTGGAAGCTCGAAGGGAGAAGCTATTTTCTTGTTTTTTCTACCTTCTAGAGACCGTCTGCATTCCTCGGCTCATGTTCCCTGCCACAATCTTCAAAGCCAGTAATGGTGAGTCATGTCCCTCTCATGCTGCCATCTATCTAGTTCTCTGCAGCAAAGGAAGAGCCTCTACTTTTAAAGGCTCACGTAGTTAGTTTGGCTCCACCTAGATAATCCAGGATATTCTCCCAATTTCAGGATCCTTAAATTTAATCACATCTGCAATGTCCCTTTTGCCATGTAGGGTAACATATTCATAGGCTTTAGGGATTAGGGCATGAACATCTTTGGGGAGAGGGGTATTACTCTGCTTATCATACGTTGATAGACATTTATTTGCTAACGCTTTTTTCCCCTCTCCTCTCTGTACTGATATCATGGACATTCTGTCTTCTCTTCACTCCCTCCTCCAGGAATTTCATTTACTCTCATGCATTTGACACTCATTCAATGGGGATGACTTCTTTTTTTTTAATGTTTTTATTTATTTTTGACAGAGAGAGAGAGACAGAGCATGAGTGGGAGAGGGATAGAGAGAGAGGGAGACACAGAATCCGAAGCAGGTTCCAGACTCTGAGCTGTCAGCACAGAGCCTGACACAGGGCTCATACTCACAGACTACAGGATCACAACCTGAGCCAAAGTCGGAGGCTCAACTGACTGAGCCACCCAGGCGCTGTGGGGATAACTTTTTATTGACACACAATGAATTGAGAATTTGGGGCTTTAATTAAATTAATTAATTTATTTATTTTTGAGAGAGAGAGAGAGAGAGAGAGGACCCATGCAAGCAAGGAATGGGCAGAAGGAGACAAAAGAGTGAGTATCTCAAGCAGGCTCCATGCTCAGCACAGTGCCCAGTGTGGGGCTTGAACTCTCAATCATGAAATCACGACCTGAGCCAAAACCAAGAGTCAGATGCTTAACGGACTGAGCCACTGAGGCGCCCGTTTTATTTTATTTTATTTTACTTTATTTTATTTTATGTATGTATTTAAGAGAGAGAGTTTTAATTTTAGTTAAAAATGTGAAGTCAGGGATACCTGGGTGGCTCAGTTGGTTAAGCATCTGACTTTGGTCCAGGTCATGATCTCACTGTTGGTAAGTTCAAGCCCGGCTTCAGGCTCTGTGCTGACAGCCCTGAGATTGGAGCCTGCTTCAGATTCTGTGTCTCCCTCTCTGTCTGCCCCTCCCCCACTTGTGCTCTGTCTCTAGCTCTCAGAAATAAATAAATGTTAAAAAAATTTTTTTAAAATGTGAAGTCAATAATCAACTGATGCTTACTTCCATTTATATGACATGTCAATCAGTTATTAAACAGGCAAAGTTTTAGCTGTTTTAAATTGTGTGCAGTTGGTTATATCAGTTGCATACAAACTATGCTAACTTTCTTACTAGCTTACCTGCTCTAAAGTCACTGTATTTTCTCAGTTCTTGTTAATAGTTTTGGTTTTTGATGTTTCTGGTGTTGCTTGAAATGAAGGGGCAGCTGGCTTCTTGCTTAGACATCTTTGGGTTGTCCAGAATGTTGTTGAATGGGGATATTTTGCCATGGGGTCCTCTAGAGTAGCTGGCTGGAGCTCTGAGGTCAAATTTCTTTCCTTTCTTTTCCTTTTTCCTTTCTTTTCTTACCTTTGCCATTGATCCTAATGCTTTTGTTATTAGCTCTCTTGGCTGTGTAAGGATATGCACTAAAATGTAAAATATATTACAGGGATAGAAGTAAAGGATAGGAAGTGGAAGGACCTTGGTGGCTTGGATTAGGTTATTACCTGTATTAGTGTTATTTGTCAAATACTCCTATTCCACGACCTTTTGATTTCAAGTCACTAAACTCTACTAGAACTAGTACAACTAGCGCTATCAGCTAAAATTCAACACACCCACTTAAATTTGCATCTCAAATAAAAAATGAATTTTTTAAGTGTAAGTATGTTCCATGCAATATTTGTGACATACCAAAAAAACAAACAAACAAACCCCAAAAAAACCAACAAAAAAACCCTCCCAGTTGTTTATCTCTAATTCAAATTTAATGGAGTATTCTGTAGTTTTATTTGCTGATTCTGGAAACTCTATTTGGAACTAAAATTTTCACCAAAAATATAGTTGATATCTCTGATGAACAGGCTAAATTTGCCTTCCCTTGTTCCCGTTAAATTTCTGGCAAGTACACTTGAATTAAGGATGGAATGATAAGGCCCCTTAGCATTTAGGGAAACAAGTTGAGCCTCAGTAGTTTTTCCTCTTCTTTCCTCCTAGGACTCCTATGGGAAATGAGAAGTTTCCCAGCCTCCTGGGTTTCAGTTTTTCTGTTTGAAATACAGGTCACCTAACAGAGACATTTACAAGTATATTATAGAAGACAACGCAAACCAGTCTTGGAATATAATTTCAAATATGGCTGATATTAGTAGATGTGGTAAAAGAACATGTTTTATCATTTTTTCCACAACTTTATTTTCTATAAAACTATTTTTAAAATTGCCACAGATCAAATTCCATTATTACTACCACCTGTAAAGTGACTATTTTTTCAGTTTTTGTTATCAGTTGGAATTTTTGATGTTTTAAATTTTGCTTGAAATGAAGGGGCAGCTGGCTCATTTCTTAGACGTCCTTAGATTGTCCAGAATGTTAGTTGAATATGGATTTTTTTTAATTTTAATTTTAATTTATTTATTTTTTGCCATGGGTCCTCTCTAGTAGATGGCTAGAACTCTGGGATCAAATTTCATTCTTTACCTGTGCCACCTGTGCCATGAACCCCAATGCTTTTTACATCTTCATTAGTAAATATTAGTCTCCTAAATCCTTCAATCTCTGTAATGTTACACATCTTTACCTTCTCTGTATCATTTGCACATGAGGTAAAATCCTGGATTTTACCATCATAAATTTTCCAGAGACTTTGAACAGAGCCATTTCTCCTTCAGGACCACATTCTCACAGCTACTGTCTTTTCTATTTCTCCACCATTAGGCAACTATTATCACTTCACCCCGTGAAGCCTTCCTTGACTCCCTTGAACGTATATTCTGCCTGACTTCCATTCAGACCATTCCAACACTCTCTATTACCTTCCATCTTGAACTTTCCACGATCAGAGTCAGTTTCATGTCCTTAGAGACTTTCTTCTTTGACACCTGTTCCTTGGCAAGCGATCTCTGTTAAAGTACATAGAATACTGTGGGCCAGATCCTCAGCAAAGCCAATATGTTGTTAAAAAGATTACAGGTTATGTCTAGAGCTAGACCAAAGTAGGAGGAACATGGAAGCTCCAATCAGGACAAAAACAAAACAAAACAAAACAAAACAAAACAAAACAAAACAAAACAAACAAACAAACAAAAAAGGAAAGTTTGCAGGATCCCAGGAGGCAGTAAATATATTAATAGAATCAAATCAAAGAATGAAGGAAGTTAATTGCAACTACAGTGAGGCTGCAGAATTCTAGCTACCCCAGTTAGATGCTTAAAATTGATTTGATGAATGGTATGGATTTGTTTTCACAGTTTATACAACAAAGGTATAGTCCAGGGATGCCTGGGTTGCCCAGACAGTTAAGCCTCTGTCTTCAGTTCAGGTCATGATGTTGTGGTTTGTGGGTTCAACCTCCGCATCAGGCTCTGTGCTGACAGCTCAGAGCCTGGAGCCTGCTTCGGATTCTGTGTCTCCCTGTCTCTCTGCCCCTTCCCCGCTTGTGCTGCATCTCTCTCTCTCTCTCTCTCTCTCTCTCTCTCTCTCTCTCTCAAAAACAAATAAACATAAAAAAAAAAGGTACAGTCCATTTGTGACTCCAGCAAAATCATGGAGATGTAGAACTCAAGTCCTACTTCCAGGTCTTCAATTTCTGAACAATAAACAACTGTATTTTGATTTAATAACATCATTCCACCTGAGATGATAAATCTTATTAATGAAGCCTTCATATTCAGGCAGATTTATATTAAATATGAATATAATAAGGTAAACCAAGCCCATGGTACTTATGCTTTTGTATAAGAACATTTTACACAATCATTAGGAAAATGTATGTATTTGTTAATCTGAGAGATTTTCACTTGTGACTTCCATTTGAAATATGTATTTGGTTTATATATATGACAAGTGGAAAAGTGTAATGGAATTTGGATATTTTTAAAAATCAGTTTTGTACTAATTAAGAACAATTGTGATTTACATTCATTTAGTTTATTTGATCTGTAAGGGTTATGTACAAGGTGAGAAAGATCTTACGTATGAGGGTTTAAGTATGTCTATTCAAACATTTGAAAAGCTTACCAAAAAAAGTATATTAAATGTGGGACTTAAAATGTGGTATAAAATGTAATTAAGGATTTAAACCAAACTATGTAAGTGAATTTAGTCTGTTCAACATGAGTTAATTGAATATGAATAAAAATACCTGAGAGTGATTTTTCTTATTTTATATAACAAGTATTAGATTTTTAAGTAGAAGATGTGGCTGTTGATCTCAAAGGGTTAAGGAAACATTACATTAAAAAATTCTTGAATATTAATTTAAAATGTAAATAACTCTAAATTGCCCTTTCAGAACACGAACTGAACAGACAACATAACACTTAATTTTGTTGATTTTCCCTTCCCTAACTTGTTATTTCACTACCAGAATATACTAAACAGTGTTCTGTTCTGCCCCCAATACTCCTTTTTCTTCCAAGCTCAGGTGAAGTTCTGCCTCTTCACAATATCTTCCTTAAAATCCTGTTTTCAATTATTGCTTCTTGGTTTGAGCTTTCAGTACTCTTTTATCTGCTTCATTCACTTTGTACTGAACTGTTCGAATTTTTCAGCCAAAATGGCGTCTCTTAACTGACTGGAAGGCAACATCTTGGCATCTTTATGCCTCTAATACAGTATTAGATAGACAGTCAACAAATCCTTGACTGGGTGATTTTATATAAAATGTAGTCTTCCTCACTGTTTCTCTTATTAGGGATCAAAACCTCTTCCAGAAATCATCCCCATGCTTGACTGTTACTGGGTTACACGCCTACTCATAACCCAGTCTCTCCCCAATGAGGATGGGTTACTGTGCTCACTTAGAGCAGTTATGCTTTATACCCTGAGACTGGGTGAGAAATACCAGTCATTTTATGTTGAATCCCAGTATTACCATGATTCATTTGACAATCTTGGAATCCATGTTGAGACTTTCACTTTAACTCTCTGAGCCTCAGTTTCCTGCTGGGTAAAACAGGGGAATTTGTGTTAGATTGGCTCAGGGAAATCTCTGAAGATTTCTTCCAACTCAGAAGATCCCTTGGCATATTAGAGATGTTCAAAATTTCCCTTAATTTATGGGGATTTTGTGGGGCCCATGTCCATTCTTATTTGATTCTAGCAACTTCAATCAAGGTATAGAAATGGGAAAGTGGGGAAGACATTTTTTTTCTTTTGTCTGCAAGTAATTCCAAGTTTTATTTATTTTATGTTTTTTTAAGGATTTATTTTATTTTTTTTTTAATTTTTTTATTTAAAAAAAATTTTTTTTAACGTTTATTTATTTTTGAGACAGAGAGAGACAGAGCGTGAACAGGGGAGGGGGAGAGAGAGAGGGAGACACAGAATCTGAAACAGGCTCCAGGCTCTGAGCTGTCGGCACAGAGCCTGACGCGGGGCTCGAACTCACAGACCGTGAGATCATGACCTGAGCCGAAGTCGGACGCTTAACCGACTGAGCCACCCAGGCGCCCCGGGATTTATTTTATTTTTAAGTAATCTCCATACCCAACATGGGGCTTGAACTTACAACCCCGAGATCAAGAGTTGTATGCTCCACTGACTGAACCAGCCAGGCACCCAATCCACTTTTTCTTTATCTAATTTTGTTTGGTGTCACAGCCTTATATTCTTTTGGATTTTAACATGCTTCTATTAGGGTAGCATTGAAAGAATTCAAATCATGATCTTCAATACTGAAACCCCTTTGTTTAAAATATGTCTTTGTGGCTGGCTTGTCTGCTATTTTGAAAGCACTATGGTGCTTAAATATTCCAGCTGCTAAATAGGACAGGTGTCTGATGATCCTTAGAGCAGTTGTCTAAAAATAGAATTCGAAGCTGGAATACATTTTCTGGCATTAGCCATAGGCAATCACCACTATAATTCATGTAAATGAATACCAGATAGCTTTTTTTAATGAATTTTAATGTAGCATTAGATTCTTATTGTTTACCAAAAAACATTGAGTTAAATCTTACAGATGAGAACCTAGAGTTTTATGCTTTAGGGGGAATGTTTTTGTTTATTGTTTCTCTTGTTCTCCATGGAGATGATGGGAATTGAGGCCAAAAGGTGGGTAGAATGGGGTCGGGGAAGAGAAGGATGTGTTTTGCAAGGTTATGTAGAGCTGATGGAAATGTGAGGACAAAAGGATGGGCATTTATTTGGCATTTACATTGAACTCACTAATATCTCAAGCACTTTACTTGTATTATCTCACATAATCACCACAGAAAACCTATAAAGAAATTATTGTTGTCCTCATTTTACAAAAGGGGAAATTGATATGATTAAGAAAATTTCCCAAGCCCACCCAGTTATTAATTGACAAAAGTACAATTCAAACCCAAGATTTAACTAATTTCAAAGCCATGCTTCTAACCACTGGACTATACTGCCAACCATGGGGTTATAATTGTATTTTTTAAGGACTATTTTTAATGTATGTTATCTTGCATTTTAATGTCATAGAGGTGGCATTTAGCTGCTATTAAGGAGTGTGGTAATATAATAAAATAATGTACAAAAACACCCAAATATGTGGATTGGGATAAAAGGTATCAACATAGCCAAGCTCAGTGGAGGATAAGGAACTCTTACCAGAGGTGGATTCTTTTGGGGATTTGGAAGTGGGTTGCAGAAAAGGAAGTTGTATAGAATCATGGGGAGATAATGTAGTACTTAGAAAAAAAGCAATGGAAATCAGTAGCGTTTAGAGTTCAGTGAAGAAAGAGAGTATGAAAGATACTGGAGAGGAGTGATATGTGTAACATGGGAAGACCAAGATGGCAGATCAGGCATTCAGGGGCTTGTGATAGCCAGGCAAACAGAAGTAACATATAAGCTGGAAATAAGAGTTGGTGCAAAGATACAATTCCCCATCATTAAAGCCAGAGATCAGGGCCAGGTAGATGAAGAACTTGGACCCCCTAAGAAAGAATTGTAAGGGCTGGAAGGAGGAGGTTTATGGAAAATATTATGCGGTGTTTTAAAGCTTGACCGGCCATCTGTAGCAAAAGCAACAAGCTTGAGCACATAATTAACCTGACTGAACAATATTAAGGTGTACTATGGTTTTATAGTCATATGCACTTGGTCTGAAGGAGCTGTGAAAAAAGCATCAGTGGGTGTGGAGCCCAAGGATTTGTGGGTCAAATACTGGTTAGGCTGTTTACTGTCAAGTTGTGTGACATAGTGCAAGTCACTTATGGTTTCCGAGCCTCAATTTCTTCATCTATAAGACATGTTGTTGATTATATTAAATACAATAAGGTATGTGAAAGAATTGAATACATGGTGATACTGAATTGTTTTCGGTGATATTATTTTTAAGAGATTTTTACATGAAAAAATTAATGAGATTATAAATTAAAAGATTCCCAAAGGTTAAAAAGATATACAGTGAAGAATGATTCTCTATCCACCTATAATACTCAGTTCTACTCCCTAGAGCATTCACTGTATATAGCCTATTGTATCCTTCCAGATATATTCTACTATATATAAAATCTCCCTATTTATTTTTTTTTTACCTCAGTGGGGGAATATTCTATACATTGCTTTCTTCACTTAATAGTATACTCTGGAGAACATTTTATAATAGCACATGGAATTATACATTATTATCATAGTGGTTTGCAAGTAAGGATTTATTTAACCAGGTCTCCCTTGACGGACAAGATTAAGTTATATACAGTCTTTTGTCTGTTATCAATCACTGTGCAATGTAAAGTCACACTGCAATTTAACAGACATTGAATACTTCCTGTATTCAAGCCCTAGTTTTAGCAATCTTAAACTAGACATGTTTCTTGCCATCAAGCAACTCTTAACCTAATATATGTAGTTGGCTGACAGTGCATGGCAGGTGCAGAATACAACTCTTAACCTAATCAACATCACCAGTACCAGAAATACTTTCTCTGTCTCCATATTGCCACTTTTCTTAGAAAAATCCCAATCTGTCTTTCGCTTTATATAAGAGACAGAATCCTGCTCCCCCCCTCCCCCGCCACACACACGTCTTTTTTGGTCCTTTTATATTTCTCAACTCTCCTTATCTCTTTTCTTTGATAGGAGAGGCAAAACTTTACCTCTACCCATTTCAGGTTTTCAGCTGGGACTTTCTAGCAAAAAAACAGATGAACAAGAGAAAAACAAAGAACTCATTAATGTGTTCGATGCACATCATAAGGGAGAAATGGAAACCGAAACTAACTCAAAAGGGCAGCTTAGAATTCCAGGTAATAGCTTAAAACGGCGGCTTATACAGCATCTTCAAAAAAGAACAAGAAATTTGTAGAGTAATGACAGGACAAAGGAAACTGGTTTTAGATTTCCAAGTGTGACAAACCATGGGAAGGTAAATATATGGGGGGAGACTAATGGAGTAAGTTTTGTTCACAGTTTCCTCTGGTGCCATCTCTGGCCTGATAAGAATGTCTTCTTTCCTCCTGAGACAGGAAAGTTAACTTTCGCATGAGGATTTTATGTTCTGCTTCCAGGAAGAAAAAGGAGGATCTGAGTGTCTTTCTTGTACCTGCTATTTCTTAAGTATCTTTAATTCAAAATAATCAATATGTAAAAGTGGGTCACATATTCTGGTTTTCTTTAGAACCAAATGGTTTGCACACCAGTGAAGGGGGTTGTAGAGGATCTGTGAACTCTTATCACCCTTGGAACTATGGATCACCAGTATAAGAGAAACAATGAGGATACAAATACCATTGTAATTTGCAAATGGCATATAGATTACAGATGCAGCTATGATTGAAAACCCTGTGGATATAGCCGCACCAGTTAAGAGCTTGGACTTTGTTGTTGGACAGAACTTTCTACAATTACACCTCTGGGTCCTATTGTGTCTCAGCTTGATTATTATTTTTTTAATTTTTTAGTGTTTATTTATTTTTGAGAGAGACAGAGCACAAGTGGGGAAGGGGCAGAGAGAGAGAGGAAGACATAGAATCCGAAGCAGGCTCCAGGTTCTAAATTTTCAGCACAGAGCCCGATGTGGGGCTCAAACTCACAAACTGTGATACCATGACCTGAGCCGAAGTCAGATGCTTAACCGACTGAGGCACCCAGGTGCCCCAACAGCTTGCCTATTTCTAACAATAGGTAAAAATGCATATCTCACAGGTCTGTGGTGAGGAAGAAATGGGATAGTAAATGGAAAGCATTACCTACACTCTAGCAATCATTTGATCAATTGAGCTATTACTAAATTTTAGGTAGGAATAAAAACTAAATATGAGTTAGTTGAGAAAAGAGAAAGTACAGGTCTAGTCAGCTTCATCAGGTAAGCATGATCATAAATATGCTGTTTTCCTTGGGTCTGAAGAATAAATCTCTCCAAAATTCATTGCATAGATCAGGAAGAATGAAAATACACATAACTCTGTGTATATAAACCAAATGCAGGTACATATAATACAATATAGAAAACATAATCAAATAATGATAACACTATAGATAATACCTAAAATCCTCACAATAATTTTTTAAAAAGTATTTTAATACATATGGCCCAATCCACCAGATTATTGGAAGAATAAATGGTCTCTTGCAAATGCATGGGAGGCAAAACTTTATCATTGTATTTTGAGGAAATAAAGTTAAATTAAGCTTCAAGGTTTTAGAATCATAGAATTTTAGTGCTAGACAGAAACTGACACTGTGATCAACTCATTCTAAAAGTTCTGAGTCTTTGACCCTTTTGAGAATATGATAAAAGCCATATTTCCTCTCCTTAGAAAAATAAAGTTTATGATATAATTTTGGAGGGTCCACAGATGTCTTGAATCAAATCCATGGCCTTCTAGAGCAGTGGGTTTTTTTTTTAATTTTTAAATAACTTTATGTAATTTAAATGCCATAGAATTCACCCATTTTCAGTGTACAATTTAATGAACTTTAGTATATGTGCAGAGTTATACAACCACCAATACAATCTAATTTTAGAACCTTCCCATTGTGCTCGCTTCGGCAGCACATATACTAGAACCTTCCCATCACACTGAAAAGAAATCTTAAGTCCATTTACAGTCACTCCCCATTTCTACTTCAGTCCCAGGAAACCACTAATGTACCTTCTTTCTGTCATTGCTATAGTCTAGGGGCAGAATTAATTTTTTTTTTTTTACTTCTATCCACAATAAGGAATACGTTTAACATCCAACTCATAGATGCACATCCAGACCCAACAAAAGATTCATGTAACAATGATTTCCTTCTGTGCAATGTACTCTGATATATTCCATATAGTCCATTACAAAAACTGATTTTATAATCCACTGAGTTGCAACTTCCAGCTTGAAAAACTCTGTCCTAGAGGGTCTACCTGAGGTAAAAATAAAACCAAACTAAATCCTGAAGCAGATGGCATCCTTATTTAATAGCCAAAGAAACAAGTCCAGAAATGGGACTTGCCCAAGGTAAAGTCAGGATTAGAATTCAGTTCACTTTTATCCTTCTTTACTTGTTCTCCTTCAGATTTCCATGAGTTAAAAACACAAAAGGGGTTTGTAAAAAGTCATTAAAAATTATTAAACTCTCAGAAGAAAAAAAGTATTGTAGCTTGGGGCAGGAGGAAAGCAACTTGGCTCTTCCTTGGCTCTTCCTGATGGACTTGAGGAGAAAAGAAATGGTCCTGGATGGCAGAGAGGTGAGGGGTTGCTCCAGACCATGCAAGGAAGACATACCTATTGCAAGGTGACCAAGCATACCCTGGAGGCCAGTTGCCTAATTGCCCAGCGTAGTGCTCAGGTGATTAGATGTGAAGCCAAGCAGCCTTTTCCACTGAGATGTCTCCTGTGGCTCTGTTGCCCGGGAGGTTCTGGGAGGAGCAAGGATGTTTATAATCTTCTTCAGTGACTGCAGCCTGCTTTCTGCAGGGCCTGTGGACTGACACCCCCTCTACAGTCAGAGCACAGGCCTATAAGTGCATCGTCCTTTTTGTTTTCTTTTGCTGCAAGTTGAAGTGTTAGCTCTCCCTCAACTGCTGGATATTCAAGACGATGATTATGACACCTATTGCCTGTATTCCAAATTTTGGGTAACAAGTATTAAATTGGAGGGTGTTTCCAATGTTAGGTGGGTTCCAACGTTAAGAATTCAGATGCTGAGCACTCCAATAATTGATAACAACTCTGAAGAGGGCTATGAAGGAAAGGCACAGAGCCCCCTGAGATCACATAAGAGGGGCTACCTGGCTAGGCCTGATGGATGATGAAATACAACTTTTAATCATTCTAGTTTACAAGATGGGAAAAGGGAGGGTTTTACATTTCTGAAGGCACACCAAGACACCCACTCCTGAGCTTTTTTTTTTTTTTTTTTTTTTTTTCAACGTTTATTTATTTTTGGGACAGAGAGAGACAGAGCATGAACGGGCGAGGGGCAGAGAGAGAGGGAGACACAGAATCGGAAACAGGCTCCAGGCTCTGAGCCATCAGCCCAGAGCCCGACGCGGGGCTCGAACTCACGGACCGTGAGATCGTGACCTGGCTGAAGTCGGACGCTTAACCGACTGCGCCACCCAGGCGCCCCGCTGAGCTTTGAATGTAGCTGAGTAGGTGAATAAAGTACAATGGGTAATATCCAGAATAGGTATCCGCTTTGGCAGAGAAATGTATGATTAAGCACTTTGTCAACCAAAGCAATAATGGATAGGAGTCACAAAGAATGAGGATTCAATTTCAGGTTCCAATCCTAGAACTTCTTAGAACTCCTTGTCCCTAGGAAAGGATTCTAAGGGTAAATTAGACAATGTGCTCCGTTGTTCTTGTCAGAAGGAAGAGCTAGATATGCAGCAACCGAATGCAGTTTGGCTTGAGAAGAATGTGAAGGGACTTAGAGAATAATAATTTTAAAAAAGGATGCATAGTTCTTGTAGAGAATAAAGGAAATAAGAAAACGAGGAAACATAGGATTCCAATAAGATGGCAGGGAACTGAAACCTGAATGAGGAGAATAAAAAGTAGAAGAATGTGACAAGAGGAAGGGAAGATAAAAATCTATCCCAAGGAGGATTAAACACAGTAATGTGAGCCTCTTCATGCTGAGAAGTGTGTGATAATCTGGAATATCTGCAGGAGAAATAACATGCACACTTCCAACAGTAACGAGGAATCAATACCTGGCTCTTGAGGAAGGAGAACAGAAGAATGTGAGTTGGAGGAGAGGGAAAAGGAAAAGAATATGAAACGAAGAGGGGAATGCTGTCCTGAGAAGAATCATGATTCCCAAGGAGGGCCTTAAGTATTGGGGTGACATTAACCTTTTGAGTGAAAAATGAAAGTTGTGATTCCCTCTGTGTGGCTATATGCAGATTTGATGTGGCCCATTGCTTGCCTTTCCCCAAGGCAACCATTGGGTCTAAAAGGACTTGTGGGGCCCATTTTTGGAAAAGAAATCAGTTTGGAAGCATATTAGGGCAATAAGTTTATAGGGAAAAAAATTTATGGACTTAGGCATAGGAAAATTGTCATTCACTTTTTCCAGTGAGGTTCCGGGCCTTTAAAAGGTAAGGATTGGCACTTTACCAAGATGGGAGCTGAGAATGGGGATTTGGGTCTTTAAAAAAATTTTTTTTAACGTTTATTTATTTTTGAGACATTGAGAGACAAAGCATGAACGGGGGAGGGTCAGAGAGAGGGAGACACAGAATCTGAAACAGGCTCCAGGCTCTGAGCTGTCAGCACAGAGCCTGACGCGGGGCTCGAACTCACGGACCCCGAGATCATGACCTGAGCCGAAGTCGGCCGCTTAACCGACTGAGCCACCCAGGCGCCCCAGGATTTGGGTCTTTAAATCATGGTTGCAGGTAATAGGAAGATAGACGTTCAGCTGGGGCAGGCATGTCTTACTAGAATGCAGAAGAATGTATTTGCCTGGTCTAAAGTTTTTGGAACTGAATATGGAGGAGATGAAGAGAAGAAGAAGAGAAACACCCAACCCTCTGAGAAAGTGCTGGTTGACATGGAAAGAAGATTGTGGGAGCCTGTCAGGTTTTGACAGTTGGCAGGGACCCCCAAATAACACTTGAAACCTTAGACATCCATCCCTTGTGTAATATGAGTACAGATCGCAAGCAAGGTGAAAAAAAGCCTTAGATTCTATGAGCCTTAGATTATAATCAGCACTGTGAATTCAGATGCATCACTCAGTCTGCCATGTCAAAGCCCTCAACTGGAGAAGTGTAATTGGCAAGGCAGGGAGAGAGGAGAAGTGATGTGTGTCAAGAAGGTACTTAAATGGGAGGGAATCTTTGTATCTGCTGGTGCAAGCAGCCCAGAGAACAGGAGAGACGATGACGCAAAAGAAAAGTTTTTCATTATTCTACAAGGAGAGTCAAAGCCATCCAGTGAGATAAAGTGAATAATTCATTCCTGATCCCGATCCTAAAATATTCACAGAGAAAATATATGGTAGTGATGGAGGGTTTCAAATAGCTAGTCATCTGCCTGGGTGTCTCACTTGGTGAAAGTTAACCATGTTCTGGTCTGTCAACATGGATAAGCACATTCATCAGAATAGACATTTCTGTAAGTTAATGGTACTATTTCTCATTGTAATGTGGGTATTTTGATGGCTTCAACCCATGTGAACACTATTCTCTACCTGGAGAACCACAAGACTAATACCAGGTTGCTCTCAAAGAATCTAAATTAAACTCAGGTTTAATAGGCATTGGACTAAAATAATCAAAATCATCTAAATTTTTATCTTCCCAATTCAGTAATTCTCTTCTATTTGTTATTCAGATAGTCTGTGGAGTCTGCTCCCTTCATTTTTCCTTCTAATGGAGGAGGGATTATGATTTTCCATTCAACATTACCTGAAATGTAGAGAAGAGACTAAAGGCACTGTGAGAAGGGAAAATGGTGTACAAGACATTGTTCTTTAAAATAGTGTGTTAATTAGATGAAGTAAATCGTCCAATATGGTTGTAGTCGGCTGTAGCATTGATTAAAGGAGAGAAGTGGTAGGAAATAATCTGGGAGAGATAGTTGGCAGTCAGTTTGTGGAAGTCTTCGGTGCCAAACTAAGTTATTTGGATTTTGTATTCAAAGTATTAGAATTCCAGGGGTGCCTGAATGGCTCAGTTGGATTAAGGGTCAGACTTCGGTTCAGGTCATGATCCCACTGCTCGCGAGTTCAAACCCTGCATTGCACTCTGTGCTGACAGCTCAGAGCCTGGAGCCTGCTTTGGATTCTGTGTCTTCCTCTCTCTTCCCATCTCCCGCTCATGCTCTCTCTCTCTCTCTCTCTGTCTCTCTCTCTCTCTCTGTCTCTCTCTAAAAGAAATGAACATTAAAAAAAATAAAGAAGAAAACACAAAGTATTGGAAATCTGGAAATGTTTGAGTAGGAAATGTCAAGATGAGAATGATCTTTAGGAATATTAATTAGGTTACCATAGCTCGAGTAAATTTGAGGGCTGAGAGGTTTGGAAAGATACTGAAAGCAGGAAAACTGGATAGGAGAACAGTGTCACAGTGCCAGCATGGGCTAGAAAAGGCCAAAACTAGATGCATGATGGTGGCAATGGAAAAGAGGTAGAAGAAAGATTATGCAGAAGAATTATCAGGGTTTGGTAAGTGAGAAAGAGGGAAGCCAGATTATGCTGAAATGTTGAGTTCAAGTGACCAGGGTAATGAAAGATACAAAATGAAGAATGAAATTATTGATATATGACTTCCTGGTGATGAGGAAATCCAAGTGTAGAAGTCCAGGAAACAATTTGAGACAAGAGAAGGCAGAAAGGATCAGAAGTTGGAGGCAGAAATACAGATTTTGAATTTATTTTCACAGAGCTAATAGCTAAAACTACAAAAATGTAAGTTTTAACTCACATTCCTACTGTTCAAACTATTTTTGCCAAATACTGTTCCTCCAGCAAATATGGTCTAAGATAGGCTTCCATGCCTTTATCAGTCAAGGTTCATTTGTAGACAACAGAGTATAAGCCGAAAGGTCAATGGCTGTTACGAGGTTTGTGAAATCATTGTGGACAAAGGAGCTGAAGAAACGGACTGTAGCTTAAACTTCAGGAACGACTCTCCAAACCCCATTACAGAACTGGCCATCCACGTAAGCTGCTGCAGCCTCCCTCCACTACGGCCAGGAAGGCCCTGGATCAGGAAACCCCTGTCACTCCTGCTGACCAGATGGCAAACTGCATCTGCAACAGAGCCTTATGAGGAAAATGCACATGGAAACCTTCCTCTCTCTCTGATGACCTTTCTGAATCATAATCCAAAACCAGAAATTTAAAGGGACCAGAGGATTTTGCTTCTAAACTTTCTAGCTTCTGCATTCTAGAAGGTGGTTGACATAAATGTTGAGTAAGGCAATCCACAAAATTCCATGTAATGTCTCAGACTCATTTTGTAGTGAATACCTATTGTCAAGTTGGACCTCAGGTTTGTACGACTCTTAATGAAACCAATGAGACTTCAGCCCTGATCCTTCTGTAGGTACATCATGTATCTTTGTTATTAGCATATTCTCCACAGAGCTACTAGTCCAGTCATGACATTAAGGGCCAAAATTCTGAGGTTGTATCCAGGACCGATGGAAAAGCATGCAAAGATTGATTAATAATGTCTGCCCTGGGATGGAAGAAGGCAAGGGTACCTTCTATCTGACATCTCCATACTAGGTCATTGTTTCATTAGTCACTGCTTTGTGACTACAGTGACTGTTCTTACGTGTTAGATGAAACAGCCAGTCCAACATTTTAGTGGCTGGAAACGTTGTCTACTAGTAGAATGCATACTAAGTCATAAGTACCCTGAGTGTATTATGTTAACTATCTTTTTTTGAAATTCTAGGTTTATCCAGTAGTATCCACCCTGCTTCCTCTACAACTCCTCTGCTGATTTTGCCCTATCTTTTTCTCCAACTGCTGCCTTAGAAGGGCCAGGCCTCTCACCCTGTGCTTGTGGGAGAGGGAAGAAATAGCATCAGGTGGTGTGGGTAATGCTAGGAATGACCTCTGATGAGCAACTCCCAGTTCCCAAGAACAGAAGCATTGCCAGCCTGAGGGGATGAACTCTTCTGCATCTGCTGGCAGGGGGTTTACTCACTTCCCAGGGACCTGATGCAGTCAATCTTAGCTCTTTTGAATGTCTCTTTCTGCCCCTTGGTACTCACACTTGAAGGTCACCTACTCTCTGATGATTCATTGATGAGCTCTTCCTATCCCCACTCCAGGCAGATTTAGCCACTGCTTTCTCTGTCTTCTCATATTACTTGGTGCACACACCCTCTGTTGTAGCAAATATCAAATTACATGTTGATTGTTTATATATATGTCATATTTTCAAGTTGAGCTACTCAAAGGTAGAGGATGCTTTTGTAAAATGACTATTGAATGAGCATTTTACATATGTTAACTCATTTGGCTCGTACAATAAACCTAGGAGGAAGCAGGCTCACAGGAATTAAATATCATGCTTCATTGTAAAGTAAATACTTGGCAGAAACAGTATTGAAACTAGGTCATGTTTTATGTGTCTACCTAGCACAGTGCATGGCGTCAGGCATGTGGGGGGGGGGGAGTCAATAAATGCTCATCAAATAAGTAAATAATTAAGTGAATAAAATATATGGTACAAACTATAATGGAGCTTTTTGGCTTCTAGCCGTAAACATGTCCTTTCAGTTACTCTCATAGATCTTGAATTCAAGAGCAGACTTGAATTCAAACCAGACCTTAATACCTAAGAAGGAAAGGATATATCACAAAACAAAATTATTGGAACCTATGCAGCGAAGTCCCTGACTTAAGATCATCTACTGAGCCTCGCCTTCCCAATGATGTGTCTCTCATCCTAATGATTATTTAAAGATTCAATTTAAAATGTTGATATGGCAGTGTCAGAAATATACAAACATGAAGAGAATATGGAATAAAGGAAGGCTTCATTTCATTGTATGAATTAAGCTTTGTCATGCATTGTATTCAAAGGAGAGGTTTTCTTTTGCTAAATAAAAACTAAATAAGGAACTGTCCTAAGAAACTTTGATGGAAAAACTTACTTCCTTATGTTTGTACAGTCTTCACTGATGACTAGTTTTTGGTACCATTATCTTCCAGTGTCCCAAAGGAGTTCCCTGCTCTGGCTCTGATTTTAATGAATAAAGATATTTTCCATTTAGGTTGGTTTTAGATCTAACGATCTACTGTCTGCCAGAGTAATTAATAAATGGCAGCCAGGTGTCTGAGTTAGTTTTTGGCTTTTCTGCCGTGACGTGGGTTTTTCCGTCACTAGGTCTTCTCTCACATGTAGCATCCATAGGGGTGGGGGTGGGGAGTGGCCGTGTGCTTCGGGGGTGCTGCATCAGGAATGCTTGACTCTATTCCCCTGAGTTCACCCTGTTTCCATGTGTCACTACACATGTGTTGGATCCTGGTGGAAAAATAGTTGGGTTTGAGGGGAAATAGCAGGGAGTGTGACAGCTGCATTTCAGTTTTTCATTTCCTTTTCCTCTGCATCCAGCATATGGCTCAAATAGGGTTGCTGTGGATATAGTTCCATTTACCCTTCACGTAGTTTTCTCTTTCACACCTGTGCTAACGCCATCCCTAATCTGAAAAGTCAAATCACATTCCCATCATTTGTCTCTTGGTAATATGAGTTTTATTTTGATTAAAAACAATTTAAAAAAGTTAGGCTCTTAGGAATTCTGATATAACCTGGGTGCATTTTTTAAGTGATCATCCACTGTGAAATTTTTTTCTTTATCTTTTTTGGGGGAAATGGGTAGAAGTTTGGGAAGAGGCAGTTTGATATGTGATGGTCCTGTGTCAGTAGAAATGGAGATTTATTCTCAGGTCCTAACTCTGCCTCTAACAAAATGACTATTTCAGACAAGTTTAAACTTTTGGATATGTAGAATAAGAAACTTGAAAGCTAACTGGATGATCACTAAAATCCTTTACAGATAAAAAAAAAAAAAAGAGTGAGAGAAAAGATTCTGGAATCTTATTTATTTAATTTTAAATATTTTTTAATGTTTATTTATTTTTGAGAGAATGAGAGAGACAGAGGCATGAGCTGGGGAGGGGTAGAAAGAGGCAGACACAGAATCCAACATGGGACTCAAACTCAACGGACTGTGAGATCATGACCTAAGCTGAAATCGGATGGTTAACTGACTGAGTCACCCAGGAACCCCTATTTAGCTTTAGATTTTTGTTTGTTTCCTAGAATTTCAGTGAAATAGAATTTGGAGGAGATAGAGTGTGACTACGACTCTTTTTATACAATATGGATACTATATTGTATAAAATATAAAATATGTATATTTCTACTATAAGCATATTCTCTATTGATTTGTTGTTCTGTACATTTTTTTGTGAATTAAATTCTTTAAAATTATCTGTAGTTCAAAATATGTTAAGAACCACTGGAGTTATAATTAGATCTCCTTGAATGACTTTCAGATTGACCATTAAACAGTTTCTGGAACTATGTTTGTTATTGAAAACAGGGCCTTAGTGTCTTAGGAAGAAACAGAATCATTTATCTTAAGAAGAAACTTACTGGAATGGATTAGTCCAGGAATTTGTGCTCAGGATTCTAGCTTCTATTCCCCTCTTCCCCTCCTCAATTTTGTATTTGATTTCCTACTTCAGCCTTTGACAATCACTTCATCTAAGTAACAGATTGCCCAGTTACTAAATAGTGGCCTTAATTCAGAATTATGTAGAACTTAAGGTTACGAAATAAATTTCTGTAACATGTTTTGAGATATTCTGATAAAAAGTGATAAGGACAACGTCTTATTTTAGTATCATTTTCCTCTTCATGCATTAAAAAAAATTCAACATGAGAAATGTCATTTCTGCTTTCCAAACAGAAGTTTTGGAGATGTTGATGGTAGTAGCAACACTTTTTTTTTTAAAGTTTATGTATTTATTTTGAGACAGAGAGAGCACATGAAAATGAGAGACAGAGAAAGGGAGAGAGAGAATCTTCAGCAGGTTCCAAACTCTCCATGCAGAGCCTGGCGCAGGGCTTGAACCCACAAATCGTGAAATCATGACCTGAATCAAAACCAAGAGTTGGATGCCTAACCAATGGAGCCACCCAGGCACCTAAGGAACAGTTTTTAAAAGAAAAATCCATTAAATATTTATTAGGTATAATCATTCACATTATTTATTAAGCTTCAAGTCATTAATATTAAGTTCCCTCCTTCTTTTCCTGGGAACTATCCAATTTCTTTGCATATATTGGTGATTAAAGATATTTTTATATCCACTAACAAAAGATATTTTATATACGACTTCACTTTTGCCATATAGAAACTATAAGTCTCCTTAGAGAGTTTAAATTATTTCATTTTGTGTAGAATGGATCAGAAGGACATCTTTCTTAGTTGTTTGAAGGCCACTTTTACCCAACGACCTTTATTCCCTGGCCTAATTTTGCCATAAGTGTTCTTTAAAGATGAATAATACTGATGATTAATAAATAAAATCTGCATGGAAAATATAACTAGTAATAATCTAAAGACTCTGTTCTTTATCTTTGGCAGGGATTTTCAAATCCACATGTCTCTGCAGATTAAATACTTATCTCCTGGGTTGAATAACTTAAAACATCAAAAACTTATTTTGCTTTGAAGTGGCTGGCATGCGAACTAACTACATTACTGTCATCCAGATCCTTTATTATTTTATTTTTTCATGGCTTTTAAATGTTATAACAATTGAAGTTCTGCTGGGTCAGTAAGATGGGCATTTTATCTACTGACGTATATCCAGGTTTGGGAAGCGACTGTCTTGGCCCATTGAGGCTGCTAAAACAGAATACCATAGACTGAGGGGCTTATAAACAATAAATATTTATTTCTCGCAGTTCAGGAGACTGGGAAGTTCAAGATTGAGGCACTTACAGAGGGCCCACTTCTGGCAAATGGATGGCTGTGTTGTCAGTGTATCCTCGCATGATGGAAAGGGCAAGAGAGCTCTCTGGGAGTCTCTTTTATGTATTTATTTATTTTTTTTAATGTTTATTTATTTTGAGTGGGAGAGGGGCAGAGAGAGAGGATGAGAGAGAATCCCAAGAAGGCTCCACGCTATCAGCACAGAGCCCAACATAGGCGGGGCTCCATCTCACAGACTGTGATATCTTGACCTGAGCCAAAATCAAGAGTCAGTGGCATACCCGACTGAGCTACCCAGGTGCCCCACGGGGGTATCTTTTATAAGGACACTAATCCCATTCATGAGGGCTTTACCCTCAAGACTTAATCACCTCCCAAAGGCCCTATCTCCTAATGGGAATTAGGATTTCAACATACAAATTTAGTGGGAGACACAAACATTCAGTCTAGAGCAGGGCCTAGAGCCTACATAACTGGAGGACTCTTTAAGAAAAAGAATAAGAAGGGGCGCCTGGGTGGCGCAGTCGGTTAAGCGTCCGACTTCAGCCAGGTCACGATCTCGCGGTCCGTGAGTTCGAGCCCCGCGTCAGGCTCTGGGCTGATGGCTCAGAGCCTGGAGCCTGTCTCTGATTCTGTGCCTCCCTCTCTCTCTGCCCCTCCCCTGTTCATGCTCTGTGTCTCTCTGTTCCAAAAATAAATAAACGTTGAAAAAAAAATTAAAAAATAAATAAATAAATAAAAAAAGAAAAAGAATAAGAAGTATATATGAAGGTGAATATATATTTAGAAAAAGAAATTTATACACATGAAATTTAAAAGAACTGACCAATGCCACAAATTAAATTAAGTACCTGAAATTAAACCACCTTTCCCCAATATTTTTGGGTGTATGCCGTTTGATTACCTCTTCATATATGAACAATTTAAAATTTTTATATCATTTTCTGTAGAGAAAAATAATCTTTTCACCAGAATGGTTGATTGCAATTTGTTTTTTATTATTCATAGTTTACAAAAGTTTCTTTATTTCTACAACCCAATTTTAGTCAAGAAAGTTATAGATTGTTGTCAAGTTTGGGAAACGTCTAAAAGTTTCATTCACACGTGTACTCTGTTTGCATTCCTCCAAACACAGAAATTGCAAGAAACTTTATTTCATGCGATTGCCATCCAAAGGGAAAAAAAATAATGGTGTGGTTATAATTATATTTGCTGCAATCTGGAATGTATCTTTGACAGAAAGAAAACTTCTACTTTGACCAGTCATTTATGAGAACTGCATTCTCCACTCACAATTTTACAAGTCTGATGCCTGGGAGAGTTTTCCAAAGATTAGCTCTGATTCCCTATGTTTCCTTCTTCACCCACATACTTACGTTGCCAGGTGTCATAGGGCACCTTACGTCACAATACAAGCCCTGGCTCTGCACATTTGTGTTGTGAGGCCAGTGAGTAGTCACAGTAAGCATTAGAAATGTTCCCGAAAGCCATTTCTTACACGAGGATGGCTTGCAATAATATTTATACATGGAAGTGATTGTGAATCCATGAATATATTTCAACAAAGCCAAAGTAAACGTATTTATACTCTATTCAATTTTTCCTTAAAGAGGATGTTAAACATGCCTCCCGGCAAGTTACCAATATGAAAAGTGACGTTAGGACATAGGAGTGGAAAGAGACAGTGGCCTTAACTAATTTCTGTTAGAAGATCTCACTTTTTTATATTTTATAGAAATACAAAATCCCCTGAGCACATTTCTAGGGTCCCTTCCAGAGGCTTGGAAGATACCTTGGAAGTGAAGATTATGAACTTTATGTGCTGTTGACTTCATGGAAAACCTGATTCAGGCCAAGTGCCTGGGGTGTTTTCTTTCAGAAATACTGGTCCTTACATCTCTGGTCCAGGTTTAAGTACCCCCTGGTGGCATCAGAGCATAGTGTGGATGTGGCTGTGGCTGTTATGGGAATAGTAGTGGACCTCTCTCTTTCCCCTCTTTCCTGTATTTCCTGTTATTTCTGGTATTCCCAGAGCCTAGTGTTATATGTTGTATACATCATGTGCAGAAGCAAGGAGATGGGCCCGTGTTCAGGGTTCAAATCTACTTTTACCGTTTGGCTTTTGGAAAATTCATTTATGTTTATGAGTCTCCGTTATAAATTAGAATTAATAATCCACACCTTTAAAGGTTTCTGGGAGAATGTGACATAATATAAGTAGCAAATTTTTGTGAATCTTGGTTTATTCATTTATAAAATGAAATTAATAACACATATCTTGAAAAGTTGTTTTGAGGATCTGGCATAATACATATAAATTAACTTGCATAGTGTTTGGAATATAGATTGCATTGGTCAGTAAATCATCACCACTTGTGGGAAAGGCTCGGCAAATATACTTAAGCTCTTCTGTGCCTCCCAGCCTACCTTGCAGGAGGGTTGGAGTCATGTGACTAAGTCTGACCAATGAAATGTGAGGAGAGTGGCATTTATGGGCCAAGACAGTTAAAAGCCAGTATATTTTCTGCATCTCCTTCCATCTGCATAGCAGCAATCTCAGTTATGGTGTAGTTATAATATGCAAGCAGCTTGGATCCCTGAGTCACTATCAAAGAGGAACTTCACAGGAGGGCTTCTGGACCATATTGGACTTTGCATGAACGTGAAATAAAACTTGATTGCATAATGCAATTTGATTTGTTTTTTTTTTTATTATTACTGTAGCTTAGCCTAGCATTATATGTCATTATTACCATTGTTCTTGTTTTTATTATTATTACTTTTGAATTGAATAGAACTACTCACAAACATTGGAACTTTTAGTGGTTTGTGGAGCCAGAGTATTGGCTCCTGTACTCAGTACTGGGGACATAAAAATGTTGGTGTTGCACATACATGCGTGGTTTTCCAGAAACATAGATTCCAAGGAGGTCAAATAAAATAAAATAGGAAGGAGAAAAAAGTGCATTAAATTTTCCATTTGGCTCACCAGCTAATCCTCTTTATTCAGGCTACCTTATTTTCTTGAAACCTTGACTCCACGAGTCAATGCATATTTTCATGACTTATTAAAAAATGATGTCCTTTTCTACCAAAGTTTTATAAATTATGTTTCCTCCCTTCTAAATTTCATCGACTTAGCAATGTTCCACCCATTAATAAAAGGTCTAATTTGAGTGTTGTGCACTACCTTGCCATTAAGGATAAATTCTGTAATCAAGATGGGCAGCTGGGCATTCAGAGTTTAGCCAGCAGCAGTCACCAGCATGGAGTGAATATCTGTTCTTACTCTTGGAGGAACCGTCACTTAAACAACATTGAAAATCTCCATTTGACCACTTTTTTTTTTTAATGGTGTGCCTCTAAAAATGATTCCAGATGCCCAGCTCTCTCCAGCTCTCTTTGGGAAGGCTGGTAGAAATGCTAGCTCAATGGGCTGTTTCTTAGGCTCCTTTGCAGTTGTTCCAAGAGCTTCCAGAAGTAGATATAATGCAAGGGACCAGTGAAAACTATGGCAAGAGGTTAGTACCTGAAGAAGTTCAGGACATGCTATCCCCAAATACGCCATTTTGGAATCTTGATTATTTTGAGCTTGAGGACACTTGAAAACAGCAGATGCAGGAAGAGCTCTGTGACTTAGCCTTTTCTACCTAAAAACAGGCCATAAAATTCCCCATGAAAAAGATGCCCTCCCTGTACCAGGAAGAAAATAACTTCTTATGGCCAGAGACTGGGAAGTGATGCTGAAATGGAGCTGTACAAATAAACCTACTCAAATAACCTCATCTTCCATTATACACGGTCTTTGGTTCCAGATATTACGTGACACACAAAAGAGCAAAGACGCAAAAAACAAAACAAAACAATTCCCACGTATCTAATGAGACTCCTTAAATCTCCAAACGAGCCATTGTGTGGTAGAAATTCTTGGATAGTCATAACAGGTGGGCCTAACGTAAAAAAGTCTTCTGGACAATCCTGAGCTATGAATGTACATTCAGAAAGATTTGAAGAGATCTACACAATAAACTGCAGATATATTTCCAATAAGGAGGAATGCAGAGGAAAAGAAGGAGCAGACATTCTGAAATCAGGGAGAGTCTTGGTGCTGTCTCATTAGCAGAATCACTGTCTAGAACTCCTACAGCTTTGCTTTGCTAACAGTAGCAACAGACACATAGTTCCCCGGAGTCAAATAAGAGCCCCTCATGGGAAAAAAAGAAGAAAATACCCCCCTGCACGCTGCAGTGCTTTTCCTGCTTTTCGGAGTGGCTGCCTCCTTGCAGGAGGCCTGCCTGGGGTCCTCCCTCAGGTGAGTTCAGTCTGGTTAAGCAATTACTTGCAGGCTGCGCTGACTGCCTGGGCTCCAATTCTTTGCTGAAGCTGTGTTGTGCTAAATGTAGCATTGGAATCACCTGTACTGTTTGTTAAAGCACAGACGGCCAGCCCCACTCCCAGAGTTTCTGATTTAGTAAGTCTGAGTGGAGCTCTGGGACTGGCCCCTCCAACATGTCCCCTGGAGATGCCTCTGCTGCTGGTCTGGCGATCACCCTCAGAGAAATGCTGTGTTGATATATACAGGTATTTTTTATGGGAAATTATTTATTAACAAAGTGAATCCTTTTCTGTGATCCCGGGGCATGCTTACCAATCATTTTTTATTGCTAGATGTTGAGTATTTAAAATGTCTCTAAAGATGTCTGAATCATCAAATGACTGATTATCAAATGAATTATCAAATGACAAATGTCAGGTGTCTAATCAATGCCAGGTTAGATCATTTTGTCCTCTATTTCCTGTCTTTATTGGGCTTTAAATACCATTTCACCATTTGTGCTCCAACCCAGTATGTCTGGGCTCCGTGTGGTAAAGACTGCCTTCCTCTCCTGCTAGCTGTTCATCAGTGACAGAATCTTTTTTCCTTGTTTTTCATCTTCACAAATAAGGGTGATAGTCTAAGAAATACACATGAACTTTAAGAAAATCATTGTAAATGACAAAATATTCTTACAGTCTCTTCTACTTACATCCTCCGCATTTCAGAGAGAGCACGCTACTCAAGCACTTGGTGGTTTTCTGTTCTATGATTTGATTGTCTGCTGTTTTTTCCTCAGTGGAAAACATGATATAATTCTTGCAGAGGAGACTCTGGTTTAATTCCTCTTCTTTTGAAAGTTCTTTTTTTTCTTTTCTCCAGGTTCATGACACGTTAGCATCAGTCCTGTGTGTCACAGGGTCACCCAGCTTGCTCTTTGCATTTGTTTGTTTGCTTTCATTATATACATATTTACTGAGGTAAAGTGGGCACAGCAAAGCTTACCCTTGTAACCGACGTGGTGTTAAGTACATTAAGTGTTGTGCCACCATCACCAATATCCATTTCCCGAACTTCTTCATCATTCCAAACAAATTCTGTGCTTATTAAATGCTAGCTTGCCAGTCTCCTCTCCCACCAGTCCCTGGTAACCTCTATTCTACTTTCTGTCTCTACGAATTGGCCAAGTCTAGGTACCTCTAGATATTCAGTGGAACCCTATGCTATTTCCCCTTTTGTGTCTGGCTCATCTCACTTACCGTAAGGTTTTCAAGGTTCATCTCTGCTTGATTTTATAATCTGTATTTCTTTCTAGATATTTCCAATAGAGTTTGTGTTTTCTGTAGTGTTCTTTCTCAAAAGAAATCTCTTGTTATTTCATGACCTCCTCCCCTCCCTTTTTTGGAAAACAGTGAGTCTTTCTATACTGAAGGTAAGGATTCTGGAATCATTGATTTTGTTTGGCTTTTACTAGCAGGTGAATAGAGGTTTGTGTGCTGATGATTGGTTCTGCGGCTCAGGAGCAGGGCATCAGTGAAATCTTAGCTCTCATCTTGTTGTATCACCTGCCACAGCACGTAAAATTGTTGCAGAACATTTTAGGTGTCTATGAGAATTTTTTCAAGAGTGCTCCTTCTAGACCCTTCTAGGATAATCTCTAAACCTGAGGACCTCAGAAATAGAGGAAAGAAAAGAAAGTGAAAAGAAAAGAAAAGCACCTGGTAGAAGTTGTATTGCTTGGACTTTATCTGGAACAACCACCTCTTGAGTATTTTATCATTAACATGGCTATTTTTTTCCCCAAGTAATGAGTCAAGAAAATTAAGTACTAAGGTTGTAAAGAAATTTAAAAGATGATAGAGACTGGAATTTTGTCTCATAGGTTGGTGTCTTCGACTTAACACGGTAGCAGCTGTATGAATCTCTGTCAAAGGGGAAAAACATCGTGGGATGCCTGGGTGGCTCAGTCAGTTAAGCGTCCGACTTCAGCGCATGTCATGATCTCAAATGAGTTCAAGCCCCATGTCAGGCTCTGTGCTGACAGCTCAGAGGCTGGAGCCTGCTTCAGGTTCTGTATCTGTTTCTCTCTCTCTCTCTCTCTCTCTCTCTCTCTCTCTCTCTCTCTCTCT